>NC_090450.1:347896366-348212259 GCF_031143425.1 Pleurodeles waltl | reverse complement strand
ACTGTGAAGGGTGATTTCTATGCCCTTGGACATATCCCCAACATCATTGGTGCCATTGATGGGACCCATGTGGCTTTAGTACCCCCAAAAGACAATGAGCAGGTGTACAGAAATAGAAAAAATTACCATTCGATGAATGTCCAGGTGGTCTGTTTGGCTGACCAGTACATCTCCCATCTAAATGCCAAGTTCCCTGGGTCAGTGCATGACGCGTATGTCATGCGAAATAGCAGCATCCCTTATGTGATGGAACAGCTACAGAGACACCGTGTGTGGCTAATAGGTGACTCTGGTTACCCCAACCTGCCTTGGCTATTGACCCCAGTGAGGAATCCCCGGACCAGGGCAGAGGAACGGTACAATGAGGCACATGGGCGAACTAGGAGGATTATAGAACGGACCTTCGGGGTCCTGAAGGCCAGGTTTAGGTGCCCTCATTTGACAGGGGGATCCCTCATGTACTCACCAAAGAAGGTGTGTCATATCATCGTGGCCTGCTGTATGCTTCACAATCTTGCATTGCGACGCCAGGTGCCTTTCCTGCAGGAGGATGGTCCAGATGGTGGTGTTGTAGCAGCTGTGGAGCCTGTGGAGAGTGAAGAGGAGGAAGACGACGGGGACGACACAGACAACAGGGACACAGTTATACAACAGTATTTTCAGTAGCACACAGGTAAGAATCACCCACGCCATTTTACATTTACTTCTGGCCTCCTGCATCTCTACTTTCTGTGTTTCCCCCCAGTTCCTTTTCACTGATTTTTGACTTTCCCTTCCCTTTTCAGAGCTGTATGACCCACAGCGTGACTTCTGCTTTGTTTGCCCATGGACTAATGCTTATTGACACTGGTATGTTGTCATCACAATGTAAATGAACATTATTGCACCGTTATGTGTAATACATTTGTAAAGAATACAAGCAGACTCCTGACATTTGAAGTGCAATTGGTGATTTATTTTAAGTGCTGCGTATAGGTCCATGATAGTAAAACGGTGATGGGTGGGGGTGGAGTAATGTCCATGGCAGAGTCCAGTTCTCAGTAGCACAGGTGCATTGCCCATATGCCTGTGGAAGGATGGAGCAGGGGCAGTTCAAGGTTGGACAGGGTGACAATGTGGGACAGTGGGATGACATCAGGGGGTATCTTAGGCTGGCGGGGGTCTTGGCATCCTACTCTGTCTTCTTCTGTGATCTCAGGTTCCGCTTGCGGGGTGGTTGATCTTCAGCAGGAGGTGGGGTTCTGGTGGCCTGTCGTGGTGTGGGGGCCTCCTGTCCACTAGCGCCGGCGGAGGGTGGAGGCTGTTCGTCGTCCGGGCTGGTGACAGGGGCCCTTTGGGGTGCCACATGGTCCCGCAATGTGGAGACTATCTGGTTGAGGGCCAGGACGATGGTCCCCATTGTGGTACCGATGTTCCTGAGTTCGTCTCTGAACCCCATGTACCGTTCCTCCTGCTGTGCCTGGATCTCCTGGAACCTGGCCAGTACCGTCGCCATCGTCTCCTGGGAGCGGTGGTATACTCCCATGATGGTGGTGAGGGCCTCTTGGAGAGTGGGTTCCCTGGGCCAGTCAACCCCCTCTCGCACAGCAGCCCTCCCAGTTGCCCTGTTTCCCCGGGCCTCTGTCCCCTGGACGGTGTGCCCACTACCACTGCTCCCAGGTCCCTGTTGTTGTTGGGGTGGTGGGTCAGCCTGGGTGCCCTATAGTGGCGGACACACCGCTGATTGACGCGTCCTGGAGACAGAGGCATGGGCCCGCTGGGTGGGAGCTGTGCTGGTATTCCCAGAGGGGGTTGGGTCTGCTGTGGCCTGTGTCTGTGTGTGGGGAACCGACTGTCCAGAGGTCCCCGATGGTCCGGGCTGGTCATCAGGTTCTAGGTCGACAGAGCTGCTGTCATCACTGGGGGCCTGTTCTGGGGGCGGGATGGACAAATCTGGACCCTCCTGGCCGGTGTGTTGGCGTTCGGGCCCTGCAGGGGTAAAAGAGTATGGTTATTGCTTTTGTGTGTGCCATGGCGTGCGATTTGTGGGTGCCCTTGTCCCCCAGTGCTGGCATTCCCTTGTGGGAGGAGTTGTGAGGGTGGTTGGGGGGGGGGATGGGTATGTGCAGTGGTCATGCTTGGGTGATGGGTGTCCATGGTTTGTGTTGGCATTCAGGGATTGGTGTTGTGTTGGGTGGGTTGTGCTGGTGAGACATTGGCAGGGAGGATGTGTGCTGGGGGGTTGGGGGTGAGGGTGGGGGTGCGGGTTGGCATGCTGGTGGTTTGGGGGGTGAAGTAGTTGGGATTAGACTTACCAGAGTCCATTCCTCCGCCTACTCCAGCGAGGCCCTCAGGATGCAGGATGTTCAAGACCTCTTGCTCCCATGATGTGAATTCGGGTGGAGTGGGTGGGGGTCCGCCGCCAGTCTTCTGCACAGCGATGTTGTGTCTTGACACCATCGACCGCACCTTCCCCCGTAGGTCGTTCCAGCGCTTTCGGATGTCTTCCCGGTTTCTGGGATGCTGTCCCACAGCGTTGACCCTGTTGACGATCCTTTGCCATAGCTCCGCCTTCCTGGCTATTGTGGTGTGCTGCACCTGTGTGCCGAATAGCTGGGGCTCTACCCTAATTATTTCCTCCACCATGACCCTGAGTTCTTGGTCCGAGAACCTGGGATGTCTTTGGGGTGCCATGGGGTGGCGTGGGGTGGTGTTTGTGGTGATGAGTGTGGTGTGTGTGGTGGTGTGTGGTGTTTTGTGCGTGGATGTAGTGTGGGTGATGATGTTGTGTTCCTCTGTGTGTTGGGGTTTTCGATAGCTGTGCTCTCTCTCTCTCTCTCTCGCCTTCTCTCCGAATTTCTAGTAGTGGGGGTTTGTGGGTGATGTGGGTGTGTGTTTTATAGTTGATTGGATGTGTGGGTGTGGTGTGTGTATGTGGATCAGGTGTGTGTATTTCGAATTGTCTAATGTGGCTGTGTTTTGGAAAGGTGTGTGTATTTTGACCGCGGCGGTGTGTACCGCCAATGGAATACCGCGGTTAAAAGACCGCCGCGTGGATTCGTGGGTCGTAATGGCATGGGCGTGTTTGTGTTGGCGTGACGGTGGAGGTTTGGTCATCTCCAGTTTATCGCTGACCGCTGATGAGACGGCCTTCCGTGGATGTCGGGTTTTTGGCGGTTTGGCAGTTGTGGGTCAGAATGACCGTGGCGGTTTACCACGGCCGCGGCGGTAGAATGGCAGACTTCTGACCGGCGGTAAGAGCCTTTTACCGCCGAGGTCAGAATGACCCCCTGTATCTTCAGCTCCTGCCAGCAATTGCAACTGTCTCCAGGTCGTGCATCCTCCGAGGACTGCCAGTCTTCAGCCTGCACCAGAAGATCCGAAGAAATCTTCCTTGAGGTGAAGAAGTCACTTCCCTGCTTCAGCAGGCACCCCTCTGCAGCGACGACCGGTGGCGTGGTTCCCTCTCCTGATGACAAGCAGAGATCCAGTAACACAGGCAGTTGCCAAGGCTTGTGTGTGACCTTCCACAATGTTCTTCGTGCACAACACAGCTCATGCCCCCAGCACTCCTTCCTGCGACTCTCAGCTTCCTGAGTGGTTCTCCAATGGCGTGCGGTCTCTTTGGGCCATGCTGCATGAGCTTCCATTTGCACCTTCTTTGTCCCCATGCTGTGGGACTCCTGTGCATACTGCTTGGTCTTCTGAGGGCTCTCTTAGTTGCTGAGAGCCCCCTCTGTCTCCCTCTCCTGGGTAGACGCCACCAGGTCCCTCCTGGTCCCAGGCAGCACCCTTTTCCGCTAACCGCAAACTTTGCATGTGCTAAGGCTTGTTGGCGGAATCCAGCGATACAAACCAGACTGCAGTCATTCATCTGGTGTGAGACATCATCTGAACCAACCAGGAACTCGCATCAGTCTTCTTGGAAGCAGCACTGACTGTTCTTCTTCACCAATGGTTCTTCTTTTGCACCTTCATCTGGGTTCGCAGGGGCTCCTGTTCTCCCTGGACTTTTCAGTGCTTCTTGGAGTTGGTCCCCTTCTTTCACAGGTCTTCAGGTCCAGGAATCCATCGTTGGTGTCTTGCAGTCTCTTCTGGTTCTTGCATTATCTTCTATCACGTGTTCTTGTGTGTCTTAGGAAACTTACAGTGATTTACTCCTGCTTTTCTGGGCTCTGGGGTGGGTTCTGTTACTTACCTTTGGTGTTTTCTTACACTCCCAGTGCCCCTATACACACTACACTTGCCTAGGTGGGAAACCGACTTTCGCATTCCACCATTTTAGTATATGGTTTGTGTTCCCCCCAGACCCTTCCAACCTATTGTGATTTTCACTATTTGGACTGCTTTCTAGCTGTTTTTACAGCTATTTCTGCATTCTAGTGTATATACTATGTATATTACTTACTTCCTAAGGGAGTATAGTCTCTAAGGTATTTTGGGCATTTATGTCACCAAAATAAAGTACCTTTATTTTTGTAACACTGGGTATTTTCTTTCATGTGTGTGAGTACTGTGTGACTACAGTTGTATTGCATGAGCTTTCCATGTCTCCTAGATAAGCCATGGCTGATCATCTACAGCTACCTCTAGACAGCCTGGGTTCTAGACACTGACTACATTTCACTATTAAGGGATAACTGGACCTGGTATAAGGTGTAAGTACCTTTGGTACCCACTACAAACCAGGCCAGCCTCCTACAAACAAGAAGGACATCAATACTAAAAATATTGGCTGTAGTACATGACCTGGCGAAATCTCCGAAACAAAATACTGACTCTATGCAACTGGAATTGACAGCAATCAGGGCAGACATCAACACCCTGAACATCAAGATAACAGATGCAGAACAAAGGATCCGCACTGTAGAAGACTCTACACATCAAACATCACATACCTACAAGACTCATGAAAAGGGATATTGCTGTACTCGAAGACGAGAGAACCTGAGAATCTTTGGTATCCCTGAGGGGTCTGAGGAGGCCTCCAAGTCCTGCATATATTTCCCTGGGAGCTGACTTCCACAAACCACTGTTATCAAGTTCACCAAAGAGTTTGAACTCGAAAGAGCTCACAGAGTTCCGAACTTCAAACCAGCAAATAAAAACACAAGGCCGATAAGCTGCAAGCCTCTACGATTTCAGCATACTGAATCTATACTATCCTATATGCGCAAAAACAATCACATCATCTGGAATGGACACAAAATCCACATCTTGCAAGACTTCTCTAAATCAACGGTGGAAACCAGGAAAGGTTTCCTGGCCTTACAAGAAAGACTAAGAAAAATGAACCTTCAATTTTCCTTTGCAGGACCGGAAGATTTAAAATCATGATAAAAGGCAAATTTCACACCTTTGAAGATCCTAAAGACCTGTTGTGCTTGCTGGACGAACTCACGGAACAAGAAAAGGAAACCTCCAGATCATCATCCAAAAAAAGAAAATCATGAGTGACTCGTCTTCACTTTATTATTGACTGTGTACCTGTTCTCTACTCAAAACTCTACTTAACAAAACCGCATAACTTAGATAAGTATATGTTCCATCCCTCGTTTCAAAATGATTAATGATTCTACATGAGGGATCCAATCACAAACGTGACCTGGGGGAGGCAGTTGAAGTCAACACCTTGATAGATTAAGGGATTTGATTTTGTGCATACCACCTCAGTCTCCATGACACCTAGACCAAAATGTAACCTTGTTTAATCTCTATTGTGCTGGCACTCCAACAAATGAATATGTTGTCGTCCATATTACAACCCTGACTTGTTCATCTCTTGATACTCTTTGAGATCATGCATCGTGACTTGACCACGTCCACGATTTGTTCACGAACACCTCTGATAGACAACAAGGTAGCATTGGTTAAGACACCTAACAGTTACAGCTTCTAACCATGCAGAATCATTAACCTTACTAGTGCCTTAGAACTGTTTGGTTCACTGAGTTCATGTTTTCTTCCAAATAGTGTAATGTTGTACAAGTTCTGATACATTCCAATGTTTCTGGCTGGAGGTTGGATGCTCTTCGTCATCACTTCCTCTGAGTTTGATTGTTGTTGGGAGGAGGGTGGGGGGGGGCAGGGGGATGGAAGTGTTTTTTTTTCATACTTTTCTTGATTTTCTTTCACTTTTGTGTTCTTTCCTTCTTTGTTTCCTATGTGAAATTAGTGCACAGATGTTTTTCTCATGTTCTTACCCACAAAATGGACACATTACCAATTACTTCTTGCATTACAGCGAACCAAAGCCTTACTTGGAAGGTTTTATAAATTCACTAATAACAACATCTATGATAACCATACCATAGGTGATACACATATAAGGACTTAAAGTCACTGGGTGGAATTACAATCTGTCTTATTTTTCAACAAATCTAAGGTCTTTGCAACACAAAATAACCATTTTTCTTTGACACCTCATAGACAACTACTTAGGCCTCGGATTCAGTACCATTTAACTCAATGCAATGCCTGATCCGTTCACAAAACATAACCTCAGCATTGTTTCTATGAATGTAAAAGGGTTAAACCATCTGGTCAAAAGACATAAAATAATGAACTACCTCTACAAAACCAAAGGAGACATCATTCTTCTCCAAGAATCAAAAATTACAGACAAAGAAGTTTGTTTTCTCAAAAATAACTGGATCACTGATGCTTACTGCTCCCCTGCAGTCCACAAAAAAACAAAGTTATCACTCCAATTTCCAAACACTCCAACATCATACTTGAATCTAGCTATACAGGTGAGGAAGGCAGATGGATCATCACCACCCTACGCAGAGAAGACTCAATATTCCATGTAATTAATGTGTATGGCCCAAATAAAGATGACACCTCCTTTTGGACAAAACTATCAGATAAGATAGGTCGCTTAGCCATAACAAACTCATCATCGTAGGCGGGTATTTCAATCTCCTGCTTGATATAACTCTAGATCGCCAATCTACCACACACCTAAATCGGGTACATTTAAAAAAAAATCCAAATACGATCTCCAAGACTCCTGGCGTCTACAGCACCCTGATTCAAGAGAATATATCTTTATGTAAAATTGATTATATATTAATTTCCGGCGCCTACACACATTTGACAGACCAGACAGATATCTCACTGAGGCTACTTTCTGACTACTCTTGTATAAATACAGTGATTGCCGGTACAGACTCTAAGACCCCCACAAAAACCTGGCTTTTCAATAATGATATCTTAACTGATCCAGACAACATAACCAAAATCAATGAAACTATATCAAACTACATTACTCATAAATCTTCTCCTGATATGAATATACAAAACTTCTGGACGCGCTTAAAGGAACACTAAGAGGGACCCTCATAGATATGAAGGCTAAAATTAACAACAACAAAAAAGTTATTACTACAACTAGAAGAAGAAATTAAACAACTCAAGACTTCACATTTTAAAACCTTTGGTGAAATATTCTATCCAGACTCATACATAACAAATACGAATACAACAAGATTGTAAGTGAAAAAGCAGGCTTGTGGATTACCAATCTTAAAGGCCTTAAACTGTGTGAAAGTAACAAGGCTGGCAAAATGCTAGCCTCATACTTTAAACAAGACAAAACAAGAAAAGGATAACCACATTTCAAGACGATAAAAATGTAACCCACGCTAACCCCCAATGGATACTGGACCTTTTGAATTAATCACAGGTACACAAGCATTTTAAAGTTACGAAGTCCAAGATTGTATTCCATTAGTTTTATGTTTTTTTATATTTTTGTATGTGCTTTAAATATTTAAACTAAATTGTATTATGATGCTTTGATGGTTATGTTGATGGAATAAAGCTTTTTGTGTGTGTGAACTAGACACTTGCAGACAATTTTATGAATCATTGTGTACTGATGACCAAAAATGCACTCCGACCAGTGTTCCAACTACTTAAATTACAGCTACTTAGTTTATCCGAAGAAGACAAGAAGTCCCTGTCCAAACCATCACACTAACAGAAATCACCAATGCCATTGATTCTCTTGAAGAAAACAAACCCCCTGCCCAGACGTCTTCACAGCCAAATTTGACAAAACATTTGCACAATCACTCAAAACAACCTTGTTAGATTCTTTTAAACATTATGCAACATGTGGCTCCATTAGTGGTACCACTGTGTAGACCAACATAGTAATGATTCCCAAAGAAGGGAAAGATCTATTACTCCCCAAAAATTACAGACCCATCTCGCTAATAAATTTAGACAGCAAATTATATGCCAAAATCCTAACCTAACGTCTTAAACCCTTCTTACCAAACCTAGTAAGCAACAAACAAGTAGGGTTCTTAAAGAAATTGCATGTCCAACCACAATACCCGGCTATTGTGCCATGCCCTGGAAACCATTTACCAATATTTGGAAGTCTCTGGCTACAAATTGGACAGAGACAATTCAGAAGTCAAATCCCTCAATCTCTATGGATCCAAGGGCATACTAGGCGACTCTGGTCTGTCTTGGCAACCCAATCAGATCAAATGTCTAGGCATTGAATTCGGATCTGACCTGATAGGCACCATCAAACACAATAAATAGCTCACACTTCAAAATATATCAGTCCTACTAGTGAAACAGTAAAAATGATGATCACCCCAATAATAAATTACATAATCAACATGCTACCACTACTATTCTCTGATGATTTCCACTGCAGACTAGATGAACTACTCTCATTTTATCTGGCAGGGTAAAAAGTCAAGAATCCCACTGAAAAAATCTCTGTCTACCCAATACATTAGGTGGGGTCAATCTTGCCAAATTCAGAGATCACCAGACAGCATTTCGTGCCAAAAAAAGATCAGCTTGGTTCCATACACCTGACCAATATACCCCCACTTGGCTAGAAGTTGAAAGAGCCTTATTGAACAATGTAGACCCAATAACCCTGCTTATTATCAACAACAAATACTTCACCACCTCCGAGTACATATTGAACAATACCGGGAACGCACTGTTAAATATTTCGAAAAAGTTACCTATCTGAATGAAACTTTCTAATTTAGCCTCTATCTGGTACACTCTGAGCATCACATATGAAGGAGGCACCCTCTACTAGGAGTCATGGATCTCTAAAGGTATAATTGCCTACTACAACTAGGCTCCAAATCTTCTCCCCTAACATTCTCGAATCTACAATCAAAATACCATCTTCACGATCAAGAATTTTACAACTTTCTTAAAATTAAGATGGCCATCCCTAAATCTAACCACCATCACAAAAAGCCCTTCCTACCATCACTCATCCACAAGTTTGACTCGCTAGGTCACCAAGTATCCAAATACTACCACTTCCTACAACCTAAATCAACAGAAATAAACAACAAAATTGAGGAATATTGGGACATCCACTTCTCTAGACCCACATCTGAGACAAACTGGAATGCAATATGGAAAGCAACCACCACACACAAAATAACACCAGTACTCACCCAAACCAAATTCTGGCTTTTACACAAAGCCTACCGGACACCCGCACAACTACATACTCTGACAATACTTTATAGCCCCTCTTGCTGGAACTACAGCGAAGGAAACGGAGCCCTGGCCCACTTAATTCTCCACCGCAAATCAGTAAAAACTTTCTAGGATGATGTTTTTGAACTTATCTCAAAGGTTTTCAACATACACCCCATGAAAGGATTGTCATACCTAATCAAAGGCTTCCTAGATCCTACTATTAAGAACACTCATGATAGCCTCCTACTTGATCTCCTATTATCATCGTCAGTTAAAACAATCACCGCTAACTAGAAGAGCACACATAAAGCTTCATTCCATGCATGGCTAAATTGGGTATCTCACATTCGGGATGCCGATAACATTTCCCTCCACATAAGCACTAGAAGCCACAATATAGATCCATCTAGGAAACGTTAACTACTTTGCTTCCAACAAACCACCATAAACCGTAATTCTGGACTCAGACATGTGAAACTTAAATGCTATCTGTATCAATATATTTTTCTTATGTTACATTATGTACCCTAACTGTTACATTATAAATTCAATAAAATTATTTTGCAATAAAAATAAATACATTTATGAAACCTAAAAAACTTTGAATTGTTTTAGGTGAGGAAGGTGATGGCCGCTGAGTAATCGCTTGAACTGTTCTAGAGATCATCTGGATTCACTTTTCACTTGGGATTAATTATGTAACCTTGAAACTTGATGGTGGACATATGAAATAGACTTTTATTTTAATTTGGCAAAATAATTAGTGTTTGTGCAGTCTGCCTAACACCGCTTTCACATGCTGCACTAGTTTGTGTTGAGTATTGGCATATGATACAAACACACCCAGAAACCCTTTATCGACTTCATGCATGAAATACTAGAAAGATGTCAGGGCTTTGCGGAGACTGAAGGGCATGACCTTGTTCTACATGCAGTCTTCCATTCATCGTCGGTTGGACTCTGACAATGTGGTAAGCACTTCATGGATCCAGTTTGGTAAAAATTACAGCCCCTTTGATTTGACCCAGTAAAACTGATACCAAGGGCAGATTATACTGGTTGATTTACAGTTATCTGGTTGATTGCTTTATTATTCTTCAGTACAACAAAGTCAGGAGAAGATGCAGGCGATTGGGAGTGCTGGATGAAACCTGTGCCAGATTCTTCTTTATATAGTCTTGCAAGTTTTGTGTCTAAGGCTCGCTCAAGGCATAGATCTTGTGAACGCTGAATTTATTACTAATGATTTTCACGTATTATGGGTTAAGAATTTGCATAGGTTATTCGTGGCCGGATGAGTCATGATGTGTGAATATTACTGACTAAAGGTATACGTTGATGTTTATTGATTATGATAATAAAATTTGCATTGTCTTGGGGCTTATGGTAGAATCTATCCAAGCCTAGTCATAAGGTCTATTGAACGCATCCCCTTATAAGTCAAATTCAAAGGACCAAATAAGGACAGACATGCTAACAGAAATGTTAGCGGAGTAGGATGGTTACGTCTCGTTAAGAGGCCACCATAAAGTTTCCCCTTTAGAAATAGGTAAGAGAGTTGCATGGTTTGCCTTCTTAAGAGGTCACCATAAAGTCCTTTTTTCTCCTGATTTGCTAGAAGATTTGGATGGGTAGACTACTTAAGAGATCAATCTAATTAACAGATTTGGCAGAGAAGTTGGTAGAGGTTAAGATTTTATATTCAATGATACTAAGTGAAAGGATTATGGCCCTCATTATGACCTTGGCGGGCGGCTAAGATCTGACCGCCGGGCGGCCGCCAATGCGACCACACTCCAGCCGCTGTCATTTTGAGATCCCCGCTGGGCCGGCAGGCGGAAACCTGGTTTCCGCCCGCCGGCCCAGCGGGGATCTCGGCCGCAACACAGGAGCCGGCTCCAAATGGAGCCGGCGGTGTTGCGGCCGTGCGACGGGTGCAGTTGCACCTGTCACGCTTTTCACTGTCTGCATAGCAGACAGTGAAAAGCTGCATGGGGCCCTGTCAAGGGGCCCCTGCACTGCCCATGCCAGTGGCATGGGCAGTGCAGGAGCCCCCAGGGGCCCCGTGACTTCCCCTACCGCCAGCCTTTTCCTGGCAGTTCAAACCGCTAGGAAAAGGCTGGCGGTCGGGGAGTCGTAATCCCCTGGGCAGCGCTGCAAGCAGCTCTGCCCGGGTGTATTATCACTGCCGGGGCAAATGTGGCGGGAAACCGCCGGCCCCGGCGGTGCGACCGCGGGGCAACTGCTGCGGTCGTAATGACCTTGGAAGCACCGCCAGCCTGTTGGCGGTGCTTCCGTCACAACAGCCCTGGTGGTCTTGGACTGCCAGGGTTGTAATGACTGCCTATGTGTGAATATAACCCTCTGCTCACCGTTTTCCACCCTAGAGTTCAACCACTGAGGATGAATAGGAGATGGAGGCATCCCCCCGTGTACTGAGCCCTGGTGGACCTGGCGACTATGGAGGACAGGCAGATTATCCTTACCTACAGACTTGATCGGGTCACAATCCAAGAGCACTGTGCCCAGTTGGAGCCAAACCTGATTTCAGCTATCCGCCAGCCCACAGGTATCCCCCCTCTAGTGCAGGTCCTGTCAGTGCTCCATTTCCTGGCAAGTGGGTCCTTCCAAGCAACAGTGGCCATGGCATCAAGGATGTCTCAGACAATGTTCTCCAACGTGTTGACCAGAGTGTTGTCTGCCCTGCTGAATCACATGCGCAGCTACATCGTATTCCCCCAGGTGGATGATTTGGCTACAGTGAAGGCTGACTTTTATGTCCTGGAACATATCCCCAACATCATTGGTGCCACTGATGGTACACATGTAGCATTTGTCCCTCCCCGGAGAAATCAAACAAGTGTTCAGGAATAGAAAAAGCTTTCACTCTCTGAATGTGCATATGGTGTGTTTGGCGGACCAGTACATCTCCCATGTGAATGCCAAGTATCCTGGCTCTGTGCATGATGCCTTTATCTTGAGGAATAGCAGCATCCCATATGTGATGGCTGAACTCCAGAGGCACTGGGTGTGGCTAATAGGTGAGCCCAAGGTCCCCACCCAGTATATGCTGGTGTATGGGTATCGCTCGATATTTACAGGTAACTCTGGTTACTCCAACCTCTCATGGCTACTGATCCCAGTGAGGATTGCCAGGACAAGGGCAGAGGAATGTTACGATGAGGCACATGGGTGAACAAGGAGGATAATTGAAAGAACCGTTGGCCTCCTGAAGGCCAGGTTCAGGTGCCTCCATCTGACAGGTGGATCCCTGTACTACTCAGCCAAGAAGGTGTACCAGATCACTGTTGCATGTTGCACAACCTGGCCTTGAGACGCCAGGTGCTTTTTCTGCAGGAGGATGATCCTGGAGATGGTCTTGTGGCAGCAGTGGAGCCTGTGGACAGTGACGAAGAGGAGGCAGAGGATGAACAGAAGTTCTCTCATTCAGCAGTACTTCCAGTGACGCACAGTTAAGACAATGTAAATTCACTTTCCATTGCAGTTTTGTGTTTGACATTGGACATGGCAGCCTGATTTCCCTATGTCTATGGCCACTTACTGTACCCTTTGACATCTTTATTTTCAGATCTCTGTGGCACACTCTGACTCCTGGTGTGTTTACTGCTGCCCACTACAGGTCATACCAATGTATATATAACTGTATATACGAATTGAAATGTTTACAGCTTGTTAAACTAATACACATTTCAATCAATTGACAGACTCCATAGTTGTACTTGTTCCAAGGGTGTTTATTTAAGTGCTAAGAGGTGGAGGGGGTGTGCAATGGGCTGGAGTGATGGTGGAGGAATGTCCAGATAGAGTCCAGTCTCTGTGTATCACAGATGCATTGTCCAAGGGGGCATAGGAAGAGGAGCAAAAGCAGTTCAAGGTGGACAGGGTGAAAGAGTGGGACACAAGGGTGACATTCAGGAGAGTCTTATTTCGTGGCGGGGGTCTTGGCAATGTTCTCTGGCTTCTGCCTGGACCGCAGGGGCCGTTTGTGTGGTGGTTCTCCCGCTGCAGGGGGTGGGGTGCTGGTGGCCTGTTGGTCCTGTGGCGGGGACTCCTGTCCACTTGCGCCGGCGGAGGTGGAGGGCGGATCTTCGGTGTGGCTAGTGTCAGGGGTCCGTTGGTGTGCCACTGCCTCCCTCATGGTGTTGGCCATGTCAGCCAGCACCCCTGCAATGGTGGCCAGGATGGTGTGGATGTGTTTGAGGTCCTCCCTGATCCCCAGGTACTGTCTCTCCTGCAGCCGCTGGGTCTCCTGCAACTTGGCCAGTATCTGGCTCAAGGTCTCCTGGGAATGGTGGTATGCTCCCAGGATCCCTGCAAGTGCCTTGTGGAGAATGTGTTCCCTGGGCGTGTCCTCCCCCTGTCGCACAGCAGTCCTCCCAGCTTCCCTTTTGTCCTGTGCCTATGTCCCCTGAACCGTGTGCCCACTGCCACTGGCCCCAGATCCCTGATCGTCCTGTGTTTGTGGGGTTGCCTGGGGTCCCTGTAGTGGTGGAACACTGCTGATTGACGTGTACTGGGGACAGTGGTATGGGCCCGCTGGGTGGGTGCTGTGCTGGTGATTCCTGAGGGGGGAGGCTCTGTGGTGGTATGGGACTGGGGCAGGGTAACCGACTGTCCAGAAGTCCCTGATGGGCCAGGTTGGTCATCGTGATCCAGGCGTGCAGAGCTGCTGTCATCACTGTGGGCCTCTTGTTGGGGGGGACTGGATGTTTGTGGCACCTCTTATTCGGTGACATTGAGTGGGGGTCCTGTGGGGATGTAAATGCAGTGTTATTGTATCTGCATGTGCCAGCTTGTGCATGGGTGTGTTTCCCTGTATGGTTGTGATTGCCCTGTCATCTTTGACTTGTGTGAGTGGTGATTTTGTGGGCTAGGGGATTCTCTCTAATGTACATGCTTTAGTGGTAGGTGTCCATGCAGGTCTTTGATGGGTGTCCATGCATTGGTGTGGCATGCAGGCCTTGGTTTTGGGATGGGTGGGTTGTGATAATGAGGTATATGTGAGGTGGTGGAGTGATGGGGGTGAGGGTAGGGGTAGGAATTTGGATTGCATGCAGGTAGGGTGGGGGATATAGTATTAAAGATTTGACTTACCAGAGTCCAGTCCTCCTGCTACTCCTGCGAGGCCCTCAGGATGCATTATTGCAAGACTTGCTCCTCCCATGTTGTTAGTTGTGGGGGAGGAGGTGGGGTCCACCGCCAGTCCTCTGTACGGCTACCTGGTGTCTTGCAACCAGGGAACGCACCTTCCCCCGTAGGTAGTTCCACCTCTTCCTGATGTCATCTCTTGTTCTGGGGTGCTGTCCCACAGCATTGACCCTGTCCACGACTCTCCACCATAGCTCCATCTTCCTAGCAATGGACGTCTGCTGCACCTGTGATCCGAATAGCTGTGGCTCTACCTGGATGATTTCTTCCACCATGACCCTTTGCTCCTCCTCTGAAAACCTGGGGTGTCTTTGGGGTGCCATGGATCTGGTGTGAGTGGTATTTGTGAGGGTGTGTGGGGTGCTGTGTTGGGGTGTGTGCTGTGAGGAGCGTGGATGGTGTTCTGTGGCTCAGATTGAGTGGGTGCTCCTGGCTTGTCTCACTCTCTCAGTTAGCAATCTTTTTTTTCGTTGAAAAGGTTGTGGGTAATGTGGGTGTCTGTTTTATATTGGTGTGCGTGTGGTGTGTGTATGTGTGTCAGGTGTGTGTAGTTTGAATTGTCTAATGTGGTGTAGTTTTGTTAGTGTGTGTGTATTTTGAGCACGGCGGTGTGTACCGCCAATGGTTTACCATGGTTGAAAGACCACCACAGTGATTTCTGGGTCCTGACACTGTGGGCGTATTTCTGTTGGCGTAACAGTGTGGGTTTTGGTACCACCAGTTTATCACTGTCCTTTGGTGTGGCGGACTTGTGTGGGTGTCTGTATAGTGGCAGAATTCTCTGTATGGGTCATAATACCCGTAACGGTATACCGCCACGGTCACGGTATGTTGGCGGCCGTCAGCACGGCGGTAGGCGGCATTGACCGCCAATGTTGTAATGAGGGCCTAAATGTTGTCCCGTGATGCCAAATCCAGCAGTGATATTGTTTCAGATAGCATGCGCTGCTGAATGGTTCACCATAGTGGACCTGTCAGAAGCATTTTTTTCAATACCTCTTCATGAGGCTAGCCAATTTCTTTTGTTATGAAATTTTGGATCGAGTCTACTGTTGGTGCAGAACTCCTCAAGGATTTTCAGAATCACCGTCCATTTTCAACCAGATCATTAAAAACAACCTAGAGTCTTTGGAAATGCCTTATGTTCTTCTCATAACTGAGGGACAACCACCCTGAAATAATGCTATATTGGGATCGAGGGAGACTCAGGAGACAGTCACAGCAATAACGCCCTCAGGATGTGCTTGTTACATTTCACTATTTCTCGAAAAAGGAGAAAGTTCTATAGCAGGTGAAGGAAGCTGACAAAGTGACCTTAGAAAATTTGAGCTGCACTGTCTTTTAAGACTCATCCCAGGCAACATTTTAAAGGCAGGCAACATTTCAATCCAGTATGAAAAAACTACAGGTGGACATATCCCTTCGGTCTCTCCTTTGAGTTGGGTGAAAAATGTCACACGATCACAAAGGTACATTGCGCAGCAACAGTTTTGGGTATCAGCAGTGAAACCCCCCCAAAATTACCACAATCGGGGGGTGGAAAGAAAGCAACAGGCATAAATGATTGAAACCTCTATGTGACCTCCTGGATACAGCCGAGCCCCCTGGCGCTAGGGAAAGTCCTGGGACATCTTTTGACTAATTTAAGAAGGACTTTCAGAGCCCGCAGCCACCCAAGAGAGTGTGGCAGATCAGGTGGGAGGAAAGGCCCTAGGGAATCAAGAACAGCTCAACCCAGGACTGTGGGTCTTTTGCTCAGCAGTGACTCATTTTCATGGAGTCAAGTCTTCATAGACCCGTAATTCACCACCATGGGGTGGGGCAGACTGGAATGGGGGGTCCACATGGATGACATTACAGTATTTCTCTATGGTGGGCCAAGCACCTTAATGGGCGGAGAAGCATGGCAACCACCCCCACCTTGTGGAGGGACCACAGAGGACTTTGGACACAGGTGGAATTCACCCATGGCTTGAAACTGGCTGGCTAGGACAGGAGGGAGACCTATTTACTCTCAGTAGCAGATGGAGTCTAACAGATTGGAGATTCTCTGATCGGCAGGACAATGTTGAGCCATGGAGAGGGACCTCCTGCACATGGAGCAATGGGAGTGATGAAACTCTACAGTATGCTGTGTTGGAAGGGTGGGCAAGGGCTATCTCATCCTTGCACACCCCATGGCATTTGTTGCTCCCTGTTTGACAAAGGTTTTTTTTTTCTTGTTATAATTTACTGAGAACAGGGGGGAGGGCAGTTCCACCAGCTCCACCATATTGAGTACCCGTTTTTTGTTCAAAGAAGCTCCCATACTTACACGTCTCTCACTTAATGCGAGAGGGCTAAATTCCCTGAAGCAACGTGGAGCTGTCTGGCATGCACTCAGGACTTATATGCCTGACGTAATATTTCTTCAGGAAACCCACCATCTCCGTACAGATCAGGGGAAAATGAAACGCAATAATACAAGGCATACCCTATAGGATTCCATGCCTCAGCCACCACCAGACAACCAAGAGTGGCAATATACATCGGACGCAGTTTACCTTACACGGTGTCACAAACCCTGCAGACAGGAAGAGCCAGCACCTTATCCTACAGGGTCTTTCGGAGGTCGCCTCCTAACGATAGTAATGGTGTACTGATTTTGGTCAGGAGCTCGCTCCCCCACGCCCGCAGCACCACCTTGCTGTGTCCGTGTCCCTGACCCCCACCCACGCTGCTGCTAGCGTGTTCGAGGCCCTCCTCCACCCGCAGGCATCCACCTACCCCTCATCCCTGGTGTCTAGTTGGGCTTCTGGTAAGCGTCGCTAGACTCGTGTGCATTGTGCCGTTTTCACCGTATTTGTGACTGTATTCTGTGCCTTACTTTATTGTGCCTTTTGCTCCATCTGCTTCCATTTGTCCTTTTTTTACTTTTTTGTGACTCTTTTGGCCCCTTGTGCGCTCCCCTTGCCGGCTCTCTTAGCCGCGTTTCCCCACCGCTGCCTTCCTGCGGCCCGCCCCCCTCGCGCCCCCATTCGCCGCTCCCTCCTGCCTCCCAGCTGCTCCTCCCTCCCCCCTCCCTTCTTAATGGCTGGCGCTGCGCGTCCGCGCCGCTGGTGCGCCAGAGGCCAGCCCGTCCGCGCCTGGACCGCGCCCAGCGCCACCCCCCTGGTCCGCACGACCCCCGCACCGCCAGACGCCTCTACTCGGCCACCCAGCTCATCGCCCTCAACCCCGGCCGCTCCACAACATGCTTCCAGTCCTCACCGAAGAACACCAAAGGACCCTTCTCCTGCCGCGCCTGGAACTTCACCTGCGACAGAACAAGGAAACCTGCAACAACCGGTACCAACCACCTCCATTGTATACTCCTCAACATACGCTCTGCACACAAGCATGCTACCTGCTCGACACCACCGCCCCAGACGTTGCCTTCCTGACCGAAACCTGGTGGAACGACGCTTCAGCACCTGACATCGCCATAGCCATCCCGGACGGCTACAAGATCACCAGAAGAGATCGCGCCAACGGCATCGGAGGAGGAATAGCCATCGCCCACAAATCCACCCTCAAAATCCACACACACACGGACGACACCCTCAAGACCGCCGAACACCTGCACTTCCGAATCAACACTGACCCCAACACCACTCTCAGAGGAACGCTCATCTACAGACCCCCAGGACCACGAGCACCCTTAAGCGACTCCATCACCGACCTCACCAGCACCCACGCGCTCCCCTCTACGGACTACATCCTCCTGGGAGACCTTAATTTCCACTTGGAGAACAACAACGACGCCAACACCGCATCCCTGATCGACAACCTCTCCAACCTCGGCCTCAGGCAACTTGCCAACACACCCACCCACATCGCACGCCACACGCTTGACCCGATCTTCTCCGCAAGCACCCACGTCACCTTCAACCACACCACCGAACTCCACTGGACCGACCACCACTGCATCCACTTCACATTCAAGAAACATGTCGAGCACCACTGCACCCAACAACCACCCCGCCGCCGCTGGAGCAAAATCACTGAAGACCAGCTGACCAGCACCCTCGCCCAGAACCCACCCACTGACTCCACCGACCCAGACACCGCCGCACTTAACCTACGACGGTGGATCAACGACTGCACCAACACCCTCGCACCACTCAAGAGACCCACCAACAACCAAGAAAGGAAAAAAGCCGCCTGGTTCACTGACAAACTCCTCACCTCCAAACGCGTCTGCCAGAAACTAAACAAGAAATGGCTCCTCAAACACACACCCGACAGCCTCACAGCCCACAAGGATGCCACCCGCAAGCACCACCAGCTAATCAGACTCGCCAAACGATCCCACTTCACAGAACGCCTGAACAACAACACACACGACAGCAAAGAGCTCTTCAGCATCGTGAAAGAGCTCTCCAACCCCAGCGCCAACGTCAACGACATCCCACCATCCCAAGAACTCTGCGACGCCTTGTCCACCTTCTTCTACCAGAAGATCGCCGACATCCACGACAGCCTCAACACCACGCCCACGTCAGACCCCACCCCCGAAAACTCCACCTGCACCAACCGCTTGACCGCCTGGACGCACGTAGACGACACTGAAACACGCAAGATCATGAATTCCATCCACTCAGGATCTCCAATAGATCCATGCCCTCACCACATTTACAACAAAGCCGACTCTACCATCGCCCCCCAACTCAGAAAGGTCATAAACTTATCCTTTGAAACCGCGACATTCCCGGAAAGCTGGAAGCACGCCGAAATCCACGCCCTCCTTAAGAAGCCCAAAGCAGACCCCGACGACCTCAAAAACTTCCGACCAATCTCCCTGCTCCCCTTCCTGGCAAAGGTCACCAAGAAGATCGTAAACGCTCAGCTTACCCACCACCTCGAGAACAACTCCATCCTGGACCCCTCCCAGTCCGGTTTCAGACGTAACCACAGCACCGAGACTGCCCTCCTCGCCGCCACAGACGACATTAGACAGCAAATGGACAACGGCGAAACATCAGCCCTCATCCTCCTGGACCTATCCGCTGCCTTTGACACGGTCTGCCATCGCACCCTGAAAACACGCCTCCACGAAGCCGGAATACAGGAAAAAGCCCTCAACTGGATCTCCTCATTTCTCTCCGGCAGAACCCAGAGAGTCCGCCTCCCACCCTTCCGCTCCGAAGCCACCAACATCATCTGCGGCATCCCCCAAGGCTCCTCACTGAGCCCGACGTTGTTCAACATCTACATGGCCCCCCTCGCACAACTGGCCCGTCGGCACAACCTCAACATTCTCTCCTACGCCGATGACACCCAGCTCATCCTCTCCCTCACTAAAGACCCGAGCACCGCCAAAGCCAACCTCCACGAGGGAATGAAGTCCATCGCTGAGTGGATGAGAAGCAGCCGCCTGAAGCTGAACTCTGACAAAACGGAGGTCCTCATCCTCGGACGCACCCCCTCCACCTGGGACGACTCCTTGTGGCCCACCTCACTGGGCCCCCCGCCAACACCTGCTGACCACGCACGCAACCTAGGTTTCATCCTCGACTCCTCCCTCTCCATGTCCAAGCAGGTCAACGCAGTTTCCTCCTCCTGCTACAAAACCCTCTGCATGCTCCGCAGAATCTACAAATGGATCCGGATGGAAACCAGAAGAACGGTGACCCAGGCCCTCGTCAGCAGCAGGCTAAACTACGGCAACGCACTCTACACAGGCATCCCAGCTAAAGATATACAACGCCTCCAACGCATCCAAAACGCCTCCGCCCGACTGGTCCTCGACGTACCCCGCCGCTGCCACATCTCCCACAACCAGAGAGACCTCCACTGGCTCCCCGTGGACAAGAGGATCACCTTCAAACTCCTCACCCATGCTCACAAGGCACTCCACAACGCCGGACCAGCCTACCTGAACAACAGACTCAACTTCTACGCCCCCACCCGCCAACTCCGCTTCGCCAACCTCGCCATCGTCCCCCGCATTCAGCGTAAGACCTCCGGTGGCAGATCCTTCTCCTACCTCGCCGCTAAGACCTGGAACAGCCTCCCGACGTCCTGTGACAGACCCAGGACCTACTCACCTTCAGGAGACTACTTAAGACTTGGCTCTTCGACCAGTAGCAGCACCCCCCCCGCAGCGCCTTGAAACCCTAACGGGTATGTAGTGCGCTTTACAAATAGCTTGATTGATTGATTGATTGATTGTACACACCTAGTACGGGCCAATACTCTTATCTCATTGATTTCCTGGGTAAGTTGGCAGGAATCTCTAAGTGAAAAATTGTTCTGACTGGGGAGTTCAACTTGGTGTGGGATCCCCAGCTTAACAGGGAGGTTGGACAGGCAGCCCACTTAGGGGGTCTTCTCTAAACCACTGAAGGGGAGGTAGTGAGTGACCTGGGCCCACAGAATGTGTGGTGAGAGCGACATCCAATTTCAACAGCCTTCACCTTTTACTCTCTTGTACATCGCACACATTCCAAATTTGACTATATACTATTGAGCAACTCCCTAGGAGGACTGACCAATCTCAATGTCATGCGTCGATCACTGGCCAGTTAGACCCTGGAAGCGGAAGCCATGGGGACAATGGAGGCTACACCCATCCCTACTTAGAGAACCAGTCACCAAACAGGAGATAGGATAACAAATTGATGAGTACTTTGAACAAAATGAAGCAGGAGAGAAATCCATTTTGGGAGTGTTATACCTTCAAGGCTGTTTATAGAAACTGCATTGTAGCAGTGGCGGCGGAGCCTAGGCGCCTCCGTATTCTAGAAGGTGTGGAAACTAGAAGCTGAGATCCAGGACTTGGATACCGAAATATTCCGACAGCCCTTACGGTGAATTGCTAGGGTACTCATGGCAGCCAGAGGCCAGTTGTGTATCTGTTTTACTAAGAAAGCAGAGCTCTCATTACCCCACCATAAAAATCACTACTACATTTCTGGCAATAAAGTGGGCACTCCTCTTGCCAGACTTCGACAGGGAAGATGGGAGAGAGAATATGTTAGCAATAACACAACTTTCTCACGCACCCTGATGTTGGGGAACTCAGGTAGGGTGACTGAATTTCACTCTTATTAAGAGACTCTTTATGGAAACAGCCCATCCAGAGAGGGTGGTTGTGACCTTATTGCAGGGTACCCACCTCCCTAAAATCACTAATGAACATCGGGACTCTTTGGAGGGCTTTATCTTTCCAGAAGAAGTAAAGCAATCCATTAAAACTATAAAGCTGAATGGAATTCCTGAGCTGGACAGCATCAGGCAATTTTTACAAAATATTCACCTCCCTGCTGTTTCCACAACTCACAGATCTGTTTAACTACTGTGCCACTGAGGGAGCGGTGACCCTAATGATGGTCAGGGTGGTGATCAGGGTGATACCAAAACCCAACAAAGACACCAGACAATGTGCATCAAATCGGCCTATAGCCCTCTTGAATGTTGATGCAAAATTATATACAAAAATCTTGGCGACCCGCCTAAATGAAATGCTCCCCACATTAATACATCAAGACCAGAGCATCTTCATTCATGACCGACAGGCCCATGACAATGTGTGGGCAACGTTCCACTTGATTGAGAAAGCCATCCTCAAAAAGATACCCGCTTTGCTGCTCTTTCGACTGGGTGGATTGGAATTTCTTGAGAGTCATACTCCAGAAAATGGGCATAGTACCCACATTTTTACGAATGGTGTACTTCATCTACACCAGCCCTATTGCTAGGGTGACCTTTAATGGGCACTTTCAGCTTTTCAGTGGTACAGGCCAGGGTTGCTCATTTCACCCCTCCGCTTCACTCTCTTCATTGAGCCCCTCACGCGCTTAATTCGACCGACACCGGAGATGATGGGGATTAAATTCGCTCACAGTAATATGAGATTTTTCTTTGTTCCGACAATGTAATTCAGACACTCAGTTGCCCACACACCTCACTCCAAGTGGTACTGACTATACTAGAGAACTCTCAAAGGGTCGCTGGTTACATGATTAACCTCAATACGTCCAAAATACTGAATTTGACACTAGAGATCGGTGAGGTGGGTGACCTCTCACCTTGCTTTCCCTTCCGGGGGGCCCGATCCACCATTAAATATCTTGGAATCTGGCTCACACCCCTTGTCTCGACTATAACCAAAGACGGTCATTCCTCGGGTAGCTTAATGCTATCTTTGTTTGGTAGAATCAACACTATTAACATGAATATATCTCTGCGTCTTCTATACTGATTTCAAGCACTCCTAATATGGTTCGACCTTTCATACCTAAATCATTTCCAGCACAAATGAATGGTCTTCATCTAGAAGGCTAGAGCCCGAAACGTTCCTTAAAACATATGACTCAATCTCCGCAGATGGGAGGGTTGGCTACTCCTAGTATCCCATATTATTATGCAGCTGCACTACTGTGTCTGGTAGTGGATTTGTCCACCATGCTCTCTCAGAAGAACCGGAGGCAGATAGATCATACACAGTACATCAAAGTACACTGTTCCAAAATGGGAGGTCCCACTAGGATTCTACTGTGAAACACAGGTCAATCTGGACACTTCTATAATTAGAAGCAAGGGCCCTCAAACACATAAACTGATGTAATGCTTTATCCTCTGGCCTGCTCTGCGTCGGGCTGACTCTGCAATGCCTGACGGGCCCCGCAGGGGGCTCTTTGCCAGAGGTCTTTTGGTATGTGTTGAGTGCAGGTGGGAAGAGTGGAGGCCTGGAAAGTGAATGTTAAAATTGGCTATATGCCCTTAAACCTGTGTGCTTATTTACTTCCTAAAGGATCTATGCCAAGGTTAAATTTGAAGGGAAGAGTGCTAAAGAAAGTAATGTTCCTGCACTCACCACAACAAAAGAAAAGAAGAGGGAAAAAGGACATTGCCTGTAAACCAGTGTGTAGGTCAGCATGTTTCATGCCTGTGTTTGTCACTAAAGGATCAAGTGGCATTTCTTCATGACCAAAAAAAAACCTATTCCTCACTACAGAGACCCTGAGTGTGTCTGTAGTGTGTAGAAATGTTAAAGAAAAGAAACATATAAGCCTAGGTGCCCTAATTTTAGGTTGACTCTCCTATATTAAGGAAAGAGCTCCTTGGGAAAATGCGAGCCATGGGACTGCTGCAAAAGTTTTCCCTGTCAAGTCCCCACTGGAGAACCTACCTGGTGTTGGCAACCCGGAATGGGAGGTCCCACTAGGGATGGGTGTCATGCTTCATCCTCTGGCCTGCTCTTCATCGGGCCAGCGCTGCAATGTCTGACGGAGCCTGCAGGGGGACTCTTAGTCCTCATCACTTCCGGGTTGCCGACACCAGGTAGGTAGGTAGGTACACTGTAGAGAGTGCACCATGAGGAGATTCCACCCCGAGTGCGGAGGCTCAAACATGAGTGCAGAGACTCTGCATTTGTAACTTTACCACACCTAAGAATCTTTGTGAAATGGGTCCTGTGATGTTAGGCCTGACCACTGTGTGTGCCTTGAGCTACATGTGTGAATACTGTGTCACCTGGCTGCTCCTACTGGATTTGATAGTACCTCAATGAGTTGTCTATGACTATGATGTTTCAGGGGGCCCCAGGTGACTCAGGACAGAGCACATTAGCCAGATCGGGGTGGTCATTACACCCTATGCTCTTGTAAGGGATAATGAACGGGAGGACTATGGCCCTCATTATGACTACGGCGGTGTTTTGCCAAGACCGCCGCAGCCGCAGCAGTGGGAAGACTGACCACCGCATTATGACTGCCACTGGATATCTGCACCGCTGGTGGTCGGATATCCAGCGGCATTCATCACGGCAGTCAGCTGGGCTTAGGTGATTCCACTGCTGACACTGCCATGCCAGGAAAAGACCACCCACAGAGTTACAACCAGTAATTCTGTGTGGCGGTCTTCTTCTGGCCTCGCTGTGCCGGTGATGGGAGCGCCGGGTCCAGTCCCCTCACAGAGGAGCACTTCGTCGGACGAGGTACGTGTCATCCACAAGGGGAGGGGTGTGAATGGGTGTGTGTGAGTGTGTGTATGCATGCCTTGAATGTTGGAGGGGAGGGAGGAGGTGTGTCTGTGCGTGCATGCATGTGTTCCTGTGTGTCAATGTGGTGATGGTGATGCATGTGTGTATGCATGTGGACGGGGGTTGGGGGGTGTATGGGTGAATGTGGAAGGGGTAAGGGGGTATGAGTGCGTGCAGGTGCGTGTATGTATGGCTGTGTATATGGTGTGTGTGATTGTGGTGAGGTACGATTAGAGGGGTGGAGGGTGTGGTTGTGTGAAGATGAGTGAGGGGGGTGGGAGTTGTGTATGTATGTATGTAGTTGAAGCGAGGGGTGGGGGGATGGTGAGTGTATGTGTGCGTGAGTGATGTGTATGGGGTGAATGTTGTGAATGCTTATGTGAGTGGGGATGTGTCTGTGTGTGATTGCATGTGGGTGCATGCATGTGTGTGTGCGGAAGTGTTTGGGGATATCCTGGTGACAGGAACGTAATATGCCTTTCCGCCAGCATTTTGTGGCGATGAGAATGCCAGGAAAATGCTGGTGGTGTCCCTAGTCGGAATGACCTCTGCAGTTATCCGACTCCCGCTGGGCTGCAGGTGGAAACCTCCAGCCCGGCGGGCAGCAGTAAAGCGGCGGGATGGACGGGGATGCAGTGGTTTGGCTGCAGTCGTAATATGGCAGTCTGCACTGCCGGTCCTGCGGTGATGAGACCGCCTCTGCTCCCCTGGCGCCAGGGCCATGATGAGGGCCTATGTATTTTGAAAGTAGATATTTTACTTGTGATGAGCCATGTTTGATATGGCTAGGATAACTAAGACTGGCACTAGGTCAATTTTTAAACTACTTTTCCTGACCAATCCAAATGTGTACTTGTGTGTTTCAGGAGTAAAATGTATGAGAAAAATAAGAAGTACAGCAAAAAGACAACTTCTGCTGTCCATCAGGAAATGGTTTTGAGGGTGTCTTTGCCCATCCTCACTAGATTGGTTTAGTGGGCCCTTCAACAAGCAGAGATAGAAAGCTTTTGTTTTAGAAAGCACTCAACCATGGTGCAGTGCCTTTGACGACTTTACTCCTCTGAAGGTGACTGCAGGGCATCTAAGACAGTGGCTTGTTTAGTCAAAGGAATCCACTTTTAACAAATTTTCTTTTAAGCTGGTAGATGACACAACTTTGAGCAGGACAGCGCTCAATAAGACTCTTGAGACATGCTTGTTGTGGAAAAGACCACTTTAATGAGGCAGGTGCAACTATAATGAAACTAGCCATTCATGCTAATACAAACCCAGCCTTCTAAATACAATGTATAACCTGCCCATCCACCTCCCCCTCCCTAGTAAATCATCTTAACCTCCTTTGTCCCTCACCCTTCACCATTCAGTGTTCACACCAAAACTTCACAAATGAAACTATAATATGTCATTCAAAGCTTGTCTTGCTATATCCTACAAGTTAGCCCCTGCCTCCCCCCTCCCCATTGATCCCTGCAATGTATAAATTTGTCCAGGTTTCGTACCATAAACATTTCAAACTGTCCAGCTATCTGCCTTACCAATATGCACCTGCCCATTAGCGTCAATATGATTATATCAATAACCCACAACAAACACCTAGCACCCTGCCTCTAAAAAGAAAACCCTACTCAACAAGCAATTTTACTGACACATGTCCCACCATCAATTTATCCTAACCAGCTCTATGAAATCCTGGGGGGGGGGACATTCCCTGCTCCTGCCATTGTTTGCCAAAAGTGCCCACCCTAGACTGCACACCACCTAATCTAACCTAGGTCCCCCCCCTCTAAACTCTCTAATCGTCTCTTTTCCCAGTCTTTGGGACGAACCACCTGCCCGAAATCCCAGGGGGTGTCGCCCTAAGCCTAACACCCCTAAGACCCCCATTGTCAGTTGTGTGTGAGTTTGGAAAAAGAACATAATCTTTGCCTTAAATGTCGACATACAATAGCAATTTTGCTAGTAATGGCGATGAGAAGTTACAGTTCTTCTAAGGACACAGGGGAGATGAATGCCCGACCCTATAATTTTATGAGAACTTTTATGAGAAATTTGCCCTCACTGACACCTGCCACCTCCACTTTAAATTGATGTTTTTAATGATTTAATTGCTTTCTATCTTCTGTAGATATAAATAAATATGATAGGTAGTGCTTTAAATGGAAATATCTAGATGCAGGTTACTTACCATCTCAGATTACGTTTTTTGTTATGGAGAAGTATTGGACTTTAATTAAAAGTACTGCAATTGAAGAACCCTAGTACTAGAAATGTCAATGATTGGAAGCAGTTGTTTTGTTGGCATGCATTAGTGGGGCATTACTGGACTTTATTGTCACAGACAGAAAATAAGTTTGTCAGGGCTTTGTTTGATCTCCCAATGAGTGTACCCCTTCTACCACTAATTTATGACCTGTCCCTAAATAGGATTCACCATTTGACTGCTTTGAGGCCCCTTGTGTATTGGGTAAAATCGTGGTCATCTGCAGAATCCTCCCCATATAGGAAATCACTGGTCTAATTGATATCCTTAGACTCACAAGTACGCATACCCTGGCTAAAGCACGTAAAACAATTAACGGATGTGTTAAAAAAGGAGGAATTGTGGAGCAGGCCTTGGTCAATGGAGAAGGACACTGTGCATTAATTGAAAAAAAGAATATTGGGATCACCTTGTTTCAAGAGCCTGGGTTGATCAGAAAAATGGGAGAATAACTGCGCAATTTTTAATACATAAATATATTCCCAAAATTGAACCATATGTTGAAAGAATCACTCCGCTCCAAGCAAAATGACTATATTTTGTTCACATGTTGGGTTCTTCCCCTAAAGTCCATCACAGCAAGTTGGGTAAAAAAATTCAGCGACCAATCTTTCTGCCCACACTTCTTAATGCTCAATGAATCCGAGGCTCACTTTTTATTTTTGTGTCCACAGTACGCCCATGCGCTGAAAAAATGGATAATTCCACTATGCAAATTAATGGGTGTGAGACAATACAAGATAATGTTACGAATCCTAAAAAGTGAAACCCAAGAAACAATTGTGTTTCCAGTTTCTCGCTATTTGCACTGGTCTTGGAGACTGAGGGGGTTATTACAACTTTGGAGGAGGTGTTAATCCGTCCCAAAAGTGACGGTAAAGTGACGGATATACCACCAGCCGTATTAAGAGTTCCATAGGATATAATGGACTTGTAATACGGCTGGTGGTATATCCGTCACTTTACCGTCACTTTTGGGACGGATTAACACCTCCTCCAAAGTTGTAATAACCCCCTGAGACTTAGAATTACTACTTAAAAGACCCAGTAACCATGTGGACCCAAACAGATACAATCTAATTATGACTCTGGTATAGCATGTTATGTGATTGTTGAACTTATTGTAGGTCGCCAGATGTAAATATTCGACATGGTAAAGGGTATGAATTTAAAATGATTTTAGTATGTACATGATCTGCAGTTTCTTGTTATTAGCACTGGTATTGGAAATTGAGACTGAACTGGTACTCAAAAGACCCAGTAATTATGCAGGCCCAAATAGACACGACCTATGTACAACTTTGGTATAGTGTCCCAAGTGAGTGTTGTATTTATTGTGGGTTGACTGTTGCAAATATTAGACATCTCAAATTGTACACATTATAATTGATCTTAGTATGAACAAGATTTTAATGTATTTTATTTATTTATTATGATATGCACTTTTATGGCTTCGTAGCCGAAATAGATTATTTACTACTACTGGACTTTATTGGAACCAAGAAATCTTGGAAGAAAGTCCGTTATTTTTGTTGTGGTCCTTGGAAGAGTCCAGTATTTTTTAATCATGTTGGGGGTCATTACAACATTGGCGGTAAAAGGCGCTTACCGCCTTGCAGAAGACCGCCAATACACCGCCGCGGCCGCGGAATTCCGCCACAGCTATTATGACACACAGCTCGGAATCTGCCGAAATTTAGACACCCACACAACTCCGCCACACCAAAGGTCAGTGATAAACTGGCGAAAACAAAACCTCCACCTCCACGCCAACAGAAACACGCCCATGCTATTACGACCCACGAATCCACGCGGCGGTCTTTCAACCGCGGTATTCCATTGGCGGTACACACCGCCGCGCTCAAAATACACACACATCTCCAAAACACCACCACATTGGACAATTCAAAATACACACACCTGATACACATACACACACCACTCCCACACACCCAATACTATATAAAACACACACCCACATCACCCGCAAACCCCTACGACCAAAAAATCACGAACGAAGGCCAGAGAGAGAGCACAGAATAGACAACCCCATCACCACACTCATCACCACATACACCACCCCACACATCACACACACCACCCCATGTCGCACCAAAGACACCCCCGCTTCCCCAAGGAGGAGCTCAGGGTCATGGTGGAGGAAATCACCCGGGTAGAGCCACAGCTATTTGGCTCACAGGTACAGCACACATCAATAGCCAGGAAGATGGAGCTATGGCGCAGAATAGTGGACAGGGTCAACGCCGTGGGACAGCACCCAAGAAATAGGGAGGACATCAGGAAGAGGTGGAACGACCTACGGGAGAAGGTGCGTTCAACGGTCTCCGGGCACAACATTGCGGTGCAGTGGACTGGCGGCGGACCCCCACCTCCTCCCCCACAACTAACAACATGGGAGGAGCAAGTCTTGACCATCATGCATCCAGAGGACCTCGGAGGAGTCGGTGGAGGACACTCGTAAGTCAAATCTTAACTATCATATCCCCCACCCTACCTGCATGCTCTCACACACCCCCACCCTCACCCCCTCCCCTATCACTCCAACTCCTCACTAATGTACTAATAACACAAACCACACATCCCAACACCAAGCCCTGCATGACACAACTAAGCATGGTCACCCCTCACTAAAGCATGCTCACTGCACATACCCAGAACAACCCCCTAACCATCATCACACAAGCCCACACACAGGAATGCTTGCACTGGGGTACACAGACACCCACCCATTGCACACCCTCACACACACATGCAAAAATCATGCTCTTATGCCCCTGCAGGAACCCGAAGGACCTTCATCACACCAGAGGGTCCAGACAACACCACTCCACCCCCAGAAGAGGCCCACAGTGATGATAGCAGCTCTGCCCTACTGGATCCTGATGACCAGCCCGGACCATCGTGGGCCTCGGGACAGTCGGTTCCCCTTGCACAGGCACAGCCCAACACCGACCTTCCACCCTCTGGTAACACCAGCACAGCACCCACCCAGCGGGCCCAAACCTCCGTACCCAGGACAGGTCAATCAGCAGTGTGTCCAACACTACAGGGAACCCAGGATAACCCACCACCCCAACAACAACAGGGACCTGGGGGCAGTGGTAGTGGGCACACGGTCCAGGGACGGAGGCACAGGAACACAGGGGAACTGGGAGGGCTGCTGTGCGACAGGGGGCAGACAGGCCAAGGGAACCCACTCTCCACGAGGCCCTCTCCTCCATCATGGGAGCCTACCACCACTCCCAGGAGACGATGGCGACGGTCCTGGCCAAGTTTCAGGAGCCCCTGCGCCTGCAGGAAGAACAGTATTTGGGGTTCAGGGAGGAGCTCAGGACCATTAGCTCCGCCTTGGGCACCATCGTAGGGGTGCTGAAGGACATACAGAACACCATGAGGGACACCGTGGCACTCCAAGGGGCCCCTGACACTAGCCAGGACGATGAACTGCCCACCACCTCCGCCGGCGCTAGTGGACAGGACGCCCACCACAGGACCACCACACCAGCACCCCACCCCCTGCAGACGGACAACCACCACGCAAGCAGTCCCTGAGATCCAGGAACAGGACAGAGCAAGATGGCAAGACCCCTGCCAGGAAATGAGACCACCCTGTTTGTCCTCCCACTGTACCACCTTGTTACCCTGTCCATACTTAAACTGCCCCAGCTCCACTTCCTATGCCCAAATGGGCAGTGCATCTGTGAGACTAATAGACTGGACTCTGCCATGGACATTCCTACGCCATCACCCATCCTCTTTTTACAACCCCCTCACATTTCTGAGCACTTCAATAAACACCCTTTAAACACAAAACAATCTTGAGTCAGTCTGTTATTTACTAATTATGTATTATCAATGACAGTTTCATAATGCTTTCCCATTGTAAGGATAACATACCTATGTCACACTTCACAAGTCCTTGAAGGATGCAAGCAGATGACACGTTGGTAACCACACCTGTGAAACCGTAATGGAAAGGTACAACTCAGTTACCAAATAGTGTTTGAAATCGACAAACCGGATAGAGGTAGACGTGTGAAAGTTAATGTAATGTTAAACATGAAAATGTTCTCACCTTTGTGTCACTGGAAATATTGCTGTATGACTGACTCCCTGTTGTCGTTGTCTTCATCCTCAGCTTCCTCCTCATCACTGTCCACAGGCTCCACAGGCTCCACAGCTGCAACAACACCGTCATCTGGATCATCCTCCTGCAGAAAAGGCACCTGGCGTCGCAAAGCCAAATTATGGAGCATGGAGCAGGTGATGATGATCTCGCACACCTTCTTCGGTGAGTAGAATAGGGATCCACCTGTCATATGGAGGCACCTGAACCTGGCCTTCAGGAGGCCGAAGGTGCGTTCGATCACCCTCCTAGTCCTGGTCCTGGGATTCCTCACTGGGGTCAATAGCCAGGAAAGGATGGGGTAACCAGAGTCCACCAATAGCCATACACGGTGCCTCTGGAGTTGACCCATCATATCAGGGATGCTGCTATTTCGCAGGATGTAGGCGTCATGCACTGAGCCAGGGAACATAGCATTTACCTGCGAGATGTACTGGCCTGCCAAACATACCATCTGGACATTCATTGAATGATAACTCTTCCTGTTCCTATACACCTGTTCACTCCTGTGGGGGGGACCAGAGCTACATGGGTCCCATCAATGGCACCTATGATGTTGGGGATATGTCCAAGGGCATAGAAGTCACCTTTCACTGTAGGCAAATCTGCCACCGCAGGGAAAATTATGTGTCTCCGTACGTGTTTCAGCAGGGCAGACAGCACTCTGGACAACACGTTGGAAAACATAGACTGGGACATCCCTCATGCCATGGCCACTGTTGTCTGAAAAGACCCACTTGCAAGGAAATGGAGCACTGACAGCACCTGCACGTCAGGGGGGGATTCCAGTCGTATGGCGGATTGGTGACATCAGGTCTGGCTCCAACTGGGTACATAGTTCCTGGATTGTGGCACGGTCAAACCGGTAGGTGACGATGACATGTCGCTCTTCCATTGTTAACAGGTCCACCAGCGGTCGGTACACCGGAGGATTCCGACATCTTCTCAACTGTCCCAGCTGACGGTGCCTACGAAGGACAACAGCGAAGAATCAGTCATTATTCCTCCAGGTATGTACCCACAGTTACACACAAGACTACACCACTCACAGAACCCTTCCTGTATGTGTGTTGAGTGTAGGCCTAGCTATGTGTGACGCTGAGGTAAATGAAGCCATGTGGGCCCCTGAAATGGCGGCTGCCTGACCTCTAAACTGGGACAATGTGATTGGGGGGTAACTGCGCTGGCGTTGCACACTGTTGCGGTAGGCAGTCGTAGACCGCGGCGCAATGCTGCATTGGTTAACTTTGGACCTTATGGGTCCCAGGAGCAAATGAACAGGTGCGCCGGCGGTGATGATGCGCACCGCCGCGGACGTCACCGCCGTGGACGTCCCCGCCATTTTCTATCTGTTCAATCACTAGATACCTGACCTTCGACAGGAGGGGACCTACACTGCAAGTGCTGCTGTGACCTCGGTCTGGAAGCGACGATGGCTGCTGCGTCTGGGGAAAGGGCCCCTGCCTTCACTGCACAGGAGTTGGAGAAACTGGTAGACAGGGTCCTCCCCCAGTACACGCTACTCTACGGTCCTCCAGACCAACAGGTTAGTACACAGGGAGCACGTGGTATGGGCTAGGCCTGGGTGGAGAGGGCTGGTTGGAAGAGGGAAGGGGGCAGAGTTCATAGTACATTAATGCATGTAAATGAATGGGCCACATGGCCAGAGTAGGGAGGGGGCCACTCACAACGACGGTGCAGTTGTTAATGACTGTTCCTCTTTCCTTGTGCATGTCATGTAGGTCAGCGCCCACCAGAAGAGGGACATTTGGCGTGCCATCGCCAAGGAGGTCCGGACCCTGGGGGCCCACCAGAGACGGGGCACCCACTGCCGTAAGAGATGGGAGGACATTTGCCGCTGCAGCAAGAAGACGGCGGAGGATCAGCTGGGGATGGCCTCCCAACGTGGGAGGGGTGCCCGTCGCACCATGACCCCCCTGATGTTCCGGATCCTGGCGGTGGCCTACCCAGCGTTGGATGGGCGCTTGACGGCATCACAGCAGACACAAGGGGGTGAGTACACTCTCATTCTGCGGACTTTGGGCACAGTGGAGGTGTCTGGGTGGGGGAGGTGGGCTGTGGGTGTCCCTAGGCCAGGGCGAGTTCGGTAGGCAAGGCCCCTCCGTAATGTTGGCCATGTGGCACCCTACCCCACCTCAGCAGAGTGCCAAGTCGAGGTATAGTTGCCCCTGTGGCATCCATGTGCGCAGATGTCCACCATTGCCATGTAGGCCATATCCCAGGAATTGCATGTGCAGAGGGCAGGAGCACGGCGTAATGCAGGGGGCTGCTGTGTCTGTCTTGTCCGCCAACGGTAGCGGTATGCCATGCACTAAAACTCTCTTCTGTCTCCCCCCCTTTTTCTGCTCTCCCTGTCCTTTTGTACATCAGCATCATCAGGCAGAGGAACAGTGGCACCTTAGCACGAGGGAGCTGCATCCCATATGGCCATGGAGGGCCACACCACGGACTCTGAATGCACCAGTGGGACGGAGGGCGAGGGGAGCTTCACGTCGCCCACCGGATCACCAAGCAGCGACACAGACTCGTCCGCCGATGGGGGCTCCCTTGTGGTGGCGGCACCATCTGTGCGCCCCACTTCTACAGGTACAGCCGCCACCTCCCCTACCAGCACCGCCCTCCCAGCAGCCCCTCAGCGTTCGCCCTGTGCCCGCTCACCCAGTAGGGTGGGCATCACCTTCGCCCCAGGCACCTCAGGCCCTGCCCCAGTCACCCCTGCTGCCCTCAGTGAGGAGGCCATTGACCTCCTCAGGTCACTCACTGTTGGACAGTCTACCATTGTGAATGCAATCCAGGGTGTAGAACGAGAGTTGCAACACGGTAATGCATTCCTGGACGGCATTCATTCTGGTCAGGCTGTCCTTCAGCGAACCCTGCAATCTCTGGCCTCAGCACTGATGGCAGCCATTGTCCCTGTGTCTAGCCTCCCCCCTCCAACCTCCTCCACCCAGACCCAATCTCCTGTACCCCAGCCCATCTCAAGCACACCTACAGACCAGCATGCACACAAGTCAGCACACACAGGTAGCTCAAGCAAACATAGGCACCACACAACCCACAGGCACTCACGCAAGCCTCACCCACGTACAGACACAGCAACATCCACTGCCTCCACTGTGTCCCCCTCCTCCTCTTCTCCCTCCTCCCTCCCAGTCTCGTCTACACACACACCTGCATGCACCACATCTACAGGCACCATGAATCACACAAGGAGACCCAGCACCACAAGCCGCTCACCTGCACTCACCACCTCCACTCCCATTTACACGTCCCCTGTGTCCTCTCCCAGTGTGTCTGTGACGCCCCCTCCCAAAGTACACAAACGCCGGAAATCACTCACCCAACATCTATCCACCTCACGACAGCCTCCAGTACCTGCACCTGCACCCAAAACACCTAAAGTGACACCTCCGACAACCACCTCCTCTTCCTCCACTCCCAGGCCCCCTCCAACTACCCATCCCAGTGTTCGTCAGAAACTGTCCCTCTGTAAAGTTGACCTTTTTGCCCCCGCCTCCCCCTCCAATTCATCAGTCCCGTCGTAGTGCCTCAGCCAAAAAGCCTCCAATACCAGTGGTGCCTGTTCAAGGTTTGTGGAGTGCACCGGCCACCAGGGCAGGCAGTATGACCCGGAGCCAAGGCACTGGCAGCCCACCCCCTGTAAAGGCTCTAAAATAGGAGAGTGGACGACGGGACTGTGTGAAGACTCCTGGTGGGAAAACAACTCACATGGGTTCCAAGGGGATTGGAGAGTCAGCTGTGACTCCACCAAAGGTGGGGAAGGGCCAGAGGAAGTCTGCTCAGCCTGTTGTGAGTGTCACGGCGGAGAAGTGCGCCATCATTTCCGGCGGTCGCGACACAACCACCAGCACCGTCGTCACTGGTCCAGAGACCACCGCCAGAGTCATTGCCCAGGAGGGCACAAGTATCGTCAGTGGTCAGAAGACCACCGCCGGAGTCACAGCCCAGGAGGGCCCAAGTATCGTCAGTGGTCAGGAGACCACCGCCGGAGTCACAGCCCAGGAGGGCACAAGTATCGTCACTGGTCCAGAGACCACCGCCGGAGTCACAGCCCAGGAGGGCACAAGTATCGTCACTGGTCAGGAGACCACCGCCGGAGTCACAGCCCAGGAGGGCACAAGTATCGTCACTGGTCAGGAGACCACAGCCGGAGTCACAGCCCAGGAGGGCACAAGTATCGTCACTGGCCAGGAGACCACCGCCAGAGTCATTGCCCAGGAGGGCACAAGTATCCTCACTGGTCCAGAGACCACCGCCGGAGTCACAGCCCAGGAGGGCACAAGTATCGTCACTGGTCCAGAGACCACCGCCAGAGTCATTGCCCAGGAGGGCACAAGTATCGTCACTGGTCCAGAGACCACCGCCGGAGTCACAGCCCAGGAGGGCACAAGTATTGTCACTGGTCAGGAGACCACCGCCGGAGTCACAGCCCAGGAGGGCACAAGTAACATCACTGGTCAGGAGACCACCGCCAGAGTCATTGCCCAGGAGGGCACAAGTATCGTCACTGGTCCAGAGACCACCGCCGGAGTCACAGCCCAGGAGGGCACAAGTATCGTCACTGGTCAGGAGACCACCGCCACCGCTGGAGTCACAGCCCAGGAGGGCCCCGGCTGCCAAAGCCCAGGTGGGCTATGATGGAACGTCATGCCACACACCAATGCCCAGTGTAGGGAACATCATGCCACACACCAATGCCCAGTGTAGGGAACGTCATGCCACACACCAATGTCCGTACCAGAACCGCCATGGCAAAGCACCGCTGAACAGTCCTGAACCGCCATGTCGAAGCACCGCTGAACAGGGCAAAGAACGCCATGGCAAAGCACCGCTGAACAGGGCAAAGACCGCCATGGCAAAGCACCGCTGAACAGGGCAAAGACCACCATGGCAAAGCACCGCTGAACAGTCCTGAACCGCCATGTCGAAGCACCGCTGAACAGGGCAAAGACCGCCATGGCAAAGCACCGCTGAACAGGGCAAAGACCGCCATGGCAAAGCACCGCTGAACAGTCCTGAACCGCCATGTCGAAGCACCGCTGAACAGGGCAAAGACCGCCATGGCAAAGCACCGCTGAACAGTCCAGAACCGCCATGTTGAAGCACCGCTGAACAGAGCAAAGACCACCATGGCAAAGCACCGCTGAACATGGCAAAGACAGCCATGGCAAAGCACCGCTGAACAGTCCTGAACCGCCATGTCGAAGCACCGCTGAACAGGGCAAAGACCGCTGAACAGGGCAAAGACCGCCATGGCAAAGCACCGCTGAACAGTCCTGAACCGCCATGTCGAAGCACCGCTGAACAGGGCAAGCACCGGGTAGGAATGAATAGACCGCCACATCAGGCATCCTTATCCCATGTGCAGCTGGGACAGTGACAGGACAGAAACTTTCACGGGGAGACTCATCCAGTCTGGGCACCAGTCCCCCTCCAGAACCAGTGGAGACCTGCATCCACTCTGTCTGTCCTGCACAGGATGAAGCACTCTGGGCACCAGTCCCCCCCAGTACCAGTGGAGACCTGCATCTACTTGGGAGACCCACTGTAGAGACTTGAGAGACTGTGGCTTTGCACTCCCCAGGATGGCACAGTGGGCAAGCCACCCACTGTAGAGACTTGAGAGACTGTGGCTTTGCACTCCCCAGGATGGCACAGTGGGCAAGCCACCCACTGTAGAGACTTGAGAGACTGTGGCTTTGCACTCCCCAGGATGGCACAGTGGGCACCCCACCCACTTTAGAGACTTGAAAGACTGTTGCTTTGCACTCCCAGGATACATAAATGGGCATGGAGCCCCGTCGTGGATCTGGCTTTGCAGTCATCCGGCTGAGGTGCCCCCCCTTCCATTCCCCCTGAGGTGCCTGTAGTATTTCTATCTGATGCCCCGGCAGTGTTCTCTCCGATTGTGGTCAGGTATCCTTTGTGGGCCTCGCCCATGCATTTTTGGACTGTTAGTGCACGGACATTGTTGTGTACATATCTGCACTACTTCTCGTACTGGATATAATTATGACTGATTTTCATTTATATCTGTATATTTTTGTATGACATGTATATTGCCACATTACAATGTTTGACCGAATTTCGCTTTGTCTTTTCATTCTTCGGGGGGATTGTAGGTTGTTACTGTGATTTTTGTGAATGCATTGGTGTGTATGTTGTATAATGCGAGGTTGAGGGTGGGGGTGTTTGGTGGGTGTCCCCCTAACTTTTGCCTACCTCCGCCCCCATGTCGTAGGTGCAGTACTCATCGTTGTCTTTGGCGCCTACGTAGATGATGGTCGTAGAGGAGCAGAAACACAAGGGCAGGGAGTATTTGGAGTTCCGGGTCCATGGAGTCTTCGTTCCTCGTGGGATGTGTTCAGGTGAGAGTTTTCCCATTGCCAAAGCTGTTTCCGCGTTTTTATCCACGGTGAATCCGCCCCGGAAAAGGTGGCGGATTGGCGGGTTGTGATACTATGGGCGGTACATTGTGTTCCGCCTGTCTGTTGGCGGTGACCGCCGTGCTGCTTGTCTGTACCGCCGTGGCGGGCGGTGTGTTAAAATGGCTGTCTTTGTTGGCGGCTCCCGCCAGGGTCATAATTCTTTTTATTTGTCCGCCGGCCTGTTGGCGGTCTTACCGCCGCTTTAACACCGTCCGCCAGGGTTGTAATAACCACCATTATCTGTTTTGCTGCTGATTCGGAAGTAAAGAAAGTTGATGCACAATCCTTGCCCCGGGGTCCCAAGTGGAATTGTAACTTTTCTTTGTGTTCAATAGAAGCATTTACACTCTTTATCAAACTGCTCCAATTTAAAGCCCACAGAGCAGACCCCACGGCGTATCAGGATCAAAAAGATAACCTGGTGGATGGTGGACCCCTAGGGAAATCTCTACCCCGACACCTGCGCTACTGATTCTCAGTACTGTTTTTAAAAATGTTTTTCATTTTTTTTCAGTTTTCATATAGAGCGAGCATTTTACATGAATATCAGATTACATTACATAATGTCAGAGTCATATATTTTTTTATATATGCACGGGGAGATAGAGCTAAAGCCAGGGCTCGAACGCGATTTGCCAGTTCCAGAGCTGGGCGCTCTGGCCAAGACACCACCTCCTGTGTTCCTTTAAATGTGCTCCATACTAAATTAGAAAAAGTAAAGTGATCTGGCTTTAGGGCACTACCCTATACAAAGAGTATTTGTGCAGTCTGTGCTAACATTTGAAATGCCTGATTTAGGACAGCTTTAAAGGCGAATGTCCTCAGGCATAATTGCCACTTTTGTATTCCTGGTTACCACTAGAGTCAGTCCAGAATAGCCTGAGTAGGCGCTTATCACCAGCCTCTTAGCCTGATTGCTGGAAAATGGCCCAGGGCTACACTTTAATATCCTCTCTCCTGGTCTAAGTACACTAAAATCCTGTATCTGGCTTGCCTGCAAATCAGATCGAGAGCTCATAGTAGCACTTGCAACATTCTTTGCGTGCCCTTTTGTCACATTTCATTTCTATCTGAAGATTAGAGTCCTGTCTGACCCCTTGACACAAATTGGCTGTTGATCTGGAAGTAGGTGCCAGCAGGTGGAGGTGAAAGGTATCTGACATTTTGGTTTTTCAGAATGTCAAAATCTGCATTCAATCAGATCGTCCTGATTAAATTAAAAAACAGACTGGGGCATAGAGAAAGACATGCTTGAAGATTTTGTCAAGGTTTTCATTGTGTTGCTTCAGTTGTCTTGTTGGTTATAAAAGAAGTCTGACAGTGGAAAAATGCCTCAACCTTTATTTGATCATTAACAAATATACTATAGCTGGTAGAATGACTGCAGCCTGGTTGCTTAATTCTAAAGCACTGTTTTAAACCTGCTGAGCCCAGATCAATTTGTTAGTTAGAGCTATTTCCAAGTAATTGAATTCAATTACCCTATCTAGCGGCTGCCCCTCTAGCGTAATAGGGCCTCTAAAGGACCATTGGGGGCTAATGGTCATGAACTTTGTTTTTCGATCGGTTGATAATTAGACCCTTAGAGTCCCAAATGCGACAGAACTGTTGACTAACGTCTGGAGGCCTTATCATATCCATTTTGCTATGATATCATATTAACTCCTCTTCATCAAACTCTTCTACAGCTTTAACATAAGCCGTGATAAAATTTTCTTCTAGACTACTTTTGCCTTCACCCTACTGCTTATCAATACGACTGGTTTTGCTGTCATACTGGGTAGGTGCCTTCCCCTTTTGGCAAAAAAAACAATAGTTCACCAAGGACTCATTAAGTAACGAACATTTAGAATAAGTGCTAAGCAGTTTACTATAAAGAATGAAGGTTACACGTTAAACCTAACAATCATTGGCCTAGCTACTGTATATGCAAAAGTAATTTAATTACAAACATTAATTAGTACAAGTAGTCAAAAAATAAAAACATGACACAAAAAGGATGTTGAGTGTCCCCACTGATCACACAAAGAAGAGAAACTGTGATTTTTTTAGTGTAACTATATGTGCCAGAGTTGGCGCCCTCCACAGCATTGTGATCAACCGTCATGTGATGAGGAAAGCCAAATTTAGTCACCGCTTTTCTGGCTTTTGAGTGCCAGTAGAGCCCGAGGAGACAACACGTGAATTTGTTCAACTTATGGTGGCCAGTGGCAGAATGTAGTGCATACTGCATCTCAAATAGTCTGAGCACTTGGGCAGTCCCAGAACATATATCTAGTATCTGCATACAGAGTAGAGCAGTGTAGCCAGTCAGAACTGGCTGATGCATAGATTCTGTTGAGTCGCTCTGGGGTCAGGTAACCATGATGGAGTTTACCATGTTGGATGTACTGGATTCTAGCATTGCAGAAGTTTTATGCAGAAAAGAAAGAACTCTGGGGGTCATTACAACATTGGCGGTAAAAGCCGCTTACCGCCGTGCAGAAGACCCTTCTACCACTAATTTATGACCTGTCCCTAAATAGGATTCACCATTTGACTGCTTTGAGGCCCCTTGTGTATTGGGTAAAATCGTGGTCATCTGCAGAATCCTCCCCATATAGGAAATCACTGGTCTAATTGATATCCTTAGACTCACAAGTACGCATACCCTGGCTAAAGCACGTAAAACAATTAACGGATGTGTTAAAAAAGGAGGAATTGTGGAGCAGGCCTTGGTCAATGGAGAAGGACACTGTGCATTAATTGAAAAAAAGAATATTGGGATCACCTTGTTTCAAGAGCCTGGGTTGATCAGAAAAATGGGAGAATAACTGCGCAATTTTTATTACATAAATATATTCCCAAAATTGAACCATATGTTGACAGAATCACTCCGCTCCAAGCAAAATGACTATATTTTGTTCACATGTTGGGTTCTTCCCCTAAAGTCCATCACAGCAAGTTGGGTAAAAAAATTCAGCGACCAATCTTTCTGCCCACACTTCTTAATGCTCAATGAATCCGAGGCTCACTTTTTATTTTTTTGTCCACAGTACGCCCATGCGCTGAAAAAATGGATAATTCCACTATGCAAATTAATGGGTGTGAGACAATACAAGATAATGTTACGAATCCTAAAAAGTGAAACCCAAGAAACAATTGTGTTTCCAGTTTCTCACTATTTGCACTGGTCTTGGAGACTGAGGGGGTTATTACAACTTTGGAGGAGGTGTTAATCCGTCCCAAAAGTGACGGTAAAGTGACGGATATACCACCAGCCGTATTAAGAGTTCCATAGGATATAATGGACTTGTAATACGGCTGGTGGTATATCCGTCACTTTACCGTCACTTTTGGGACGGATTAACACCTCCTCCAAAGTTGTAATAACCCCCTGAGACTTAGAATTACTACTTAAAAGACCCAGTAACCATGTGGACCCAAACAGATACAATCTAATTATGACTCTGGTATAGCATGTTATGTGATTGTTGAACTTATTGTAGGTCGCCAGATGTAAATATTCGACATGGTAAAGGGTATGAATTTAAAATGATTTTAGTATGTACATGATCTGCAGTTTCTCGTTATTAGCACTGGTATTGGAAATTGAGACTGAACTGGTACTCAAAAGACCCAGTAATTATGCAGGCCCAAATAGACACGACCTATGTACAACTTTGGTATAGTGTCCCAAGTGACTGTTGTATTTATTGTGGGTTGACTGTTGCAAATATTAGACATCTCAAATTGTACACATTTTAATTGATCTTAGTATGAACAAGATTTTAATGTGTTTTATATGATATGCACTTTTATGGCTTCGTAGCCGAAATAGATTATTTACTACTACTGGACTTTATTGGAACCAAGAAATCTTGGAAGAAAGTCCGTTATTTTTGTTGTGGTCCTTGGAAGAGTCCAGTATTTTTTAATCATGTTGGGGGTCATTACAACATTGGCGGTAAAAGGCGCTTACCGCCGTGCAGAAGACCGCCAATACACCGCCGCGGCCGCGGAATTCCGCCACAGCTATTATGACACACAGCTCGGAATCCGCCGAAATTCAGACACCCACACAACTCCGCCACACCAAAGGTCCGTGATAAACTGGCGAAAACAAAACCTCCACCTCCACGCCAACAGAAACACGCCCATGCTATTACGACCCACGAATCCACGCGGCGGTCTTTCAACCGCGGTATTCCATTGGCGGTACACACCGCCGCGCTCAAAATACACACACATCTCCAAAACACCGCCACATTGGACAATTCAAAATACACACACCTGATACACATACACACACCACTCCCACACACCCAATACTATATAAAACACACACCCACATCACCCGCAAACCCCTACAACCAAAAAATCCCGAACGAAGGCCAGAGAGAGAGCACAGAATAGACAACCCCATCACCACACTCATCACCACATACACCACCCCACACATCACACACACCACCCCATGTCGCGCCAAAGACACCCCCGCTTCCCCGAGGAGGAGCTCAGGGTCATGGTGGAGGAAATCACCCGGGTAGAGCCACAGCTATTTGGCTCACAGGTACAGCACACATCAATAGCCAGGAAGATGGAGCTATGGCGCAGAATAGTGGACAGGGGCAACGCCGTGGGACAGCACCCAAGAAATAGGGAGGACATCAGGAGGAGGTGGAACGACCTACGGGGGAAGGTGCGTTCAACGGTCTCCAGGCACAACATCGCGGTGCAGCGGACTGGCGGCGGACCCCCACCTCCTCCCCCACAACTAACAACATGGGAGGAGCAAGTCTTGACCATCATGCATCCAGAGGACCTCGGAGGAGTCGGTGGAGGATGGAACACTGGTAAGTCAAATCTTAACTATCATATCCCCCACCCTACCTGCATGCTCTCACACACCCCCACCCTCACCCCCTCCCCTATCACTCCAACTCCTCACTAATGTACTAATAACACAAACCACACATCCCAACACCAAGCCCTGCATGACACAACTAAGCATGGTCACCCTTCACTAAAGCATGCTCACTGCACATACCCAGAACAACCCCCTAACCATCATCACACAAGCCCACACACAGGAATGCTTGCACTGGGGTACACAGACACCCACCCATTGCACACCATCACACACACATGCAAAAATCATGCTCTTATGCCCCTGCAGGAACCCGAAGGACCGTCATCACACCAGAGGGTCCAGACAACACCACTCCACCCCCAGAAGAGGCCCACAGTGATGATAGCAGCTCTGCCCTACTGGATCCTGATGACCAGCCCGGACCATCGTGGGCCTCAGGACAGTCGGTTCCCCTTGCACAGGCACAGCCCAACACCGACCTTCCACCCTCTGGTAACACCAGCACAGCACCCACCCAGCGGGCCCAAACCTCCGTACCCAGGACAGGTCAATCAGCAGTGTGTCCAACACTACAGGGAACCCAGGATAACCCACCACCCCAACAACAACAGGGACCTGGGGGCAGTGGTAGTGGGCACACGGTCCAGGGGACGGAGGCACAGGAACACAGGGGAACTGGGAGGGCTGCTGTGCGACAGGGGGCGGACAGGCCAAGGGAACCCACTCTCCACGAGGCCCTCTCCTCCATCATGGGAGCCTACCACCACTCCCAGGAGACGATGGCGACGGTCCTGGCCAAGTTTCAGGAGACCCTGCGCCTGCAGGAAGAACAGTATTTGGGGTTCAGGGAGGAGCTCAGGACCATTAGCTCCGCCTTGGGCACCATCGTAGGGGTGCTGAAGGACATACAGAACACCATGAGGGACACCGTGGCACTCCAAGGGGCCCCTGACACTAGCCAGGACGATGAACTGCCCACCACCTCCGCCGGCGCTAGTGGACAGGACGCCCACCACAGGACCACCACACCAGCACCCCACCCCCTGCAGACGGACAACCACCACGCAAGCAGTCCCTGAGATCCAGGAACAGGACAGAGCAAGATGGCAAGACCCCTGCCAGGAAATGAGACCACCCTGTTTGTCCTCCCACTGTACCACCTTGTTACCCTGTCCATACTTAAACTGCCCCAGCTCCACTTCCTATGCCCAGATGGGCAGTGCATCTGTGAGACTAATAGACTGGACTCTGCCATGGACATTCCTACGCCATCACCAATCCTCTTTTTACAACCCCCTCACATTTCTGAGCACTTCAATAAACACCCTTGAAACACAAAACAATCTTGAGTCAGTCTGTTATTTACTAATTATGTATTATCAATGACAGTTTCATAAAGCGTTTCCCATTGTAAGGATAACATACCAATGTCACACTTCACAAGTCCTTGAAGGATGCAAGCAGATGACACGTTGGTAACCACACCTGTGAAACCGTAATGGAAAGGTACAACTCAGTTACCAAATAGTGTTTGAAATCGAAAAACCGGATAGAGGTAGACGTGTGAAAGTTAATGTAATGTTAAACATGAAAATGTTCTCACCTTTGTGTCACTGGAAATATTGCTGTATGACTGACTCCCTGTTGTCGTTGTCTTCATCCTCAGCTTCCTCCTCATCACTGTCCACAGGCTCCACAGCTGCAACAACACCGTCATCTGGATCATCCTCCTGCAGAAAAGGCACCTGGCGTCGCAAAGCCAAATTATGGAGCATGGAGCAGGTGATGATGATCTCGCACATCTTCTTCGGTAAGTAGAATAGGGATCCACCTGTCATATGGAGGCACCTGAACCTGGCCTTCAGGAGGCCGAAGGTGCGTTCGATCACCCTCCTAGTCCTGGGATTCCTCACTGCGGTCAATAGCCAGGAAAGGTTGGGGTAACCAGAGTCCCCCAATAGCCATACACGGTGCCTCTGGAGTTGACCCATCATATCAGGGATGCTGCTATTTCGCAGGATGTAGGCGTCATGCACTGAGCCAGGGAACATAGCATTTACCTGCGAGATGTACTGGCCTGCCAAACATCCCATCTGGACATTCATTGAATGATAACTCTTCCTGTTCCTATACACCTGTTCACTCCTGTGGGGGGGGACCAGAGCTACATGGGTCCCATCAATGGCACCTATGATGTTGGGGATATGGCCAAGGGCATAGAAGTCACCTTTCACTGTAGGCAAATCTGCCACCACAGGGAAAATGATGTGTCTCCGTACGTGTTTCAGCAGGGCAGACAGCACTCTGGACAACACGTTGGAAAACATAGGCTGGGACATCCCTCATGCCAAGGCCACTGTTGTCTGAAAAGACCCACTTGCAAGGAAATGGAGCACTGACAGCACCTGCACGTCAGGGGGGATTCCAGTCGTATGGCGGATTGGTGACATCAGGTCTGGCTCCAACTGGGTACATAGTTCCTGGATTGTGGCACGGTCAAACCGGTAGGTGACGATGACATGTCGCTCTTCCATTGTCAACAGGTCCACCAGCGGTCGGTACACCGGAGGATTCCGACATCTTCTCAACTGTCCCAGCTGACGGTGCCTACGAAGGACAACAGCGAAGAATCAGTCATTATTCCTCCAGGTATGTACCCACAGTTACACACAAGACTACACCACTCACAGAACCCTTCCTGTATGTGTGTTGAGTGTAGGCCTAGCTATGTGTGACGCAGAGGTAAATGAAGCCATGTGGGCCCCTGAAATGGCGGCTGCCTGACCTCTAAACTGGGACAATGTGATTGGGGGGTAACTGCGCTGGCGTTGCACACTGTTGCGGTAGGCAGTCGTAGACCGCGGCGCAATGCTGCATTGGTTAACTTTGGACCTTATGGGTCCCAGGAGCCAATGAACAGGTGCGCCGGCGGTGATGATGCGCACCGCCACGTACGTCACCGCCGTGGACGTCCCCGCCATTTTCTATCTGTTCAATCACTAGATACCTGACCTTCGACAGGAGGGGACCTACACTGCAAGTGCTGCTGTGACCTCGGTCTGGAAGCGACGATGGCTGCTGCGTCTGGGGAAAGGGCCCCTGCCTTCACTGCACAGGAGTTGGAGAAACTGGTAGACGGGGTCCTCCCCCAGTACACGCTACTCTACGGTCCTCCAGACCAACAGGTTAGTACACAGGGAGCACATGGTATGGGCTAGGCCTGGGTGGAGAGGGCTGGTTGGAAGAGGGAAGGGGGCAGAGTTCATCGTACATTAATGCATGTGAATTAATGGGCCACATGGCCAGAGTAGGGAGGGGGCCACTCACAACGACGGTGCAGTTGTTAATGACTGTTCCTCTTTCCTTGTGCATGTCATGTAGGTCAGCGCCCACCAGAAGAGGGACATTTGGCGTGCCATCGCCAAGGAGGTCCGGACCCTGGGGGCCCACCAGAGACGGGGCACCCACTGCCGTAAGAGATGGGAGGACATTTGCCGCTGCAGCAAGAAGACGGCGGAGGATCAGCTGGGGATGGCCTCCCAACGTGGGAGGGGTGCCCGTCGCACCATGACCCCCCTGATGTTCCGGATCCTGGCGGTGGCCTACCCAGCGTTGGATGGGCGCTTGACGGCATCACAGCAGACACAAGGGGGTGAGTACAATCTCATTCTGCGGACTTTGGGCACAGTGGAGGTGTCTGGGTGGGGAGGTGGGCTGTGGGTGTCCCTAGGCCATGGCGAGTTCGGTAGGCAAGGCCCCTCCGTAATGTTGGCCATGTGGCACCCTACCCCACCTCAGCAGAGTGCCAAGTCGAGGTATAGTTGCCCCTGTGGCATCCATGTGCGCAGATGTCCACCATTGCCATGTAGGCCATATCCCAGGAATTGCATGTGCAGAGGGAAGGAGCACGGCGTAATGCAGGGGGCTGCTGTGTCTGTCTTGTCCGCCAACGGTAGCGGTATGCCATGCACTAAAACTCTCTTTCTTCTGTCTCCCCCCCTTTTTCTGCTCTCCCTGTCCTTTTGTACATCAGCATCATCAGGCAGAGGAACAGTGGCACCTTAGCACGAGGGAGCTGCATCCCACATGGCCATGGAGGGCCACACCACGGACTCTGAATGCACCAGTGGGACGGAGGGCGAGGGGAGCTTCACGTCGCCCACCGGATCACCAAGCAGCGACACAGACTCGTCCGCCGATGGGGGCTCCCTTGTGGTGGCGGCACCATCTGTGCGCCCCACTTCTACAGGTACAGCCGCCACCTCCCCTACCAGCACCGCCCTCCCAGCAGCCCCTCAGGGTTCGCCCCGTGCCCGCTCACCCAGTAGGGTGGGCATCACCTTCGCCCCAGGCACCTCAGGCCCTGCCCCAGTCACCCCTGCTGCCCTCAGTGAGGAGGCCATTGACCTCCTCAGGTCACTCACTGTTGGACAGTCTACCATTGTGAATGCCATCCAGGGTGTAGAACGAGAGTTGCAACACGGTAATGCATTCCTGGACGGCATTCATTCTGGTCAGGCTGTCCTTCAGCGAACCCTGCAATCTCTGGCCTCAGCACTGATGGCAGCCATTGTCCCTGTGTCTAGCCTCCCCCCTCCAACCTCCTCCACCCAGACCCAATCTCCTGTACCCCAGCCCATCTCAAGCACACCTACAGACCAGCATGCACACAAGTCAGCACACACAGGTAGCTCAAGCAAACATAGGCACCACACAACCCACAGGCACTCACGCAAGCCTCACCCACGTACAGACACAGCTATATCCACTGCCTCCACTGTGTCCCCCTCCTCCTCTTCTCCCTCCTCCCTCCCAGTCTCGTCTACACACACACCTGCATGCACCACATCTACAGGCACCATGAATCGCACAAGGAGACCCAGCACCACAAGCCGCTCACCTGCACTCACCACCTCCACTCCCATTTACACGTCCCCTGTGTCCTCTCCCAGTGTGTCTGTGACGCCCCCTCCCAAAGTACACAAACGCCGGAAATCACTCACCCAACATCCATCCACCTCACGACAGCCTCCAGTACCTGCACCTGCACCCAAAACACCTAAAGTGACACCTCCGACAAACACCTCCTCTTCCTCCACTCCCAGGCCCCCTCCAACTACCCATCCAAGTGTTCGTCAGAAACTGTCCCTCTGTAAAGTTGACCTTTTTGCCCCCGCCCCCCCCTCCAATTCATCAGTCCCGTCGTAGTGCCTCAGCCAAAAAGCCTCCAATACCAGTGGTGCCTGTTCAAGGTTTGTGGAGTGCACCGGCCACCAGGGCAGGCAGTATGACCCGGAGCCAAGGCACTGGCAGCCCACCCCCTGTAAAGGCTCTAAAATTGGAGAGTGGACGACGGGACCGTGTAAAGACTCCTGGTGGGAAAACAACTCCCATGGGTTCCAAGGGGATTGGAGAGTCAGCTGTGACTCCACCAAAGGTGGGGAAGGGCCAGAGGAAGTCTGCTCAGCCTGTTGTGAGTGTCACGGCGGAGAAGTGCGCCATCATTTCCGGCGGTCGCGACACACCGCCAGCACCGTCGTCACTGGTCCAGAGACCACCGCCAGAGTCATTGCCCAGGAGGGCACAAGTATCGTCAGTGGTCAGGAGACCACCGCCGGAGTCACAGCCCAGGAGGGCCCAAGTATCGTCAGTGGTCAGGAGACCACCGCCGGAGTCACAGCCCAGGAGGGCACAAGTATCGTCACTGGTCCAGAGACCACCGCCGGAGTCACAGCCCAGGAGGGCACAAGTATCGTCACTGGTCAGGAGACCACCGCCGGAGTCACAGCCCAGGAGGGCACAAGTATCGTCACTGGTCAGGAGACCACCGCCGGAGTCACAGCCCAGGAGGGCACAAGTATCGTCACTGGCCAGGAGACCACCGCCAGAGTCATTGCCCAGGAGGGCACAAGTATCGTCACTGGTCCAGAGACCACCGCCAGAGTCACTGCCCAGGAGGGCACAAGTATCGTCACTGGTCCAGAGACCACCGCCGGAGTCACAGCCCAGGAGGGCACAAGTATCGTCACTGGTCAGGAGACCACCGCCGAAGTCACAGCCCAGGAGAGCACAAGTATCATCACTGGTCAGGAGACCACCGCCAGAGTCATTGCCCAGGAGGGCACAAGTATCGTCACTGGTCCAGAGACCACCGCCGGAGTCATAGCCCAGAAGGGCACAAGTATCGTCACTGGTCAGGAGACCACCGCCACCGCTGGAGTCACTGCCCAGGAGGGCCCCGGCTGCCACAGCCCAGGTGGGCTATGATGGAACGTCATGCCACACACCAATGCCCAGTGTAGGGAACGTCATGCCACACACCAATGCCCAGTGTAGGGAACGTCATGCCACACACCAATGTCCGTACCAGAACCGCCATGGCAAAGCACCGCTGAACAGTCCTGAACCGCCATGTCGAAGCACCGCTGAAAAGGGCAAAGACCGCCATGGCAAAGCACCGCTGAACAGGGCAAAGACCGCCATGGCAAAGCACCGCTGAACAGGGCAAAGACCACCATGGCAAAGCACCGCTGAACAGTCCTGAACCGCCATGTCGAAGCACCGCTGAACAGGGCAAAGACCGCCATGGCAAAGCACCGCTGAACAGGGCAAAGACCGCCATGGCAAAGCACCGCTGAACAGTCCTGAACCGCCATGTCGAAGCACCGCTGAACAGGGCAAAGACCGCCATGGCAAAGCACCGCTGAACAGTCCAGAACCGCCATGTCGAAGCACCGCTGAACAGAGCAAAGACCACCATGGCAAAGCACCGCTGAACATGGCAAAGACAGCCATGGCAAAGCACCGCTGAACATGGCAAAGACAGCCATGGCAAAGCACCGCTGAACAGTCCTGAACCGCCATGTCGAAGCACCGCTGAACAGGGCAAAGACCGCCATGGCAAAGCACCGCTGAACAGGGCAAAGACCGCCATGGCAAAGCACCGCTGAACAGGGCAAAGACCACCATGGCAAAGCACCGCTGAACATTCCTGAACCGCCATGTCGAAGCACCGCTGAACCGGGCAAAGACCGCCATGGCAAAGCACCGCTGAACAGGGCAAAGACCGCCATGGCAAAGCACCGCTGAACAGTCCAGAACCGCCATGTCGAAGCACCGCTGAACAGAGCAAAGACCACCATGGCAAAGCACCGCTGAACATGGCAAAGACAGCCATGGCAAAGCACCGCTGAACAGTCCTGAACCGCCATGTCGAAGCACCGCTGAACAGGGCAAGCACCGGGTAGGAATGAATAGACCGCCACATCAGGCATCCTTATCCCATGTGCAGCTGGGACAGTGACAGGACAGAAACTTTCACGGGGAGACTCATCCAGTCTGGGCACCAGTCCCCCTCCAGAACCAGTGGAGACCTGCATCCACTCTGTCTGTCCTGCACAGGATGAAGCACTCTGGGCACCAGTCCCCCCCAGTACCAGTGGAGACCTGCATCTACTTGGGAGACTGTGGCTTTGCACTCCCCAGGATGGCACAGTGGGCACCCCACCCACTGTAGAGACTTGAGAGACTGTGGCTTTGCACTCCCCAGGATGGCACAGTGGGCAAGCCACCCACTGTTGAGACTTGAGAGACTGTGGCTTTGCACTCCCCAGGATGGCACAGTGGGCAAGCCACCCACTGTAGAGACTTGAGAGACTGTGGCTTTGCACTCCCCAGGATGGCACAGTGGGCACCCCACCCTCTTTAGAGACTTGAAAGACTGTGGCTTTGCACTCCCAGGATACATAAATGGGCATGGAGCCCCGTCGTGGATCTGGCTTTGCAGTCATCTGGCTGAGGTGCCCCCCCTTCCATTCCCCCTGAGGTGCCTGTAGTATTTCTATTTGATGCCCCGGCAGTGTTCTCTCCGATTGTGGTCAGGTATCCTTTGTGGGCCTCGCCCATGCATTTTTGGACTGTTAGTGCACGGACATTGTTGTGTACATATCTGCACTACTTCTCGTACTGGATATAATTATGACTGATTTTCATATATATCTGTATATTTTTGTATGACATGTATATTGCCACATTACAATGTTTGACCGAATTTCGCTTTGTCTTTTCATTCTTCCGGGGGGATTGTAGGTTGTTACTGTGATTTTTGTGAATGCATTGGTGTGTATGTTGTATAATGCGAGGTTGAGGGTGGGGGTGTTTGGTGGGTGTCCCCCTAACTTTTGCCTACCTCCGCCCCCATGTCGTAGGTGCAGTACTCATCGTTGTCTTTGGCGCCTACGTAGATGATGGTCGTAGAGGAGCAGAAACACAAGGGCAGGGAGTATTTGGAGTTCCGGGTCCATGGAGTCTTCGTTCCTCGTGGGATGTGCTCAGGTGAGAGTTTTCCCATTGCCAAAGCTGTTTCCGCGTTTTTATCCACGGTGAATCCGCCCCGGAAAAGGTGGCGGATTGGCGGGTTGTGATACTATGGGCGGTACATTGTGTTCCGCCTGTCTGTGGGCGGTGACCGCCGTGCTGCTTGTCTGTACCGCCGTGGCGGGCGGTGTGTTAAAATGGCTGTCTTTGTTGGCGGCTCCCGCCAGGGTCATAATTCTTTTTTTTTGTCCGCCGGCCTGTTGGCGGTCTTACAGACGCTTTAACACCATCCGCCAGGGTTGTAATGACCACCATTATCTGTTTTGCTGCTGATTCGGAAGTAAAGAAAGTTGATGCACAATCCTTGCCCCGGGGTCCCAAGTGGAATTGTAACTTTTCTTTGTGTTCAATAGAAGCATTTACACTCTTTATCAAACTGCTCCAATTTAAAGCCCACAGAGCAGACCCCACGGCGTATCAGGATCAAAAAGATAACCTGGTGGATGGTGGACCCCTAGGGAAATCCCTACCCTGACACCTGCGCTACTGATTCTCAGTACTGTTTTTAAAAATGTTTTTCATTTTTTTTCAGTTTTCATATAGAGCGAGCATTTTACATGAATATCAGATCACATTACATAATGTCAGAGTCATATATTTTTTTATATATGCACGGGGAGATAGAGCTAAAGCCAGGGCTCGAACGCGATTTGCCAGTTCCAGAGCTGGGCGCTCTCTCCAAGACACCACCTCCTGTGTTCCTTTAAATGTGCTCCATACTAAATTAGAAAAAGTAAAGTGATCTGGCTTTAGGGCACTACCCTATACAAAGAGTATTTGTACAGTCTGTGCTAACATTTGCAATGCCTGATTTAGGACAGCTTTAAAGGCGAATGTCCTCAGGCATAATTGCCACTTTTGTATTCCTGGTTACCACTAGAGTCAGTCCAGAATAGCCTGAGTATGCGCTTATCACTAGCCTCTTAGCCTGATTGCTGGAAAATGGCCCAGGGCTACACTTTAATATCCTCTCTCCTGGTCTAAGTACACTAAAATCCTGTATCTGGCTTGCCTGCAAATCAGATCGAGAGCTCATAGTAGCACTTGCAACATTCTTTGCGTGCCCTTTTGTCACATTTCATTTCTATCTGAAGATTAGAGCCCTGTCTGACCCCTTGACAAAAATTGGCTGTTGATCTGGAAGTAGGTGCCAGCAGGTGGAGGTGACAGGTATCTGACATTTTGGTTTTTCAGAATGTCAAAATCTGCATTCAATCAGATCTTCCTGATTAAATTAAAAAACAGACTGGGGCATAGAGAAAGACATGCTTGAAGATTTTGTCAAGGTTTTCATTGTGTTGCTTCAGTTGTCTTGTTGGTTATAAAAGAAGTCTGACAGTGGAAAAATGCCTCAACCTTTATTTGATCATTAACAAATATACTATAGCTGGTAGAATGACTGCAGCCTGGTTGCTTAATTCTAAAGCACTGTTTTAAACCTGCTGAGCCCAGATCAATTTGTTAGTTAGAGCTATTTCCAAGTAATTGAATTCAATTACCCTATCTAGCGGCTGCCCCTCTAGCGTAATAGGGCCTCTAAAGGACCATTGGGGGCTAATGGTCATGAACTTTGTTTTTCGATCGGTTGATAATTAGACCCTTAGAGTCCCAAATGCGACAGAACTGTTGACTAACGTCTGGAGGCCTCATCATATTCCTTTTGCTATGATATAATATTAACTCCTCTTCATCAAACTCTTCTACAGCTTTAACATAAGCCGTGATTAAATTTTCTTCTAGACTACTTTTGCCTTCACCCTACTGCTTATCAATACGACTGGTTTTGCTGTCATACTGGGTAGGTGCCTTCCCCTTTTGGCAAAAAAAACAATAGTTCACCAAGGACTCATTAAGTAACGAACATTTAGAATAAGTGCTAAGCAGTTTACTATAAAGAATGAAGGTTACACGTTAAACCTAACAATCATTGGCCTAGCTACTGTATATGCAAAAGTAATTTAATTACAAACATTAATTAGTACAAGTAGTCAAAAAATAAAAACATGACACAAAAAGGATGTTGAGTGTCCCCACTGATCACACAAAGAAGAGAAACTGTGATTTTTTTAGTGTAACTATATGTGCCAGAGTTGGCGCCCTCCACAGCATTGTGATCAACCGTCATGTGATGAGGAAAGCCAAATTTAGTCACCGCTTTTCTGGCGTTTGAGTGCCAGTAGAGCCCGAGGAGGCAACACGTGAATTTGTTCAACTTATGGTGGCCAGTGGCAGAATGTAGTGTATACTGCATGTCAAATAGTCTGAGCACTTGGGCAGTCCCAGAACATATATCTAGTATCTGCATACAGAGTAGAGCAGTGTAGCCAGTCAGAACTGGCTGATGCATAGATTCTGTTGAGTCGCTCTGGGGTCAGGTAACCATGATGGAGTTTATCATGTTGGATGTACTGGATTCTAGCATTGCAGAAGTTTTATGCAGAAAAGAAAGAACTCTGGGGGTCATTACAACATTGGCGGTAAAAGCCGCTTACCGCCGTGCAGAAGACCGCCAATACACCACCGCGGCCGCAGAATTCCGCCACAGCTATTATGACACACATCTCGGAATCCGCCGAAAGTCAGACACCCACACAACTCCGCCACACCAAAGGTCAGTGTTAAACTGTCGAAAACAAAACCTCCACCTCCACGCCAACAGAAACACGTCCATGCTATTACGACCCACGAATCCACGCGGCGGTCTTTCAACAGCGGTATTCCATTGGCGGTACACACCGCTGCGCTCAAAATACACACACATCTCCAAAACACCGCCACATTGGACAATTCAAAATACACACACCTGATACACATACAAACACCACTCCCACACACCCAATACAATATAAAACACACACCCACATCACCCACAAACCCCTACGACCAGAATTCACGAACGAAGGCCAGAGAGACAGCACAGCAAAGACAACCCCACCATACAGAGGCACACAACACCATCACCCACACAACATCCACGCACAAAACACCACACACCACTACACATCACCACACACATCAACACTCACACCGCCCCACACATCACACACACCACCCCATGGCACGCCAAAGACACCCCCGCTTTTCCGAGGAGGAGCTCCGGGTCATGGTGGAGGAAATTGTCCGGGTAGAGCCACAGCTATTTGGCTCACAGGTGCAGCACACATCCATAGCCAGGAAGATGGAGCTATGGCGAAGAATAGTGGACAGGGTCAGCGCTGTGGGACAGCATCCAAGAAATCGGGAGGACATCAGGAAGAGGTGGAACGACCTACGGGGGAAGATGCGTTCAACGGTCTCCAGGCACAACATCACGGTTCAGCGGACCCCCACCTCCTCCCCCACAACTAACAACATGGGAGGAGCAAGTCTTGACCATCATGCATCCAGAGGGCCTCGGAGGAGTCGGTCGAGGAATGGACACTGATAAGTCAAATCTTAACTATCATATCCCCCACCCTACCTGCATGCTATCACACACCCCAACCTCACACCCTCCCCTATCACCCCAACTCCTCCCTAATCTACTAATAACACAAACTACACATCCCAACACCAAGCCCTGCATGACACAACTAAGCATGGACACCCATCACCTAAGCATGCCCACTGCACATACCCAGAACAACCCCCTAACCATCATCACACAAACGCCCACACAGGAATGCTTGCACTGGGGTACACAAACACCCACCCATTGCACACCATCACACACACACATGCAATAATCATGCTCTTATGCCCCTGCAGGATCACGAAGGACCGTCACCACACCAGAGGGTCCAGACAACTCCACTCCACCCACAGAAGAGGCCCACAGTGACGATAGCAGCTCTGCCCTACGGGAGCCTGATGACCAGCCCGGACCATCGTTGGCCTCGGGACAGTCGGTTCCCCTTGCACAGGCACAGCCCAACACTGACCTTCCACCCTCTGGTAACACCAGCACAGCACCCACCCAGCGGGCCCAAACCTCCGTACCCAGGACAGGTCAATCAGCGGTGTGTCCACCACTACAGGGAACCCAGGATAACCCACCACCCCAACAACAACAGGGCCCTGGGGGCAGTGGTAGTGGGCACACGGTCCAGGGGACGGAGGCACAGGAACACAGGGGAACTGGGAGGGCTGCTGTGCGACAGGGGGCGGACAGGCCAAGGGAACCCACTCTCCACAAGGCCCTATCCTCCATCATGGGAGCATACCACCACTCCCAGGAGACGATGGCGACGGTCCTGGTCAAGTTTCAGGAGACCCAGCGCCTGCAGGAGGAACAGTATTTGGGGTTCAGGGAGGAGCTCAGGACCACCAGCTCCGCCTTGGGCACCATCGTAGGGGTGCTGAAGGACATACAGCAGACCCTGAGGGACACCGTGGCACTCCAAGGGGCCCCTGACACTAGCATGGACGATGACCTGCCCACCACCTCTGCCGGCGCTAGTGGACAGGACGCCCCGCCACAGGACCACCACACCAGCACCCCACCCCCTGCAGACAGACAACCACCACGCAAGCGGTCCCTGAGAGCCAGGAACAGGACAGAGCAAGATGGCAAGACCCCCGCCAGGAAATGAGACCACCCTGATTGTCCCCCCACTGTCCCACTTTGTTACCCTGTCCATACTTGAACTGCCCCAGCTCCACTTCCTATGCCCATATGAGACTAATAGACTGAACTCTGCCATGGACATTCCTCCGCCATCACCCATCACCATTTTACAACCCCCTTCCATTTTTGAGCACTTCAATAAACACCCTTGAAACACAAAACAATCTGGAGTCAGTCTATGATTTGGTAAAATGTAATATCTATGACAGTGTCAAAATGCGTTGTTAGATGTAAAGGCAACATACCAATGTCACACATCACAAGTACTTGAAGGATGCAAGCAGATGACACACGTTGGTAACCACACCTGTGAAACCGTAATGGAAAGAAACAACTCAATTACCAAATAATCCCATGAAATAACACACAGGATAGAGGAGGACGAGTGACAGTGAATGTAATGGTAAAAATGAAAATGTTCTCACCTGTGTGTCACTGGAAATATTGCTGTGTGACTGACTCCCTGTTGTCGCTGTCTTCTTCCTCAGCTTCCTCCTCATCACTGTCCACAGGCTCCACAGCTGCCACAACACCGTCATCTGGACCATCCTCCTGCAGAAAAGGCACCTGGCGTCGCAAAGCAAGATTGTGAAGCATCGAGCAGGCGATGATGATCTGGCACACCTTCTTCGGTGAGTAGAATAGAGAACCACCTGTCATATGGAGGCACCTGAACCTGGCCTTCAGGAGGCCGAAGGTGCGCTCGATCACCCTCCTAGTCCGCCCATGGGCCTCATTGTACCGTTCCTCTGCCCTGGTCCTGGGATTCCTCACTGGGGTCAATAGCCAGGACAGGTTGGAGTAACCAGAGTCCCCTAATAGCCACACCCGGTGCCTCTGGAGTTGACCCATCATATCAGGGATGCTGCAATTCCACAGGATGTAAGCGTCATGCACTGAGCCAGGGAACATAGCATTAACCTGGGAGATGTACTGGTGTGCCAAACAGACCATCTGTACATTCATGGAATGATAACTTTTCCTGTTCCTGTACACCTGTTCACTCCTGTGGCTCGGGACCAGAGCTACATGGGTCCCATCAATGGCACCTATGTCGTTGGGGATACGTCCAAGGGCATAGAAGTCACCTTTAACTGTAGCCAAATCTTCCACCTCAGGGAAAATTATGTATCTTCTTACGTGTTTCAGCAGGGCAGACAACACTCTGGACAAGACGTTGGAAAACATAGGTTGGGACATCCCTGATGCCATGGCCACTGTTGTCTGAAATGACCCACTTGCAAGGACATGGAGCACTGACAGCACCTGCACATCAGGGGGGATTCCAGTGGGATGGCGGATTGGTGACATCAGGTCTGGCTCCAACTGGGTACATAATTCCTGGATTGTGGCACGGTCAAACCTGTAGGTGACGATTACATGTCGCTCCTCCATTGTCAACAGGTCCACCAGCGGTCGGTACACCAGAGGATTCCACCATCTTCTCAAATGTCCCAGCTGACGGCGCCTAGGAAGGACAACAGCGACGATCAAGTCAATTTCTTTCCAGGTATGTACCCACAGTTACACAGAAGACGACACCAAACACAAAACCCTTCCTGTATGTGTGTTGAGTGTAGGCCTAGCTATGTGTGACGCAGAAGTAAATGAAGCCATGTGGGCCCCTGAAATGGCAGCTGCCTGACCTCTAAACTGGGACAATAGGATTGTGGGGTAACTGCGTTGGCGTTGCACACCGTCGCGGTAGGCAGTCGTAGACCGCGGCGCAAAGCTGCATTGGTTAACATAGGACCCTATGGGTCCCAGGAGCCAATGAACAGGTGCGCCGGTGGTGATGATACGCACCGCCGCGGACGTCACCGCCGCAGACGTCACTGCCATTTTCTATCTGTTCAATCACTAGATACCTGATCTTCGACAGGAGAGGACCTACACTGCAAGTGCTGCTGTGACCTCGGTCTGGAAGAGACAATGGCTGCTGCGTCTGGGGAAAGGGCCCCTGCCTTCACTGCTCAGGAGTTGGAGAAACTGGTAGACGGGGTCCTCCCCCAGTACACGCTACTCTACGGTCCTCCAGACCAACAGGTTAGTACACAGGGAGCACGTTGTATGGGCTAGGCCTGGGTGGAGAGTGCTGGTTGTAAGAGGGAAGGGGGCAGAGTTCAGGGAACATTAATGCATGTGAATGAATGGGCCACATGGCTAGAGTAGGGAGGGGGGCCACTCACATCGACGGTGCAGTTGGTAATGACTTCTCGTCTTCCCTTGTGCATGTCATGTAGGTCAGCGACCACCAGAAGAGGGACATTTGGCGTGCCATCGCCAAGGACGTCCGGGCCCTGGGGGCCCACCAGAGACGGGGCACCCACTGCCGGAAAAGATGGGAGGACATTCGCCGCTGCAGCAATAAGACGGCGGAGGCTCAGCTGGGGATGGCCTCCCAACGTGGGAGGGGTGCCCGTTGCACCATGACCCCCCTGATGTTCCGGATCCTGGCGGTGGCCTACCCTGAGTTGGATGGGCGCTTGAGGGCATCACAGCAGACACAAGGGGGTGAGTACAACCACATTCTGTGGACTTTGCGCGCAGTGGAGGGGTCTGGGTGGGGGAGGAGGCCTGTGGGTGTACCTAGGCCAGCCAGAAATACGTAGACTAGGCCCCTCTGTAATGCAGCCCATGTGGCACTCTACACCACTGCAGTAGAGTGACAAGTACAGGTATAGATGCCCCTGTGGCACCCATGTGTGCAGATGTCCACCATAGCCATGTAGCCAAGATCCCAGGAATTGCATCTGCAGAGGCCAGGAGCACGGCGTAGTGCAGGGGGCTGCTGTGTCTGTCTTGTCCGCCAAAGGTAGCGGTATGCCATGCACTCAACCTGTTCTTCTTCTGTCTTCCCACCCCTTTTTGTGCTTTCGCTGTTCTTTTGTGCATCAGCATTATCAGGCGGAGGTACAGTGGCACCGGAGCACGAGGGAGCTGCATCCCACATGGCCATGGAGGGCCACACCACGGACTCAGAATGCACCAGTGGGACGGAGGGCGAGGGGAGCTTCACGTCGGCCACCGGATCACCAAGCAGCGACACGGACTCGTCCGCCGATGTGAGCTCCCTGGTGGTGGCGGCACCATCTGTGCGCCCCACTTCTACAGGTACAGCCGCCACCTTCCCTACCAGCACCGCCCTCCCAGCAGCCCCTCAGCGTTCGCCCCGTGCCCGCTCACCCAGGAGGGTGGGCATCACCTTCGCCCCAGGCACCTCAGGCCCTGCCCCAGTCACCCCTGTTGCCCTCAGTAAGGAGGCCATTGACCTCCTCAGGTCACTCACTGTTGGGCAGTCTACCATTGTGAATGCCATCCAGGGTCTAGAAAGAGATTTGCAACACAGTAATGAATTCCTGGAGGGCATTCATTCTGGTCAGGCTGCCCTTCAGCGAACCCTGCAATCTCTGGCCTCAGCACTGATGGCAGCCATTGTCCCTGTGTCTAGCCTCCCCCCTCCAACCTCCTCCACCCATACCCATTCCCCTGTACCCCAGCCCATCCCAAGCACACCTACAGACCAGCATGCACACAAGTCAACACACAAGGGAAGCTCAAGCAAACATAGGCACCACACAACCCACAGGCACTCACGCAAGCATCACCCACATACAGACACAGCAACATCCACTGCCTCCACTGTGTCCCCTTCCTCCTCTTCTCCCTCCTCCCTCCCAGTGTCATCTACACTCTCACCTGCATGCACTACATCTACACACACCAGGACTCGCAACAGAACACCCAGCACCACACCCAGCACCACACCCCGCTCACCTGCACTCACTACCTCCACTACCATTTACACGTCCCCTGTGTCCTCTCCCAGTGTGTCTGTGACGCCCCCTCCAAAAGTACACAAACGCGAGCACCCACACACCCAACATCCATCCACCTTACGACAGCCTCCAGTACCTGCACTGGCACCCAAAACACCTAAAGTGACACCTCCTACAACCACCTCCTCTTCCTCCACTCCCAGGCCCCCTCCAACTACCCATCCCAGTGTTCATCAGAAACTGTCCCTCTGTAAAGTTGATCTTTTTGCCCCCACCCCCCCCCTCCAATTCATCAGTCCCGCCGTAGCGCCTCAGCCAAAAAGCCTCCAATACCAGTGGTGCCTGTTCAAGGTTTGTGGAGTGCACCGGCCACCAGGGCAGGCAGTATGACCCGGAGCCAAGGCACTGGCAGCCCACCCCCTGTAAAGGTTCTGAAATTGGAAAGTGGCCGACGGGACCCTGTGAAGACTCCTGGAAGCAAAACAACTCACAGGGGTCACAAGGGGATTGCAGAGTCAGCTGTGACTCCTCCAAAGGTGGGGAAGGGCCAGAGGAAGTCTGCACAGCCTGTTGTGAGTATCACGGCGGAGAAGGGCAGCATCCTTCCCGGCGGTCGAGACGCCACCGCCAGCACCGTCGTCACTGGTCCGGAGACCACCGCCAGAGTCATTGCCCAGGAGGGCCCAAGTATCGTCACTGGTCAGGAGACCACTGCCGGAATCATTGCCCAGGAGGGCCCAAGTATTGTCACTGGTCAGGAGACCACCGCCGGAGTCATTGCCCAGGAGGGCCCAAGTATCGTCACTGGTCAGGAGACCACCGCCGGAGTCAGTGCCCAGGAGGGCCCAGGTATCGCCACTGGTCAGGAGACCACCGCCACCGCCGGAGTCAGTGCCCAGGAGGGCCCAAGTATCGTCACTGGTCAGGAGACCACCGCCACCGCCGGAGTCAGTGCCCAGGAGGGACCAGGTATCGTCACTGGTCAGGAGACCACCGCCACCACCGGAGTCATTGCCCAGGAGGGCCCAAGTATCGTCACTGGTCAGTAGACAACCGCCACCGTCGGAGTCATTGCCCAGGAGGGCCCAAGTATCGTCACTGGTCAGGAGACCACAGCCGGAGTCATTGCCCAGGAGGGCCCCGGCTGCCACAGCCCCGCGGGGCTATGAGGGAACGTCATGCCACACACCAATTCCCAGTCCAGGGAACGTCATGCCACACACCAATACCCAGTCCAGGGAACGTCATGCCACAAACCAATGCCCAGTCCAGGGAACGCCATGCCACACACCAATGCCCAGTCCAGGGAATGTCATGCCACACACCAATGCCCGTTCCAGAACCGCCATGGCAAAGCACCGCTGAACAGTCCAGAACCGCCATGGCAACGCACCGCTGAACAGTCCAGAGACCGCCATGGCAAAGCACCGCTGAACAGTCCAGACACCGCCATGGCAAAGCACCGCTGAACAGTCCAGAACCGCCATGGCAAAGCACCGCTGGCCAGTCCAGAGACCGCCATGGCAAAGCACCGCTGAACAGTCCAGAGACCGCCATGGCAAAGCACCGCTGAACAGTCCAGAGACCGCCATGGCAAAGCACCGCTGAACAGTCCAGTGACCGCCATGGCAAAGCACAGCTGAACAGTCCAGAACCGCCATGGCAAAGCACTGCTGAACAGTCCAGAGACCGCCATGGCAAAGCACCGCTAAACAGTCCAGAGACCGCCATGGCAAAGCACCACTGAACAGTCCAGAACCGCCATGGCAAAGCACCGCTGAACAGTCCAGAGACCGCCATGGCAAAGCACCGCTGAACAGTCCAGAACCGCCATGGCAAAGCACCGCTGAACAATCCAGAGACCGCCATGGCAAAGCACCGCTGAACAGGGCATGCACCGGGGAAGAATGAAGAGACCGCCACATCAAGCATCGTTATCCCATGTGCAGCTGGGACAGTGACGGGACAGGAACTTTCACGGGAAGACTAATCCAGTCTGGGCACCAGTCCCCCTCCAGAGCCAGTGGAGGCTGTTATCTACTTGCGAAACTGTGGCTTTGCACTCCCAGGATGGTCCAGTGGGCAAACCACCCACTGTAGAGACTTGAGAGACTGTGGCTTTGCACTCCCCAGGATATGGCAGTGGGCAACCCACCCACTGTAGAGACTTGAGAGACTGTGGCTTTGCACTCCCCAGGATGGTAAAGTGGGCAACCCACCCACTGTAGAGACTTGAGAGACTGTGGCTTTGCACTCCCCAGGATGGTACAGTGGGCAACCCACCCACTGTAGAGACTTGAGAGACTGTGGCTTTGCACTCCCCAGGATACATCAATGGGCATGGAGCCCAGTCGTGGATCTGGCTTTGCAGTCATCCGGCTGAGGTGCCCCCCCTTCCCTTCCCCCTGAGGTGCCTGTAGTATTTCTATCTGATGCCCCGGCAGTGTTCTCTCCGATTGTGGACAGGTATCTAGTGTGGGCCTCGCCCATGCATTTTTGGACTAGTGGTGCACGGACATTGATATGTGCATATCTGCACTACTTCTCGTAATGTATATATTTCTGACTGATTTTAGAAAATATCTGTATATTTTTGACATGTGTATTGACACATTACAATGTTTGAACTGATTTTGTTTTGTCTTTGCATTCTTCCGGGGGGATTGTGGGTTGTTACTGTGATTTTTGTACATGCATTGGTGTGTGTGTTGTAATATGCGAGGGTGGGGGTGGGGGTGTTTCGTGTGTGTTCCCCTAACTTTTGCCTCCCCTATGTCGTAGGTGCAGTACTCACCGTTGTCTTCGCCCGCGCCGGCGTTGGTCTTCGTAGATGAGTAGGAATACAAGGGCCGGTAGAATGTGTAATTCGGGCTCCATGGAGTCCTCGTTCCCCGTGGGATGTGTTGAGGTGAGCGTTTTCCCATTGCAGTAACTGTTTCCGCCGTGTTTTTATCCACGGTGAATCCGCCCCGGAAAAGGTGGCGGATTGGTAGGTTGTAATACTGTGGGCGGTACATTGTCTTCCGCCTGTCTGTTGGCGGTGACCGCTGCGCTGCTTGTCTGTACTGCCATGGCGGGCGGTGTGTTAAAGTGGCTGTCTTTGTTGGCGGTTTTCGCCAGGGTCATAATTCCCTTTTTTTGTCCACCGGCCTGTTTGCGGTATTGCCGCACCTTTAACACCGTCCGCCAGGGTTGTAATGACCCCTCTGTCCCACTCCTTATATGTGAAAGGGTGTCACACGTCTTCCTCCCATGTCCATGGCTGAATATCAGCATCCTTCATTAATGCTTTAAGTTCTTGTAGACACCATTAGCCCTTTCTCACATTAACAACATGTCTCAATCAAACACAGGCAATGAAAGAGAAGCAGTAAGATTTTCTATAGGTTTTATTGAACAAAACTGCAAGCTACGATAAATTGCATAGGCTGCAATGATTAGGATAATGAATAATGCAAGAAACAGAATGGTAAAGACAAGAGTCAATAATACAAAGACCCCCACTATCTTGCAATGAAATGAGATAACATGAAGTGTGAAATATGTCCCAATACCGTAGCATGAACCTAATCTCTAACCTAAAAGAGAGCTAAGTGTGTTGAACCTAATCTGCCAATGCCAAGTCCATGAGAAGAGCCCCCTCCAACCCTCGTTACTTTGGAATGAGGTCTCTGGCTCAGACTCTGTAGAGACACGAAGACTGGGTCAGCGTCAAGGCGACGTGCAGCATCGATAGCAGCGATGGCATTTGGTCGCAATCCCTCTGACTCTCTTTCTAAGTGAGGTGCATTCATACAGATCTGCTCGGACCCCTGATGTAGGTCTGTTCCCAACAATAGATAACAAGACATGCTTGAGATGGCAATTTATGTAAACAAATTCCTCAAAGACGTGAAGAGGGAAAGTACCTAATGTGAACACCTACAGTTTGTTTATCTTTGTCGCTGGATATTGATGCCTTAGTGCGGTAACACTGATAACGTGAAACTAAAACATTGGCCTAACTAGAAACAAGGCAGCCATCTTAAAAGATATAATTTTTTTTTTTTTGCTAAAACAGAGCAAACAGAGTAGGGTAAAAGTCACTAGGTGACGGGGGCACAAGTCTGCAAGCCAAAGGCTAAGCTAGCTCCTGTTTCCCATTAAAACAAGATAGGATTCACTACACCCTACCCATTGAGTAACAGGTGTGACGCCATAAGTTTGACGCCGCCGAAGGTGAATGAACCCAATGCTAAAAAGTGCTCTGGACTGAAAGCTAAAAGCATAAAAACTAGGTGAAAATCACATTTAAAAGAGTGTTAAAAACCAAATAGCTAAAAAACATACAAAGAGCTATAATGTCGACCATGACAAGCACAGCAGGCCAAAGTTAGGGCAATAAATGCAAACTTTAAATTTAGTATTATAAGCCAGTTATCAAATCTTTCTAACAATAGTCATGACCTTGAAGAGCATCTTCAAAGCCATCGAATGGAAAGGACCTCAGAAAAAAGCCCAGAAAAGAGATGTTAGATCGATCACAGGATAGGCATATGGATCCACGGAGCAGTAGTGCATAGTAGTCTCTTGTGCAGGTCCACCTGCAGGAGTGGCACTCTCCACAGTGCCAAAGAAAGCCAGATCGTTCACCAAGTGCGGCTCATAAGTGGCCTCGCGAATCAGCCTTAGTCTTAAGGGGCACGACCGTTACTGAACCCTCATCGGGGACATCAGCAGTGCTTGGTCCACAGGAGGCACTGGCGTAACAGCAAGACACACTGTAGGCAAGTGTTCAAAGAGGTACCATACCTGGCGAAAGACCGGTTGCACGAACCATAGGAGCGGTTGGAATGACAATGACCAATCACGCTCCAATTCCTCCAGCAACGGAGCATTAAAGACCTGAACTGTGCGTTCACGGCACGGTGGACCTGGTGGCAATGGCTCCATTGCTTCGCGTAGCTGGAAAGACACAACCACTGTGAATCAGAAGAAATAGCAGCATTATTCTACCTAGTAATGCCAAATTATAGGACACCCGCCAAACACACTTGAAAAGAGTGAATGGATGGCTGATGGAGTGACTCCGAAGACAGTCTGGAAGATGAACACAAATCCAGATCCAACAGCCTTAAACAAGTGGAAAATCCCAGTAGTGCTCGAGGCGTTGAAAATTCTGGATACCAGCTCTCCAATTAGCTTGGGGAGGTTGGTATTTAATAGGGATTGTATCTCAGCTGATGATTTCACAATCTGGAGAGCATACGTCTCTCTAGCTGATGTCAACGCAGCTTGTTTTCTGGAACAGTAGCGCCTTTAGTCTGCTCAGCTTGTCATAATTTACATTAGCTGTATCAATGTGAGGCCATATTTCTGATACTTTCATCTCTCATGTGGGGGGGAATAAAACTTGTCCACAACAGGTAACGACCTAATAGACTGAAATTGCATAGGCAATTCCGGGTTGCATACTGCAACAGCTTTGGTCGCTCAGCAACACATAACTTCAATTCAAAAGTACATCAAATGCTGGTCGATTTAAAGGGACAGGAGTACCGTTCAGAAAACAGGCCATGTTCACAACCCCTGCATTGCAAAGGCCATGAAGTGACACCTGCTTGCAGATCATTGAATGACTAACAGTAGTCTCCCATTTGCTTCCACTGAGAAAGACCTCTGTTTCACCATTCAGACATCTGTACTCAAAGGGCAACTCTCACTCTTCTTTAATGTAGCTATTGCCTAGTCGCTCGTACCTGCCCACGGCAAGATGTATCAAGCATTTCGAAAATTAAAAGAGAAAATGGGCAGATTAATGATGCCATGTGGAAGCCATACTGTTGAAGGGCTTTCCGCGACCGTGAAAGGCAACTTATTTAACTTTTCTATATGAAGCATGGTGAAACTCGCTTCCCTTTTAGCCATTATCTGTTGTTCCTTGGATAAATTAAAAGCAGTAAACAATTCACTACCGTTGAGTGTCTCCATGGGATACGGCCATTTTTCAATGTTTGTAACGTCCAACCAAGCTGCATGATGGAATGCAGCTGACTTTGTCCATGGTATAAACGGGACATGTCCGTCTGAACAATATCTATCATAGACGACACTATATTTGTCAATGAATAAATTCTGTTGGACAGAGTCTTCATGCCGTTATCGACAACTGCTAAAGCCTTTTCTAAGTTTTCCTTATCTAATTGCCTTAATCACGCAGCAGCTTCTATTTGAGAAAGTTTCCATATCTCATTATACATAGCATAGATGAATCTTTTAGAGCGCTGTTTCCTAGGACCCAACAAGAAGTCCTGCAAGTCTATATCTTCGCAAAGTGCGTTAAGGTGTTCTTTAACCGCGGCTAAAGTAGTTAGACTGTACCCATTGTTGGCACAATTTACCCACACTATATGTAGTAACTATCCCAGTGTGTTGACCTGAGATAAAGCGAGGATCTGGCCAGCTAATCTTGAACCCCGCTGAGAAATTCAAAAAACGTGCCTGACAACCATTAGTGTCTACTGGCCAGATTAACCACCCGCCGGGACTGGAAAGTGAAGACTTATAGTTACCAGTCTGAACCTTTGCATCTAGCTCTTCTTCAGTGTTATTCAAGAAGAATTGCCAATCATTAAATCTTGCTGGTGTGGGAATACCGGGCGTGTTCATTTCCTTTATTTTTGCTAACCCTAGGCACGAAGTCTGCTGACTCGTGTCATTAAAAAAGATCATTTGCACAGGAATCTGGCATGCTCTAAACAAAGCTTCCCTACCCTGTATCTGCCAATCTTGTGTTCCCCATACACTCTTTAAATCAATAGTGTTCTTCCAGTGATCATATCCTTCAACAGCAAGCCTAGAAACAAACAAAGCTGAATAAATCAATGTTGTTTCTGTTAGCAAAATTTTCCACATTTTGGAAGGAGGTAACTTGAAATAATATGATTCGGAATGTTTTGTGTCATGCCCAGAGTAATAAGTGAATTTTGCTAAATAACTTTTCGGGCTCCCCACCGGTGGTGTCGAGCAATGTTCCCACTGTGTATAATTAAGTACTGGTCTATGCATAGTTGCACGGTGCAGGTAGTAATGGTAGCAATGTCCCCAATTATTGTAGCAGAACATTTCCCCGTAATTCATTGTATTTACATATACATCATCACTTTCAAATACTGAATAGTCCTGAATAGTCCTTCATTTCAGTTAACATGGAATCAACTGACTGGACATCCCAATCATCAGATACAACACTGTGTGTAATAACATCTGTCATAGGTATTTTGAATACATATGTTATTTGAATAACCTCAGTAGGCCTGTATATTTCAAATGGAACTTTGTCCCATACAATCCCATCAGAAATGGGTACAGCTGAAATGTTCACTGGGGAAAAGTCTCTGCGGACCTTGTGTGAGGAATGATATGGAGTTAAGACTTCATCCACAGTGCTACAGAGGCGTGTTCAGGAATGTAATGACCATTTATAAGCAAGAAAAAACTGTCACAAACCCAATCTATAGAAATAAGGTAGAAAACGTCAGACAGAACCATAAGTAGTTCCAAGGATTGATTAAGTAATTCGTCTTAAGCCATAGATATAGTTTATGCGTTTTTTAAACATTTTCAATCACTGGAGTGGATGAGTCTGAAGAAAATTTATCCATTTCGATGAAGTAACCAGAGGCAGTCTCTGCAAATACAGGAGCAAGTGCAGTACTTGTAGATGGGTCCACTTCATGTGGAGGCTCATAGTAGATGGTGCCATCAGTCTGTGTTGTATTGGTGTATAAAACGGCCAAATCTTGGAAAGGTGTTGTTGCTGAAGTGGTAACAGGGACCAGCAAGAGCTCAGTTTCCACCCTCTCCATGGTCAAGGAGGAATTTATAGCACTGTTGGACATTGTTGCATAGTCCACTGTAGTGGTGTTCATTCTATTCTAAAGAGGTATGTCCTGTTGGGTAGTGAGAGGGGATCAGGAACTACCCAAGGGACCTCTTAGTCTACTGTGCAGGATCGCCCACATGGTGAAGTTTGACGTTGTCGATTGAAACAAATCTGTTTCCTCTGGAACCAGGCAACTGTGGCAATATAACAGTTCTGGTACCTTGTGTTCCTAGGACTGAGACCGGTGCTCTGTAGGATGGACCGAATTCCTTCTTCACAGCAATCTTTTCACAAACCAGATCCCCAACTTTAGGAATCCAGCCAGTGGGAGTTGTTGGTATATCCCTTATTCCTAAGGTGGCAGCACTGGTGGATGATTTATCATCACAAAATTGCTGAAGCTCCTGTAAGACAGTGAGACGTTCATTTTCTGCTGCCACCATACCAGAACCATCAAGATCTGCGACATACATAGCTATTCCAAAGAGAACCTCACAGGGGGTGCATCCCCCCAAGGACCGTCTTGGCATATTATTCAGTGCTCTCTGGACCCCATATAGGTGATGAAGCCAGCTGTGGCCAGAAACTAATACCCTAGCTGTTAAGGACTGCTTTAGATCACTGTTCCGCCTCTCCACGACCAAATTTCCCTCAGGATGGTATGATGAGGAGTAATGGAGTTCAACACCCATCGTCCCGATGGTGTCCCTGAATGCCTTAGAGGCAAATGCAGGGCCCTGGTCTGAATGGAATGCTGCAACCACATATGTACTGATAAAGATCAGCAAGTGTTTTATAACAGTTTGAGTGTCAGCCGACCACTGCGGCCATACACACAGGAATCTAGAACAAGAATCTACAGCGACTAAGATGTATCTGTATGCACCATCAGGTTGGAGTAGACATCAATGGTCCAGGTATACACATTGTAATGGCCTGCTGGCCACTATGAGGGATGTCTGCAGCGAGCGTTTGATATTAGAGCCCTTTATCTGCTGGCAAATGTTACAACAAAGAACGTATTGCTTTGTCTGTTTGTATAGACCTGGCCACCAGAATATTTTCTGCAAGACTGTGGCTGAAATACCAGCATGAGCAGAAGCGACACCTGCATGCGCTGCTTTCACTAGCCCTGATCTCTGGTCTTCGTTGGGGATTGCTCGGTCTCCAACTCCAGGAAGTGTTGCATAAGCAACATTCTGCGCACTGATGTGGTAAGAATATTTTGTAGGGTACCCTTTCGGGAGGGACTTGCCCTCAGCCGAAGCTTTCACAGCAGTCAAAATTTCATTATCCAGCCTCGTATGAGAACGAGTCCCTACGCCACAGAAGCCGTAGCCACTGCGCATTTGGCTGCTTCATCAGCCAAAGTATTACCAATAACCTGTACTCCTACACGTTGGTGGCCTAATGTATGTACTACATGGACACACAGCAGCTTATCCTTAAGATCAGCCACCCTCCCCCACAATGTTTTGTGTTTTATAGTGTTCCCTTTAGAATCTCAAAACCTGTTCAGCTTCCAATGATTAAGATAATCATTATATGACTGCACACAGACTATTAAAGTCATTTCCTGTTTCTGTTTTTTCTATCGCTAAAATAAGGGCTTTAAGTTCAGCCAACTGAGCTGTGCAGCCTCTTAGGGTCTGCGTGTAGGTGTTGTGAGGGTGAAAAACGCCATCCTTCATCACTCTACTTATGGCTGTATTGATGTTTTGTACCTACAGCTGGTTGTGCTAAACCATCCATGTAGATGACAGTATGGTATCTGTCAAGTGGCAAAATATCTAGAGGAGCGGGGTACTCCTGTTCATATTGGAGAAATTCTTGTGTCTGAAGTTTTGGATCAAAGATGTAATGAACATCGGTGGCAGTCAGGGAGATTGCCCACTGAATCCAGCATGGATGTAATGCTTTTGCGTTTGGAACACTTGCTTTGGTGACGGCCTATAAGGCTGGCACCGGGGTAACGGCAATTATGTGTTTCCCTTGAGCAAGTGGCCTCTCCTTAATGACAGCCATCTGAACTGCAGTTAGAAATTTTTCTGTGGGTACCAAACGTTGTTCTGCATTGGAGTATAAATGTTATGTAAAATTTTATGGGCACTGTGCTGCCCTCATTAAAGATGACGTAAGTAAACCCAATGGCACCAGCAATCATCCTGAAGACCAAATATGTTGTGTTGTCTCATGTGTGCAAGTGTTTTGCTTCTAGCATGTCCAGTTGCAATTCCCTAAGGATGCATGTGTGTTCAACTGTCCAGTGCCTGCTAGAAAAATCAGGGCGTAGTAAGTCATAGAGTGGTTTGATATGTTGTGCATAGTCAAGAATATATGTTCTGCCAAAATTAAAGAAACCAAGTAAAGACTGTAGTTTTTTGAGTGTGTTAGGTGGGTAGACTTGAGCACATTTTTCTAGAAAGTGCGGGGCCAAGCTCTTCCCCTCGTTTGATAGCTCGTATCCCAGGAACAATATGCTGAGAAAGGCTATTATAGTCTTCCTTAAATTAAATTTGTAGCCAAGGGCTGAGAACCCTAAAATGATCCCATCAACCCTGGCAAGATGAATATTGAGGTCGTCATCTGTGAGATAGATGTCATCCACATAAGACAACGGCTCAGGATCAATATCATCCAATATTGATGTTACATGGGCTGAAAACAGCCCTGGGCTGTTCTTATAGCCTTGGGGCAAATGGCAGAAGCGTTTTTGTGTGCCAAGTGAGAATGCACTCAGGTCCCGACTTTCATGTGCTATGTTTTGGCAGAAAAAAACATTGGAGATATCCAAGGTTGTTTTATATTTTTTGTACACTATGGGCCAGATGTAGCAAGGCATTAGCGCCTCGCAAACGGCGAAAAACGCCGTTTGCCAGGCGCTAATGCCTGTGCGCGATGCAGAAACACATTTTGCGAGTCGGAACCGACTCGCAAAATGTGTTTCCGACTTGCAAATAGGAAGGGGTGTTCCCTTCCTATTTGCAACTCGCACCGCGATGTAAGTTGATTTGTGACCGCAAAAGCGGTCACAAATCAACTCGCAGTTACCATCCACTTGAAGTGGATGGTAACTCATTCGCAAACGGGAAGGGGTCCCCATGGGACCCCTTCCCCTTTGTGAATGATCACAAAAATAATTTTTCAGAGCAGGCAGTGGTCCAATGGACCACTACCTGCCCTGAAAAATACCGAAACAAAAGGTTTCGGTTTATTTTTCAAAGTGCAGCTCGTTTTCCTTTAAGGAAAACGGGTTGCACTTTGAAAAAAAAAACCTGCTTTATTGAAAAGCAGTAGCAAACATGGAGGTCTGCTGACGACAGCAGGCCTCCATGTTTGCGAGTGCCCATAGTCGGTATGGGGCCGCAATTTGCGACCCACCTCATTAATATTAATGAGGTGGGTCATTGCGACCCCATACCGACTCGCAGAAGGTGTCTGAGACACCTTTCTGCATGTGGTTTTGCGAGTTGCAATTTGCGAGTCTCTATGACTCGCAAATTGCAACTCGCAAAACCATACTTACCTACATCTGGCCCTATGTTGTTAATTAGTGCTGTGCTATGCAAATTTTGTATAGCATATGTGCGTCTGTAATCTAAGACAATTCTATAGGAATGGTCTGTTTTTGCAACAGGGAATAACAGGTTATTCATTGCAGAAACACAAGGCTCAATTACTCCCTGGCACTCAGGCTGAGTGAGGATCTCCCTCACTGGAGCTTTTGCTTTATGTTTAACAGGATATTGTGACTGAGGCTGGGGTGCAGACTTGATAGGTATTACATGTCAAGGTGAGTCCTTATCCCAACCTACATGGCTGTGGTACAATGCAGATGTCTGTGCTAAAGCCCAATTAACAGTATAGCTTTTATCGCTTAAGGAACAAGATCAGACAAAGAAGGCAAAAGTACATCTTCCCCATGTGGGAGCTTATGGACGTGCTCAGGAGGCCAGTCCTTTTCGGCCAGTAGGATATCACAACTAAATTCATCCCAGAATATCACACCAATGGTGCGATCCACGTCTCCCTCTATTTGGATATTTAAATCATAAACCCTGTCGGGTGGGAGGACGCACCCGTCTGCAGTCTCAACTGCAATGAAATCGCAAGTTGCTGTCGCATCCAGATGATCTTTCAGACTCTGTCGACATATCATGACCTCTGCTGCACTGTCTAACAGTGTCACTGCCTACATCTTGTTCTTCAGCAATGTTATCAAGTGTACTGGCATTTTTAACTGACAATGCTGCCACCTTTTTCTTTTTAAACTGTGGCTTTTGTTGTGGGGACTTATCTTCTTTTTTTGTCTGAAGACTGTGGTGAGTCTTTCTTCTGTTTCACATATTCAGGAAGTCGGTCAGGACGGCCCACTCTCTCGCTACATTCATCCGGTGCGTCCTGAAAGGAACGAGAGGGACGTGAATCATAATATCTGCTAGGAGCTTTTATATTTCCTCTATTTCTGAGGGTACATCTCCTGTCTGAGTTCTCTGGGTGTGGAGAATATGCTCTCTGATTTCGTCTATCTTTAAATTGTTTTTGTTTATCCCAGCACTTTTTAGAACCCTCCTGTGCTTGTTTAGCACCTTCCTTAGGGGTAGTACTCTGTTGTTCAAGCTTCTTCGGTTTAGCTCCCAAACCATCCCGTCCTATACTGGTATAGGTGTCGGAAATAATTTTCGGTAGCTGTTTCTCCTGGTCCAAGTGTGGAATCCCTCTGAGACGCTAACGTATAGCAAGTGCTACTGCTTCCATTTTAATGTTACTGAGTATGCTTAAGGAAACTGTGTTGAAATGACGCATCAATTTCATCTCCAAATCTAGGGCTGGTGCCGTCCCATGATCATTCTGAAATTTGTTTTAACACTTCTGGTAAATTGGCAAGTGTTGGGGTACTATGTGTGGTGATATAAATTGCAGCGAAGACTGTACCCCATGTGGCGCAGTCATCCACTGAGGGAACCATTACGAAGGGCAAGCACATTGTGAGAATTCTATGTTTCTCCTGTGGTCCTATATGGGGAAACACAGCTTCCATCTGATTTGTTTTCTGGGCTATCCAGAAAGGAATTTTCTCTTGTTCCGTTGGTACCTTACTGTAAAGAAATGGCTCCCTGTTGCAGTTACCCCCCACTTTTTGCCTGATACTGATGCTGACTTGACTGAGAAGTGTGCTGGGACCCTGCTAACCAGGCCCCAGCACCAGTGTTCCTTCACCTAAAATGTACCATTGTATCCACAATTGGCACACCCTGGCATTCAGATAAGTCCCTTGTAACTGGTACTTCTAGTACCAAGGGCCCTGATACCAAGGAAGGTCTCTAAGGGCTGCAGCATGTCTTATGCCACCCTAGAGACCCCTCACTCAGCACAGACACACTGCTTACAAGCCTGTGTGTGCTAGTGAGAACAAAAGGAGTAAGTCGACATGGCACTCCCCTCAGGGTGCCATGCCAGCCTCTCACTGCCTATGCAGTATAGGTAAGACACCCCTCTAGCAGGCCTTACAGCCCTAAGGCAGGGTGCACTATACCATAGGTGAGGGTACCAGTGCATGAGCACTGTGCTCCTACAGTGTCTAAACAAAACCTTAGACATTGTAAGTGCAGGGTAGCCATAAGAGTATATGGTCTGGGAGTTTGTCAAACACGAACTCCACAGCACCATAATGGCTACACTGAAAACTGGGAAGTTTGGTATCAAACTTCTCAGCACAATAAATGCACACTGATGCCAGTGTACATTTTATTGTAAAACACACCACAGAGGGCACCTTAGAGGTGCCCCCTGAAACCTAACCGACTATCTGTGTAGGCTGACTAGTTTTAGCAGCCTGCCACAAACCGAGACATGTTGCTGGCCCCATGGGGAGAGTGCCTTTGTCACTCTGAGGCCAGTAACAAAGCCTGCACTGGGTGGAGATGCTAACACCTCTCCCAGGCAGGAATTGTCACACCTGGCGGTGAGCCTCAAAGGCTCACCTCCTTTGTGCCAACCCAGCAGGACACTCCAGCTAGTGGAGTTGCCCGCCCCCTCCGGCCCGGCCCCCACTTTTGGCGGCAAGGCCGGAGAAAATAATGAGAATAACAAGGAGGAGTCACTGGCCAGTCAGGACAGCCCCTAAGGTGTCCTGAGCTGAGGTGACTCTAACTTTTAGAAATCCTCCATCTTGCAGATGGAGGATTCCCCCAATAGGGTTAGGACTGTGACCCCCTCCCCTTGGGAGGAGGCACAAAGAGGGTGTACCCACCCTCAGGGCTAGTAGCCATTGGCTACTAACCCCCCAGACCTAAACACGCCCTTAAATTTAGTATTTAAGGGCTACCCTGAACCCTAGAAAATTAGATTCCTGCAACTACAAGAAGAAGGACTGCCCAGCTGAAAACCCCTGCAGCGGAAGACCAGAAGACGACAACTGCCTTGGCTCCAGAAACTCACCGGCCTGTCTCCTGCCTTCCAAAGATCCTGCTCCAGCGACGCCTTCCAAAGGGACCAGCGACCTCGACATCCTCTGAGGACTGCCCTGCTTCGAAAAGACAAGAAACTCCCGAGGACAGCGGACCTGCTCCAAGAAAAGCTGCAACTTTGTTTCCAGCAGCTTTAAAGAACCCTGCAAGCTCCCCGCAAGAAGCGTGAGACTTGCAACACTGCACCCGGCGACCCCGACTCGGCTGGTGGCGATCCAACACCTCAGGAGGGACCCCAGGACTACTCTGATACTGTGAGTACCAAAACCTGTCCCCCCTGAGCCCCCACAGCGCCGCCTGCAGAGGGAATCCCGAGGCTTCCCCTGACCGCGACTCTTTGAACCTAAAGTCCCGACGCCTGGGAGAGACCCTGCACCCGCAGCCCCCAGGACCTGAAGGACCGGACTTTCACTGGAGAAGTGACCCCCAGGAGTCCCTCTCCCTTGCCCAAGTGGAGGTTTCCCCGAGGAATCCCCCCCTTGCCTGCCTGCAGCGCTGAAGAGATCCCGAGATCTCTCATAGACTAACATTGCGAACCCGACGCTTGTTTCTACACTGCACCCGGCCGCCCCCGCGCCGCTGAGGGTGAAATTTCTGTGTGGACTTGTGTCCCCCCCGGTGCCCTACAAAACCCCCCTGGTCTGCCCTCCGAAGACGCGGGTACTTACCTGCAAGCAGACCGGAACCGGGGCACCCCCTTCTCTCCATTCTAGCCTATGCGTTTTGGGCACCACTTTGAACTCTGCCCCTGACCGGCCCTGAGCTGCTGGTGTGGTGACTTTGGGGTTGCTCTGAACCCCCAACGGTGGGCTACCTTGGACCAAGAACTGAGCCCTGTAAGTGTCTTACTTACCTGGTTAACCTAACAAATACTTACCTCCCCTAGGAACTGTGAAAATTGCACTGTGTCCACTTTTAAAACAGCTATTTGTCAATAACTTGAAAAGTATACATGCAATTTTGATGATTTGAAGTTCCTAAAGTACTTACCTGCAATACCTTTCGAATGAGATATTACATGTAAAATTTGAACCTGTGGTTCTTAAAATAAACTAAGAAAAGATATTTTTCTATACAAAAACCTATTGGCTGGATTTGTCTCTGAGTGTGTGTACCTCATTTATTGTCTATGTGTACGTACAACAAATGCTTAACACTACTCCTTGGATAAGCCTACTGCTCGACCACACTACCACAAAATAGAGCATTAGTATTATCTATTTTTACCACTATTTTACCTCTAAGGGGAACCCTTGGACTCTGTGCATGCTATTCCTTACTTTGAAATAGCACATACAGAGCCAACTTCCTACATTGGTGGATCAGCGGTGGGGTACAAGACTTTGCATTTGCTGGACTACTCAGCCAATACCTGATCACACGACAAATTCAAAAATTGTCATTAGAAATTGATTTTTGCAATTTGAAAAGTTTTCTAAATTCTTAAAAGACCTGCTAGGGCCTTGTGTTAGATCCTGTTTAGCATTTCTTTTAGAGTTTAAAAGTTTGTAAAAGTTTGAATTAGATTCTAGAACCAGTTGTAGATTCTTAAAAAGTATTCCAACTTTTAGAAGCAAAATGTCTAGCACAGATGTGACTGTGGTGGAACTCGACACCACACCTTACCTCCATCTTAAGATGAGGGAGCTAAGGTCACTCTGTAAAATAAAGAAAATAACAATGGGCCCCAAACCTACCAAAATACAGCTCCAGGAGCTTTTGGCAGAGTTTGAAAAGGCCAACCCCTCTGAGGGTGGCAACTCAGAGGAAGAGGATAGTGACTTGGAGGAAAATTCCCCCCTACCAGTCCTATCTAGGGAGAACAGGGTCCCTCAAACCCTGACTCCAAAAATAATAGTCAGAGATGCTGGTTCCCTCACAGGAGAGACCAACACCTCTGAAATCACTGAGGATAACTCCAGTGAAGATGACCCCCTGTTAGCCAGGATGGTCAAAAGATTGGCTTTGGAAAAGCAGCTCCTAGCCATAGAAAGGGAAAGAAAAGAGATGGGCCTAGGTCCCATCGATGGTGGCAGCAACTTAAATAGGGTCAGAGATTCTCCTGACATCCTAAAAATCCCCAAAGGGATTGTAACAAAATATGAAGATGGTGATGACATCACCAAATGGTTCACAGCTTTTGAGAGGGCTTGTGTAACCAGAAAAGTAAACAGATCTCACTGGGGTGCTCTCCTTTGGGAAATGTTCACTGGAAAGTGTAGGGATAGACTCCTCACACTCTCTGGAAAAGATGCAGAATCTTATGACCTCATGAAGGGTACCCTGATTGAGGGCTTTGGATTCTCCACTGAGGAGTATAGAATTAGATTCAGGGGGGCTCAAAAATCCTCGAGCCAGACCTGGGTTGATTTTGTAGACTACTCAGTAAAAACACTAGATGGTTGGTTAACTGGAAACGAAGTGTGTGACTATGTTGGGCTTTATAATTTGTTTATGAAAGAACACATTCTAAGTAACTGCTTCAATGAAAAGTTGCATCAGTATCTGGTAGACCTAGGTCCAATTTCTCCCCAAGAATTGGGAAAGAAGGCAGACCACTGGGTCAAGACTAGGGTAACCAAAACTTCCACTGGGGGTGACCAAAAGAAAGGGGTTACAAAAACTCCCCAGGAGAAAGTGGGTGACACTAGAAACAAAGAAAAAGAGTCCTCTGTAGGCCCCCAAAAACCAGAACAGGTGGGTGGGCCCCAAGACACAACCCAAAACAAAGGTGGGTACCAGGGTAAGAACTGGGATGCCACTAAGGCATGGTGCCACAACTGTAAACAGTCTGGGCACCACACCAAGGACACTTCTTGTCCCAAAAACAAACCCCAGAACAAAATTCCAGGGGTAACCAGTGTAGCCATGGGAGATGACTCCTCAGATGAGGAGGTCTTCATAGCCTTCAACTGGAAACAGGGCCCAACAGGTGAGTTGGAGATTCCAGAGGGAAGTAGACACTTCCACCACCTACTGGTGAATGGAATCCCAACCACTGCCCTGAGAGACACTTGTGCCAGTCACACTATTGTGCATGACAGGCTGGTGCTCTCAAACCAGTACATCCCAGGTGAGACTGCCAGGGTAAGAGTTAGCCTAGACAGGGTCACTAAGAGGCCTGTGGCTTTAGTGCCCATAGAAGTGGGTGGCACTCTTAGCTGGAGAAGGGTAGTAGTCAGTACAGACCTCCCCCTTGATTGTCTCCTTGGAAATGACTACCCAGAGGTTAGTCAGAGCCCAAGAGAGGAACTGGTCCAGTGCCAGTCCTCTCCCAAGGATTCTGGAAGTCCTGCCTCTGCAGTAAATGCAAGCAGGCCCCAGAAAAAGAAGAAAAGAAAACAGAGTAGGAGGGGTGGACAACCTTTAGCCAAGGTTACAGCAAGCCAAGGAGATTCTGCTCCAGTAGGGGAGAACTCCAAAAATGGCCCTGATAAAGTCCAACCTGACCCACAAGAAGTCCTGGCTAGTCAGGCAACTGTTAAACCTGAGTGGGTGGCTCCTCAGCTAACAGAAGAAAGAGTGGAAGAAGGGTGTTTACTACAAGATGTGGTAACCCCCCACTCCAATACAGCAGACAGGCAACCTGAACCCAAAGAAGCCTGTAACTTAGCCCCTTCCCTTTTAGGTGAAGAGCTAAAGGTGTGGTTCTGGGCACTGACAGCTGTCAGTGGCCTCTGCTGGGTGTTAGCCTTTATGGCTGCACTATCCTTAGCATGGTGGTCTGACCCCATGCCAAATAGCAAGTTAGGCCCCCTGACCCTATTGGTCATGGTGGGGTTACTCCAGCTCTGGGTAACCTCTATGGGTAAGCTAGGGGTAACCCTGGCCAAGATAAGATTAGCAGAGGTGGATACCTCTAAACCCAAAATAAAAAGAATGGGTGGAGACATTGAAGAGGCAGACAAGAGGCAATTCAGACTAGGTCCTATCACTGTGGAAGTGGGTCAGTTCCCCAAAGGGAATGACCTGAACAGAAGGATGTAAGGCAGAGTAGGCCCTGCAACTAACCAGCCTATTTCTCCTACTCTTCCTCGCCTGACAGACTAGGAAGACTCTCCCAGCTTGGGCTGAGTCTCCTGGCCTGTAGGCTGGGGGGGGCTTGTGTAAAGAAATGGCTCCCTGTTGCAGTTACCCCCCACTTTTTGCCTGATACTGATGCTGACTTGACTGAGAAGTGTGCTGGGACCCTGCTAACCAGGCCCCAGCACCAGTGTTCCTTCACCTAAAATGTACCATTGTATCCACAATTGGCACACCCTGGCATTCAGATAAGTCCCTTGTAACTGGTACTTCTAGTACCAAGGGCCCTGATACCAAGGAAGGTCTCTAAGGGCTGCAGCATGTCTTATGCCACCCTAGAGACCCCTCACTCAGCACAGACACACTGCTTACAAGCCTGTGTGTGCTAGTGAGAACAAAAGGAGTAAGTCGACATGGCACTCCCCTCAGGGTGCCATGCCAGCCTCTCACTGCCTATGCAGTATAGGTAAGACACCCCTCTAGCAGGCCTTACAGCCCTAAGGCAGGGTGCACTATACCATAGGTGAGGGTACCAGTGCATGAGCACTGTGCTCCTACAGTGTCTAAACAAAACCTTAGACATTGTAAGTGCAGGGTAGCCATAAGAGTATATGGTCTGGGAGTTTGTCAAACACGAACTCCACAGCACCATAATGGCTACACTGAAAACTGGGAAGTTTGGTATCAAACTTCTCAGCACAATAAATGCACACTGATGCCAGTGTACATTTTATTGTAAAACACACCACAGAGGGCACCTTAGAGGTGCCCCCTGAAACCTAACCGACTATCTGTGTAGGCTGACTAGTTTTAGCAGCCTGCCACAAACCGAGACATGTTGCTGGCCCCATGGGGAGAGTGCCTTTGTCACTCTGAGGCCAGTAACAAAGCCTGCACTGGGTGGAGATGCTAACACCTCTCCCAGGCAGGAATTGTCACACCTGGCGGTGAGCCTCAAAGGCTCACCTCCTTTGTGCCAACCCAGCAGGACACTCCAGCTAGTGGAGTTGCCCGCCCCCTCCGGCCCGGCCCCCACTTTTGGCGGCAAGGCCGGAGAAAATAATGAGAATAACAAGGAGGAGTCACTGGCCAGTCAGGACAGCCCCTAAGGTGTCCTGAGCTGAGGTGACTCTAACTTTTAGAAATCCTCCATCTTGCAGATGGAGGATTCCCCCAATAGGGTTAGGACTGTGACCCCCTCCCCTTGGGAGGAGGCACAAAGAGGGTGTACCCACCCTCAGGGCTAGTAGCCATTGGCTACTAACCCCCCAGACCTAAACACGCCCTTAAATTTAGTATTTAAGGGCTACCCTGAACCCTAGAAAATTAGATTCCTGCAACTACAAGAAGAAGGACTGCCCAGCTGAAAACCCCTGCAGCGGAAGACCAGAAGACGACAACTGCCTTGGCTCCAGAAACTCACCGGCCTGTCTCCTGCCTTCCAAAGATCCTGCTCCAGCGACGCCTTCCAAAGGGACCAGCGACCTCGACATCCTCTGAGGACTGCCCCTGCTTCGAAAAGACAAGAAACTCCCGAGGACAGCGGACCTGCTCCAAGAAAAGCTGCAACTTTGTTTCCAGCAGCTTTAAAGAACCCTGCAAGCTCCCCGCAAGAAGCGTGAGACTTGCAACACTGCACCCGGCGACCCCGACTCGGCTGGTGGCGATCCAACACCTCAGGAGGGACCCCAGGACTACTCTGATACTGTGAGTACCAAAACCTGTCCCCCCTGAGCCCCCACAGCGCCGCCTGCAGAGGGAATCCCGAGGCTTCCCCTGACCGCGACTCTTTGAACCTAAAGTCCCGACGCCTGGGAGAGACCCTGCACCCGCAGCCCCCAGGACCTGAAGGACCGGACTTTCACTGGAGAAGTGACCCCCAGGAGTCCCTCTCCCTTGCCCAAGTGGAGGTTTCCCCGAGGAATCCCCCCCTTGCCTGCCTGCAGCGCTGAAGAGATCCCGAGATCTCTCATAGACTAACATTGCGAACCCGACGCTTGTTTCTACACTGCACCCGGCCGCCCCCGCGCCGCTGAGGGTGAAATTTCTGTGTGGACTTGTGTCCCCCCCGGTGCCCTACAAAACCCCCCTGGTCTGCCCTCCGAAGACGCGGGTACTTACCTGCAAGCAGACCGGAACCGGGGCACCCCCTTCTCTCCATTCTAGCCTATGCGTTTTGGGCACCACTTTGAACTCTGCCCCTGACCGGCCCTGAGCTGCTGGTGTGGTGACTTTGGGGTTGCTCTGAACCCCCAACGGTGGGCTACCTTGGACCAAGAACTGAGCCCTGTAAGTGTCTTACTTACCTGGTTAACCTAACAAATACTTACCTCCCCTAGGAACTGTGAAAATTGCACTGTGTCCACTTTTAAAACAGCTATTTGTCAATAACTTGAAAAGTATACATGCAATTTTGATGATTTGAAGTTCCTAAAGTACTTACCTGCAATACCTTTCGAATGAGATATTACATGTAAAATTTGAACCTGTGGTTCTTAAAATAAACTAAGAAAAGATATTTTTCTATACAAAAACCTATTGGCTGGATTTGTCTCTGAGTGTGTGTACCTCATTTATTGTCTATGTGTACGTACAACAAATGCTTAACACTACTCCTTGGATAAGCCTACTGCTCGACCACACTACCACAAAATAGAGCATTAGTATTATCTATTTTTACCACTATTTTACCTCTAAGGGGAACCCTTGGACTCTGTGCATGCTATTCCTTACTTTGAAATAGCACATACAGAGCCAACTTCCTACACTTACCCATGATAGTATGTATTGTTTGTGGATTAATCCTAGTAGCCAATTGGTATCCAGCAGGTGCTGGTGGTGCTGGACACACAGGTGTAGTGTTCAGAGTTCGTATCACGAACTGAACAAGTCGTCTTTATAGTGTTACTATCTCAATGTATAGATTCTGCAGGTCTGCTGCCTGCATGTTTTGTATACCTGGAGGAGATGTGTATGTGGCAAACAAAGGCCACGTTGGTCCTTCATTACTTAAAGGACCTAATCTCACGGGTTGTATTACGTGTGATAGGGCGCCATTAAACCAGTTCTGATGCTCCTGATAAGTGAGCGGTACATAAAGATACTGGTATGCTTGGTTCTGTTGACGTACGTTTGTAATTATGTATGTGTGCTAGTGCTCCCCCCATGAGCCTTCCACCCACCCCCCAGGGCAGGGATGGAAGGGGAATTGCTTCCCCTCCACCCCTGCCCCCACTAGTGACGTCTGATGACGTCAGCGCACAATTGCGTGTTGACCTAATCAGAGGCCGCCCCCATCGTGCTGGAAGCTCAGATTCCAGCGTAATCGGAAGAGAAATTCTTTTCATTTCTCTTTCAATCGGGAGGTGGAAGCAGGCAGAGGACATGCGAGGAAAGACCTTTCCTTTCCATTCCTTTCATGTCTGTCTGAGCATTCCTGCAGCCTGATCGTGAAGCGATTGGGCTGCAGAAATGCCCACTAGACGCCAAGGTGTTTTTTTCAATGTTTACAATGAAGGGGAGCGACCCCTTTGGCAAAAGTCACTCCCCTGGGGGGCAACTATTTATTAGGTCTTCCTCCCCACCAGGGGTAGATCAGCCGATCTTTTTATTAGGCCGATCTGCCCTCAGAGGGGCAAATTTTGAGGTTTGCAAAGGATTCTGGGTAACAAAACATGGTGAGAGCCCCACATGTCACCCCACATGTCACCCCATTCTGAATTTCTCTAGCTATCTAGTTTTCAGAAATGTATAGGTTTGCTGCGTTTCGCTTGGTGCCGGCTGAGCTAGAGGCCGACATCCACAGCTAGGAACTTTCCAAAAAACATCAGATTTCAATTTAAAAATGTGATGTGGCCATGTTGGGTTTCCTATCGCGGGCATTAGGCCTACCCACACGAGTGAGGTACCATTTTTATTGGGAGACTTGGGGGAACACAGAATAGAAAAACAAGTGTTATTGCCCCTTGTCTTTCTCTACAATTTGTCCTTCCAAATGTAAGACAGTGTGTAAAAAAGACGTCTGTTTGAGAAATGCCCTGTAATTCACATGCTAGTATGGGAACCCTGGAATTCAGAGATGTGCAAATAACCACGGCTTATCAACACCTTATTTTGTGCACATTTTGGAAATACAAAGGTTTCCTTGATACATATTTTTCACTTTTTATATTTCACCAAATTATTTGCAGTGTACCCGGCATACAATGAAAACCCATTGCAAGATGGAGCTCCTTTATTGGCTCTGTACACCTAGGGTTCTTGATGAACCTACAAGCCCTGTATATCGCTGCAATCGGAAGAGTCCAGCAGACATAACAATATATTGCTTTAAAAAATCTGCCATAGCTGGATAAAGTTATAGAGGAAAACGTGGACAGAAAAGGCTGTTTTTTTTACCTCAATTTCAATATTTTTTTATTTTAGCTGTTACTTTCTGTAGAAAAACATTGAAGAATCTACACAAATGACCCTTTGCTGAATTCAGAATTTTGTCTACATTTCCAAAATATTTAGCTCTCGGGGATCCAATATTGACTTCACTCTTATTTCTGTCACTAACTGAAAAGAGGCTAAAAGCACAAAAAATGGTAAAAATGGGGTATGTCCCAGTAAAATGCCAAAATTGTGTTGAAAAATGTAGTTTTCTGATTCAAGTCTGCCTGTTCCTGAAAGGTGGGAAGATGGTGATTTTAGCTCCGCAAACCATTTGTTGATGCCATTTTCAGGGGAAAAACACAATCTTTCCTCTGCAGCCCTTTTTCCCATTGTTTTGAAAAAAATGAATTCTTAGCTCTATTTTGGCTAATTTCTTGGTCTCCTCCAGGGGACCCCACAAAGTCTGGGTACCTCTAGAATCCCTAGGATGTTGGTTAAAAAGGATGCAAATTTGGCATGGGTAGCTTATGTGGACAAAAATTTATGAGGGCCGAAGCGCGAACTGCCCCAAATAGCCATAAAAAGGCTTGGCACAGGAGGGGGAAAAGGCCTGTCAGTGAAGGGGTCAGTTATTATAATTCTGCTCTGCCCTGTCATGTCTCATAATGCTATTTCTTTTCAAATAGCATGCTACTCACAATCAGAGGTAAATTAATTTCATGTAATGTTACAAATATTAGGTGATGTAATTTGAGAGAGCCAGGTGATCAGTGCTACCTAGTTCCATTTGTTGCTGTAGGCACTCCCTTGGGATCATTATGCTGATTACGCTGGTAATGCTGACTCCTCTGTCCTCCTGTCACTAAAATAGTGGTACTGTGGTAGTAGTAGTAGAAGTAAGTAATATATATCAGTGAGTTAGCATTCTCTGTGTTTTTTTTATGTAGCTCTCACAGTCACAAGCATTCTTCCAGTGAAGTATGCATGCATCTATGCATTGAAAAGAGAGAAACTGACTGAATTGGCCTATGAAAAGGGGTTTGCGAATGTGATTTATGAAGCAAAGATCAGTCGTTGCAATGGATTAGTATTTTCAAATGTAATTTAGGAAATTTGAATTAGGGCTTAGGTAAAGTGTCGGAAATTAGGACTAAGGGCCTGATTCTAACTTTGGAGGACGGTGTTAAACCGTCCCAAAAGTGGCGGATATACCACCTACCGTATTACGAGTCCATTATATCCTATGGAACTCGTAATACGGTAGGTGGTATATCCGCCACTTTTGGGACGGTTTAACACCGTCCTCCAAAGTTAGAATCAGGCCCTAAGTCAACTCGATCACATAGTATTAGGCAATCTGATTCAGAAAAGTAGTAAAATACAATGTCAATATGTTACTGCGTTTTCCTTTTCTTATTAAAACATTTTCCAGGAGAATAACTGTACCACTAATCTATTTTTGTTATCTTCGTTGTTTCTGACATCAGCACCCAAGGGCAAAAAGAGGGATTGTAAGGTCGGGCTGAGGAGACTGCCACCACCAGTGCCGCAACAGGTGCAAGATCCACCACCACCAGCGCAGAAGCCACAGCAGACAGCTTTGCTAGTCCCAGTAAGTTCTTGTTAATATTTATTTCTGTAACTTTTAACTCTCCCCAATTATATTCATTTGTCCTTTTTTCTCTTATGTTGTGCCTCAAATGCTCTTTGTTCAATTCAATGTTTATTCATGATATCCAACCCAGCATTATCCTTTTCCTCTATTTCCTGTCTCTATAGCTGCCTTCCCCCTGTTTCTTTAATCAGTAGCTCACCTTTCATTTGCTTGGTTATGCTGTCCCTCTCCCCTAACCTTTATTATACCCTGTGGACTGATACTGTAAGAGTAAGACACCAGATTAGGTAGTCTACTGTGAACATTGCAGAGTTTTCAGACCCAAGAAAGCTATTCTACACTTGTTTGTATAGCAGGCTTTCTGTTTCTTGCTCATGCTCAAATGACAAATGAATGCCCAGGGTAATGGTGATCCCCCCCCCCCCCCAATTCTGTGTTGTATTATCCTAGCAGTTTCAATGACAGTGTAGCATGGCAGTAAAGTAATATGAGGATGGTCCCTTGCATTTGCCAGAATTGCCAACCAAAAGCAAACCATATGTCCTTCATTGACCAATTTATTCTACCCCTCCATTGCGCTTGAAATGACTCAGTCATCATCCTCTCTCCGTCCCTCCATTTCAGTTGCCTTGATTCCTGCTGTAGCTTTCTAACATTATCAACCAACAAAATGCCCAAAGTGATATTTTAGATGGGAGATTAAATACTGCAAATTCAACTGTAGTCATGTTTTGTGGTTGTATTTTGTTAAAAAAGGGAGGGGTGGATGTTGCATCTTAAATGTGTAATGTTGTTTTTTCTTACCACACAAACAATCAGTCCTGGGGCCAGCACCAGTGTGCCAGATGCAGCATCTGAAGTGGGAGTCTCTGCGGCGGCAGGAACGGGTGATGGTAAGTCACATTGCTTGGTTATTGACAATTACTAGTATACCCACTGTATTTGTTAATTCAGGCAGATCCCACCCATCCATCATCATCATCCATGACCTCTCTGCGAGCCACGGGTCCGACCCATGGGCCATGATGTGATGATGATGATGATGACCCCGCCCAACTGCAGCATGGATCAATCCAGCACTGCAGTGTTGGCTGTGCAATGTGTGTCTGTTTCTTTTTAATGTAGCCTTTACAAAGCTTTCACTGGATTGCAAACCGAAACAAAACCAAAGGTGTCTTTCTCTTACCTCTCAGTACCCACTAAATCACATCCCCTAGTACCAGCCATATACGTTCGTAACTTCTCTCCACATTGAGAAAAAAATATTTTGGCATGTGCCAACTGTTACGGCCTGAACACGTGGTTGATACTTCATATGGCTTTCACAGTGGATTTATGCCTGTTCAAGTTTGACACTCAGCAACTTTTAGTTTCAACTACAGTGACTGACTAAGCCCAAGCTACATCATCCGTGAGTCACCCTCTCGCCCTAGTAATCTAAGCAAAACCTCTACTGTACCGACACAGACTTTTCCCTGTACCTTAAATGAATAAATCCAAGGCACACGTAAAAGTACAATAAAGTCAGTGTCGTTCTTTCTTAACTCTTCAGTTCCATCTCTTTTTTATTTCATGCTTGAGGAGCTCTACTTTAACATGCTATCAGAATTCCAATTGTTCACAATACCATCCACCTTTCCAGCCAACACGTGTTTCGTCAAGTGAAAATCATCACTACGACTTCATCAGGGATGAAAAATAACATAAATAACTGCCATTGGCACACATGAATACAATCCAGAATATATGTTCCATTCACCAATTTTGTGCCTAAATGAATAATGAAATGCCCGTGTGTTGAAACTTGATCTCCAATATAATTAATGTATATCCCAAAAGACAATACTCAAGTTGTCAAGAAGCCCTTCTATTGTTAATATTAGAAAAGAAAGATTGACAACGTGACAGGGTGAGTAGCTACAAGGGAAAGTGTATTAAATAACAACCCGATTGTGCTGCACCCGTCCATGGTAAATGACAAAATCCAATTTTCCACCTCCAGTGCATGCAAGTGCACCTCGATTGTTAACATTGCAAAACAGTACTTGCCTATTTGAATATCTTCAAACCTCTTTTGAGGGACCGTATCCAGTGTAAAATCCTATGTTGTTGGGGTTCCAGTAATTACTTCTCCAACACGTATAATGAAAGAATGAAAAACAGAATCAAGCGTTTTGTTTTATGGATGGAAATCCATGATAAAAATGTACTCTCTATTGACACTAGAAATAAGATACTATGACTATTAAATCAGTGAGAATACTATGTTACAAACGGTAAATGTAACCAGAAACCACCATCCCCTTCACCAAAATTACATTATAGTCTAATTATCTTGAGGTCTCCTTACAAGTGTGTACGCTTGTGCTACGTATATGTGAACGCAATATTACTTTATTACTCTCTATTGACATTATGAGTCAATATACTTTGACTGTTAAGCCCACAAGTATACTGTTATCAAATTATCAAATGGTAACTGCATTTAGAACCCGCCATCCACTACATTAAAGTTACATTGTAACTTCATTGTCCTGAGATCTCCTTAGAAGCGTGTACGCTTGCTCATCATATATGTGGACAATTTCAAAAGTACCATAAAAAAGAACGGGTATATATAAAATGAATCCGCAATCTGCTTACCGCAGGCTTCCAAGTCACGCAATTCTCGTGTGATCCCCTGTGAGCGTATATGGTTTTGAATAGTCTGTGTAGGCGCCATTGTTGGCTTGATTTTAAAACTGCCAAACATAAAAGAAGGACAAAACATAGCTATTTGTATTGGGGCCGCCATGATTGAATATGTTTACTCAGATCATATTTTTTAATTTCTGATACCTGTAACAAAACAATTAGTAACTCAATATCAGTTACATCAATCAGAAGGTGTTGCCTTTAATTACTTGTCTCAAGTTGATTCCTTAATAAGCTTCAATCATATGCATAAATGTTGTTATTAGTTCCAAGAATAAAATATATGAATAAAACGAAAGAACAAACATAAGTGTAAATAATGTTGCCACCTCAAGTTTCAAAATACCAACCTGAGAAAAATTTAAGCATGACTATCCACTTCACGGCCGCCATGCCAAATCATATACCGGCCAAGCTTATATCACTGGTATCCACCAAACCTCACATATTCCTTTATATAAGTCATGGCAATATATAGCAGACCTCTTAAATTATAAGTAAATGTCAACACATGATAGATCGGGCCAGCACAAACGGGAGAAAGTCATACCTAGGTGGTAATATGCAAATTGATATTGTGGTACCTTTCAAAATCCTTTCATGATCCTATATACAGTCATCGTTATACATTCCATCCTCCTCTGATTCTAAGATCTCATCAGTACATATGAGGACTCATGTGTTTACATATTAAGACTAAGGGCCTGATTAAGAGAGTTTGGCAGAGGGGTTTACTCTGTCACAAATATGATAGATATCCCATCCGCTGTATTGCAAAGTGTAATACGGCAGATGGGATATCGGTCACCTTTGTGACGGGGTAACCCCTCCGCCAAACTAAATCAGTCCCTAACTCGTTTAATTTTGTTTCCTTTTTCTTTACTTACTGCCAAGTGAATGTATGTGATTCAAATCATTTTTTTGGAGGGCGAGGCCAGGAACTAAAGAGGGATTAAGGCCCTCATTCTGACCTTGGCGGGCGGAGGAGGCCGCCCGCCAAAGTCCCGCCGTCAGGTTACCGTTCCGCGGTCGAAAGACTGCGGCGGTAATTCTGACTTTCCCGCTGGGCTGGCGGGCGGTCGCCTTCAGACCGCCAGCCAGCCCAGCGGGAAAGAGGCTTCCACGATGAAGCCGGCTCGGAATCGAGCCGGCGGAGTGGAAGCTGTGCGACGGGTGCAGTTGCACCCGTCGCGTATTTCACTGTCTGCGCAGCAGACAGTGAAATACATGTAGGGGCCCTCTTACGGGGGCCCCTGCAATGCCCATGCCAGTGGCATGGGCACTGCAGGGGCCCCCAGGGGCCCCGCGACCCCCCCTACCGCCATCCGGATCTCGTCGGTCCGACCGCCGGGATCTGGATGGCGGTAGGGGGGGTCGGAATCCCCGCGGCGGTGCAGCAAGCTGCGCCGCCGCGGAGGATTCAATGGGGCCGCGGTACACTGGCGGGACCCCGCCAGTGGTGCCGGTCCGACCGCGGCTTTACCGCCGCGGTCGGAATCCCCATTGGAGCACCGCCGGCCTGTCGGCGGTGCTCCCGCGGTCCTCCGCCCTGGCGGTCAAAGACCGCCAGGGTCAGAATGACCACCTAAGTGTCTGTGATTTCATCTATTGCAAATGGGATACTCTGTGATGAACATGGCCAAAACATCTATAAATCTTGTTCCTTTCCCTGTACTGCAGTGCATCGTTTTCCCACTGTCTTCTTAAGCCAGACAGGATAACTATTATCCGCATGTTATACATGACCAGTGTGACATATAATCATCAACTGCCTCTTGTAGTCAGAGTAGAATTGAAAGGCATTTGGAGAAGAGCAGGGCAATTGGAATCAAAGATCAATTTATTTCCATTGCAGCTGCCTCAGCTGCAGACTGCAGAGAGTAGCAAATTTGTATTGTACCTAATGCACTAGCTAGCACGCTTCCAGTCATTTAGCACAACAAAATCAGAATACTTGTACTCCATAGTGGATGACTCTTCACTCATTAAACAGTTATTTTTATTTTTTCACATAAAGTGTCTGTGTGGTTGAATTTTTAGGAAATCCATTACCAGAAAGAAACACTGTTTTTGTAATACTATGCTGCCTCTTTTCAGCCAGTCAGTGGTTTTCTGAATCATCTGTTGTAACCATGTCCATCCCTAATAATGACTTTCGTAATCATCACAAATTCCAATGGCCCCAGGGACCAGCAATGTACTTATACTGTGCCACTATGCAATTTAAAAAAAAAGTGTTCACATAGAACGTTCTTTACAATTTGCCTTTCTTTTCTTTCCTGATACAGCTACTTCTGCTGGTCCACCTGCACCACCCACCCGTCAGGAGATTGTAGCCCGGCTCCGGCAGCAGAGGCTGGAGACTAGCAGGCATCATTACCAGGATGAGGAAGGCCCCGGCACATGACCCTGCTCCTAGACTTAGGACCAACTCTATCAGCCAAGCAGCTGTGCCTTCAGCCTCCAGGCCACACCAGTGCCATCGCCAGCCTTTAGCTGCCTATCCCATTGTTGCCCCCTTTCAGACTGGTTATACCATTGCTGCGTGAGCTGGCACAAGTGAGTCATCGGCTGGCATGTCTCGAGGGCCACATCGAACATCTTGAGACTCTCATTGAAAATTCCCTCTTTTATCCCTCTTTTTTCACTTTTTTTTGGATGGAGGGTGTTGTTGTGGGTTGAGAGGGTGAGAGTATGGGAAGGGCATTTTTAGACATTGGTTGGGGATGGGTAAAGACGTGGGAGAGTTTATTATTTATATTTTTTATGTTAGTAAAGGGGACAGTTTTACAATCCACTTTATGCATGAAGTGTTTTTCTGTTTTACTTTTAACTTTGCACTGAAGCCTCATCACGTAGCCTGTCTGTTTAATCTATATTCCTCTAAGTGTATGCCAGTTAGGGGCATATGCTGCCATCCCCTATGTTGCCTACGGAAACATAGATAAACAAGCAAACACTTATCTCAACTGCAGCATAAGTTAGTTGTGTACTAAGTAAAGTAGTTTACTTCACCCCATAGTTCTCTTACTTGAAAAGATGAAGTGATGGCTGCTGACTCCTCCCTCTGTGTATCTTCCAAGTTCCAACACCTTACTGAAGGGTTTCACAAGGTGCCTTCTTTATGGTACTGCTAGTGCGCTAACAGGTAAGGCATCACAGCGAGGTCCCACTTCCACCTAGGTAATCTTATCTCAAACTGCAAGATTAATCAAAAGGATCAAAGGAAACTAAATTGAAAGAAAAACCGAGAGTTAGTAGGTTATACATATACATCTATATTATGGCTTAGGAAAGACTGAGGACAGACTATTACCACCCTGACACATCAAGGAATACCTCATATCAAAAACTAGCAACAGTAAATTATTCTGAGCAATGGGGAGCATGTAATTTGAAAACCAAAGTTACGAAAAATGTACTCAAAGTCTGTACTCTGTAATCAACGAGGTTAAGCAGTTTATTGATGCATTTCAAATGCCTGAATGATGATGCGCGAATTAGAGGAATGATGTTCGTTTTTACTTATATGTGGTTGGGTAAGTGGTACTGGTGTAAGCTATTGCTCAGGTAATGGAAGATCACGTTATGAATAGGTGTCTCCTTTAACCACATCTGCCCCACAAAGTGTGAGATATATGTCTCACAAAGACAAACACAACAACAGTATTCATCAGGGTGATGAGCAGCACATCATCATCATCAATCTGTTCTGGAAGGAAATGAATGAAGGAATGAGTATGACACAATTCAGTTAAATGCATTGCAAACAGTACTTCTGCCCCAGATACCCAAGGAATTAGATGCTCTGTCATCTACGTTTGAAACGGTGGAGTGAATTGAACCCACACAGTTCTAAAGAATGTAATTGTTAAAAGAAATGTTATACTGCAGTGGTTCCCAATCTGTGTGCCGCAGCACCCCTGTGCGCCATCAAAACTAGCCAGGGGCACCACACACGGAGTTTAGGAACCACAAATTCCTGGTCCTGTAAATACTTCTGCATTTTATAATAAATGGCATTTCCAGCTGAAAGTCTACGTGTAGTTTGTCATTAAATTCTTGGTGTGCACTGCCAGCTAGTGGTCGCTTTCCAAATAAGAATGTAGCCTCTATATTTTTCCATAAGCGAAGTTTCAGTTACATTTAAGTTTTCAAGTTCTCATGAGTTTCAGGAGTGCTGACCTTTTAAAAAAAAAAAAATCTGAATGCCTTGATTTTGATGGGATGTCGTTTTTCAAAAATTATAATTTCTGAATACCGCAGCTTAGTTAACGATTTCATAAATAGACTGAAAGTCATAGCAGTGAGGATATAACAGATATGTAATCAATAACTTCTTTGAGTCAGGAAGGACGAGGCGGACAGTTCAGAGAATAAAGAATGCTCAGTCCACTGATTCCAACCACACAACAGATTTGTTTTCTCTTCGGAGAGGCATTTGCTGTGCCCACATCTGTCAAGAGTAATTAATCACCCCACCCTGCCTTCAGGACAAGGAGAACGTACAATTCTGTCACAAATCTTCAAGTAGGTTCAATTCCAGGGTGTCCAAAACATGTTAAAAGTGCACTTGAGAAGAAAGAAACTTCAATCCTTCCTCCCCTCAGTGTTCAACTCTGTCTCTCTGCGTGGCCTAAAGAAACCTTTAACCCCCTCGCTAACAGCTGTCGTGTAACAGCCATCAGGTCCATCTGACTGGCTGAACTACCCATGTTCAAATTTACACAGCTTCATGTGGAATTTGGCCTCTAAGATCTACTGCCCGAACACCATTATTACCATACCTAGATCAGTCCCTATGTCTTCATCGATGTATAGGAGAGCCAATAAGCTTTCACATATATATTGCAATGCATTCCCCATTGAATGTCCAACATGTCAGCCAACACAGCTGTTATGCACCATGGGAGAGCGCATAGAGCATGTTGAATCTCAGGAGGAACCACTTGGTATCAAATGAGAAATGAGGTGTCCTGTCACAGGTCATCATGTTTCTTGCATTTGTTTTTCAACATTCACTCATGATCATGCACTTCAGGAGGACAGACACAGAGGGACATCAGATCTTTATGGTGTGGTGAAGTCTGACTAGAGTGGAAGAGCTGCCTTTGAGCTTGTCGCGTGGGCTCTCATTATCCTAAATGAGACTCCTGGATTTCTAGGCAGCAGGATTGATAACGGTGTGGGGGACTGAGTCTGACCCACGTGTAAGGAACTCTGTCACCCTGAATCCGGTTTTTGCTCCGGCTAACTAGCAGTGCCTCATTTCTCCCATGGGGAAGAGATGATTGGGCAGCCGAGCGCATGACATCTTTGGAACTTCTCAGGGAAGTCGTGGTCACTCATATCCAAACCAACTCTCTCATTTACAGTATGATCTCATTTACAAATGACAAAGGCAGTATAAGTTTTATATAATGTTTTAATAAAACGACTGCATTTTAGATATTAAGGCGTGAGCCGCAATAACCAGAACCATACAACACAGTAGGATTGAAATAGTCACCAGGAGAGTAAAACATAAAAACAAAGCTATCATTGTGTCTAATAGTTGCTACTCTCCCTCTGCTTGTTCTGTTTCGAGCACAGCATGTTAAGCTTCTAACTTGCCTTTCTGAATCACTGGGGAGACATCAGCCCTCATACCTGAGCAAAGACCTGTGATCTTGTTCAGCATCTGCAACAAGGCATTCAGCGTCTAGTTGTGGTTCCCTGGTCGGAATCTCCCTCTTCCGTGTATTGGGACAAGGAAGTGTTTTTATAACTAACATGTCAGCGTGATCACAAAATGTCCCTATGCAGAAATGCCAAAGACTAAACTCCTACCACGTCTATCAGCAATGTACCAGACTGTATCCTTGACTGAAGCACAAAGTGAACAAGAATGTGTTATGGAGAACTCCAGTGCTGAAGTAGGCTAAACAGTGTGATATGAATATAAAACAAGACGGTAGAACTGGCTATTTGAAAAATAACAGTACGAAGCCTAATAAAAGTGCACAGAGGCTCTAAGCTGCAAGCAAATGAATAAAATACATCCAGGGCAAAGTGCACAAAGGCCTAAAGCCTGAAGCTAATGCGCGTAAAACTAACCACACTACACCCTCCCCTTGTCGGTAGCAAGTGGTTCCAATAATATAAAAGTATGCCCCAGATATAAACGATACCTACAAATATATATATATTTCGACAAGGTCAGAGGACAACAAAGTCATAAATTTGGGAAGCATGTGACAATAAAGCCAAATCCAATATAATGTCAATTTTTCAGGAGAAAAAAATAATAATAAATTGTTAGACAGAAGCAATAGAAAACAGGAGCTCCTCCACTTCGATATATGTCAATATCGTAAGATCCACGCCACAAAGTACCATGGAGCAGGTGTGTTCCAAAGCCCCAAAACCATTCAGGGCGGCACCCCGTGTAGGGCTGATGAATGAGACAATACCATCTTCCTCCAGGAAGGGAATCTCATAAACTACCTCACGAAGCAAACGCAACCGCAGTGCGCAAGTCTGGGAATGAGCCCTAATCGGGAACATCAACAGATCAATATCGACCACTGGAGGGCGCTGCAGTGAGAGCAATATCGACCACTGGAGGGCGCTGCAGTGAGAGACAGAAAGCCAGTGCATGTTCAAACGAGCACCAAAGGCACCGAAACACGGGTTGCACACAATCCAAAACTGGTCGGAATGACAGAGACCAGTCACACTCCAAATGTCCCAGGAGTGTTGCTCCAAAATGCTGAATCATGCTTTCACGACACAGCTGCACTGACGGGAGCAGCAATATAGGATCTCGTTGTGGCGGGACAGCCATTGCGGAAGAACAGCAACAACAGCAAGACTCCAGCCAATAAAGCCAAAGTAATCGGGAAACCCCCAAAAATGCTTCCGAAAATAGAGTGTATAGCCGAAGGTATTAAACCGAATATGGAAGAGAATGTGTGAGCAAAACCAACACCAACGGCTTTGAAAAAATGTGCAATTCCAGCAGTGCTGGACGCATTAAATATACGTCCCACAAGTTCACCAAAGTGACTCGGAAAGTTCGTATTTAAAAGGGACTGTATTTCCGCCGACGACCTTGCCACCTGAAGTGCGTAGGTCTCGCTAGCAGATGTAAGGGCCACATGCTTTTGAAACAAAGCCTTCAGTCGACTCAACTTGTCGAAATTAACCTTGGAAGTAGCAATATGAGGCCAGATGTCCGCTACCTCCTGAATTTGAGTGGGGACAAACAACACATTCCTGCAGCACGTAACGGCCTTGGTGACAACGACAACGTAAACTATTCCAGCACGCATGCCACAGCAGCGTTCGCTGTTAAGAACAATGTAACTGCCGTTAGAAAGCACCTGGAAAGTGTTTTTAATAACCGGGACTGGAACTCCCTTCAGATAACAAGCTAAGTTAGCAATCGAAGCGTTACAAACCATTGAATGGCTGACAGAAGTTTTGCATTCACTACCGCTAAGAAAAACCTCCCTCAAACCATTAATACATCTGTATAGAAAGGGAAGCTCCCACACCTTGTGTATGTAACTGTCTCCCAACCGTTCATATCTACCCACCGGAATATGCTTCAAACAAGAAGTAAATTGCAGAGTGGAGATAGGCAGATTAATTACCCCATGAATCAACCACTCAGCTGACGGAATCTCAGCCACCGTGAAAGGCAGTTTCTCCAATTTCTCAATATTCAACATGACATACGTCGCTTCCTTTTTAGCCATCAGCTGTTGTTGACGAGTTAAATTAAAGGAGACAAAGATCTCTCTGGCACGAATGTGCTGCCACGGAACGCGACCTGCCTTCAAGGTCTGAAGAGTCCAACCCAGCTGCATGATGGACCGCGTCTGACTCTGCCCATGATATAAAGAAGACATATCTGATTTAATAATGTCTATAGCAGAGGAAACAATGCTGTCAATTGTGTAAACACGGTCAGAAAGGGTATGCATGCCATTATCCACAACAGATAAAGCCTGTATCAGGTTTTCCTGATCAATTTGCCGCAGCCGGGCCGCTGCCTCCTGTTGTGAAAGTTTCCAAATCTCATTATAGACTTCGTACAAAATTCGTTTCTTCCGAGGTACCTTAGGTCCTGACAAAAAATCTTGTAAGTCAGTATCATTAGACAGTAACGTGAGGTGTGATTTAACTGCATCCAGCGTGGATGATTTTAACCATTGCTGACAAAGCTTTCCCACTCTGTATGTAGTTATGATATCAGCATGTTCTGGTGAAATGTAGCGAGGGTCTGCCCTACTAGTCCTGAACCCCCCTGAAGAGGTGACAAAACGTCGATGACACTCATTAGTGTCCACAGGCCATAATAACCACCCGCCCGGACGTACCAAAGAAGTGTTAAGCGTACCATTCTGGACCCAGTGTGTAAACTCATTAAACGTAGCATTAACATATTGCTGCCAATTGTTCAATTTGGAAGGGACAGGTATACTAGGCAAATTCAACTCTCTAATCGTCGCCAAGCCCAAACAGCTAGTCTGTTGCACTGTGTCATTGAGGAAAATCATCTGCACAGGGATAAGACATGCTCTAAATAATGTGTCGCTGCCTCGCATCTGCAAATTTTTCGTTCCCCAGACACTTTTTAAGTCAACAGTCTTAAACCAATATTCATACCCCTCAACCGAAAGTTTAGATACAAACAAATTTGAATACAGTAATTTAGTATCGGTCAATAACATTTGCTTATTAGCATACTGAGTAACTTTAAAATAGTAAGACCTAGCATTTTGTTGATTATGCCCAGAAAAATATGCAAATTTATCATAATACGTTTTTGAACTCCCTTGTGGAGGAGTTGGGCAATGTTCCCATTGCACATAATCAAATATGGACTTAGGGCTACTTGCTTTATGAATAAAGTGGTGTCCATAATAGTGGTAGCAAAACATGTCACCATGATTATCTCTAAATAGGTAAGCATCTTCATCGTCATAGACAGTATAATATTGCAATTCTGTCAGCATAGAATCTACTGTCTTCACATCCCAATCATCAGAAACAATGCCTGGTATTACAATATCATTCATTGATAACTTGAGAACATACGGTATTTGAATCAATTCAGTGGGACCATATATATCAAACATTACTTTATCCCACACAATCCCATCCGGAATCGGTATCGCAGAAATGTTTACATTGGACAAGTCTCTTCGAACCATATGAGACGAAAAATGTGGTTTTAACACTGTCTCCACGTGCTCAATGTCAGATCGTTCAGGAAGAAAATGACCATGTATTACTAGAAAAAAAGTAACCACAAATCCCAACCACAAAAAAAGAGTCATTACAGCCATAAAAAGCCACAAATAGTTCCAAGGAAAAACAAAATATGTGCGTTTAAGCCAACACAGCAGATTACGTGGACCTCGGACTGAAGACAGTGAGGACGAGGAGCCGGACACGGCATCATCAGTGTCGTTGAAGCAGCCAGAGGCAGTTCTTGCAAAAGGTGCAACTGTGAACAAAGAAGCAGATGGAGGCTCTCGCCTTGGTACACTATAAACCACATGTTCAGAAACATCAGTAGAACGTACAGCAACTTGATCAAAAGATTCCAAATTAATCGTCGTCTGTGGAACAATCGCAAGATCATCTTCCACCCTCCCCAAGCTCAGAGAGGAAACAGCGTCGGTGTAAATCACCTGCAGCAGGACTTCTTCCCCAGTAGTGAGAGGGATTCCGGAACTACTGGGTGTCCCTCTTGGTCTGCTGTGCAGAATCGGCCACATGTTGTAACTTGACATTATCAATGGAAACAAAGCGATTTCCTTTGGCCCCGTGCAGCGGCGGTAAAATTACAGTTCTCGTGCCGCTAACCCCTAACACAGGGACTGGTGCACGATAAGAGGGACCAAATGCTTTCTTTACTGCAACCTTTTCACGCACAAGATCCCCAATCCTGGGTATCCAATCAGTAGGTGTTACTGGCTCATCCTTAATTCCTGAGGAAGCAGCACTTGCAGAAGAGTTATCTTCACGGAATTGTTGTAAATCCTGCAAAACAGTGACACGATCATTTATGTCAAAATGCGTATCCGCCGTCTCCACACCAGGACCATCTAGATCAGGAACATACATTTGTGTTCCAAACAGGCACTCATATGAAGTACGACCCCCCAATGACCTTCTAGGCAAGTTATTAAGTGCTCTCTGTACTCCATACAGGTGGGCTAGCCAACCACGACCCGTACCTATAACTCTGGCCGTTAAGGACTGCTTTAAATCACAATTTAAACGCTCCACGACAGAATTTCCCTCAGGATGAAATGGAGACGAGAATTGGAGTTGGACCCCCAACGAAGCCATGGTGTCCCTGAATGCCTTAGAGGCAAATGCAGGGCCCTGGTCCGAATGAAAAGCCGCAACCGCAAATGTATCGACAAAGATGCGCAAATCTTTAATAACAGTTCGAGCGTCAGCCGAGCGTTGTGGCCAGACCCACAAAAATCTGGAGCACGAATCTACAGCAACCAAAATATATTTGTATGCACTATCTGGTGTCAGCGGACCACAATGATCCAAGTACACACACTGTAAAGGCTTATTTGAAATCAAAAGGGGCGTCTGCTGCGGGCGTCTAGCCGAAGAAGCTTTAATTTGTTGACAAACGTCACAACAAAGGACATAGGGGGTCATTCTGACCCTGGCGGCCGGTGACCGCCAGGGTCACCGACCACGGGAGCACCGCCAACAGGCTGGCGGTGCTCCCGAGGGCATTCTGACCGCGGCGGTTCAGCCGCGATCAGAAAGGGTAAACCGGCGGTCTCCCGCCGGTTTACCGCTGCCCCAATGAATCCTCCATGGCGGCGGAGCGCGCTCCGCCGCCATGGGGATTCAGACACCCCCTACCGCCATCCTGTTCATGGCGGGAAACCCGCCATGAACAGGATGGCGGTAGAGGGTGCCGCCGGGCCCCTGGGGGCCCCTGCAGTGCCCATGACAATGGCATGGGCACTGCAGGGGCCCCCGTAAGAGGGCCCCGCAAAGTATTTCAGTGTCTGCTTTGCAGACACTGAAATACGCGACGGGTGCAACTGCACCCGTCGCACCCCTGCAACTACGCCGGCTCAATTCTGAGCCGGCGTCCTCGTTGCAGGGGCATTTCTGCTGGGCCGGCGGGCGCTCTTTTGGAGAGCGCCCGCCGGCCCAGCGGAAATGTCTGAATGGCCGCCGCGGTCTTTTGACCGCGGTGCGGTCATTCGCGGCGGAACCTTGGCGGACGGCCTCCGCCGTCCGCCAAGGTCTGAATCACCCCCATACTGTTTTGTCTCTTTATAGAGACCAGGCTACCAGTAACGAGCCTGTAAAAGTGAAATCGTGGCAGCCACACCAGCATGTGCAGATGCCACCCCCTCATGTGCTGCAGAAATTAATCGAGGTCTCTCAATTTTATTCGGTATTTCACGTACACCAATGCCTGGAATGTTAACAATAGCATTTAGCGCACCATTCAAGCAGTAACTATATTTAGAAGGAAATCCTTTAGGAAAGGGCGTGCCATCAGCCGTAGCTTTTATGGCAGCCGAAATCTCTGTGTCTGGTTTGGAACTCGAACGAGTCACTGCGGCCACAGTGGCGACAGCCACTGCCGACTTCGCGGCTTCATCAGCCAAAGTATTCCCAGCAACGTGTATTCCAACGCGCTGGTGTCCAAGTGTATGTACAACATGGACTTTAGGAAGCGTTTCTTTCAGATCCGCAACCTTACCCCACAACAATTTGTGTTTAATGGTGTTGCCTTTAGAATCTCTGAACCCATTCAACTTCCAGTAGTGCAAATATTAATTGAAAGACTGAACACAGTAGTAGGAGTCACAGACCAGCAAGGTTAAAGTCGCTGGATCCGCGTGTTCCAATGCTAACAATAGAGCCTTTAGCTCAGCCAGCTGTGCTGTACAATCTCCCAAGGTTTGAGTATAAGTATGTCGGGGGCAGAACACTTCCCCTTCCATAGTGCCGCTCACCACCGCACATGCAGCAGAATATTGTTGTTTAGTCCCAACCGCTGGTTGCGCAGAGCCATCGGTATACATGACCACCTGATATTGGTCAATAGGCAATGTGCCAGCAGGAACTGGGTATTCCATTTCATATTGAAGAAATTCTTGAGTCTGCAGTTTAGGGTCAAATATGTAATTTACATCAGTGGCTGTCAAAGACGTAGCCCATTGTATCCATTGCAGGTGTAAAGCTTTCGAATTAGGAACACTCGCTTTTGTAACAGCCTCTAAGGCTGGAATCGGGGAAACGACAATAATGCGTTGTCCCTGGGCAAGAGGTCTTTCTTTGATCACAGCCATCTGTACTGCAGTGAGTATTTTCTCAGTTTGTGCAAATCGCTGTTCTGCAGCAGAATACAAGTGGGACTTGTATGCAATCGGGACTGTCTCACCCTCATTAAAGGTGACATGTAAACCCAACAGCCCCAGGTATCACCCTGATGACTAAATGTGTTTTATTGTCCCGTGTGTGTAAATGTTGAACTGCTAAGAGATCAGTTTGCAAATCTCGTAGTATATGTGTATGCTCAGTCGTCCAAAATCTACCCGAAAAATTTGGACAAATCAACTCGTATAAGGGTTTTATACGTGTAGAATAATCAGGAATGTAAGTTCTGCCAAAATTCAGAAACCCCAACAATGACTGGAGCTTCCGAACCGTATTAGGAGGCTGCAATTGAGCACATTTCTCCAGAAAATGTGGCGCTAAGCTCTTGCCCTCACTCGACAACTCATCCCAGGAAAATGACGCTGAGGAAGGCAATCTTTGATTTCATAAAATAAAATGTATAGCCAATTTCAGCAAACCCCACAACAATGCGTGCTACACATCTTAGATGTTGCAGAATCTCATCATCTGTCAAATATATATCATCAACATATGATAACGCTTCAGGGTCCAACTCGTGGAGAATTTCAGTTACACGAGCCGAAAATAGTCCTGGGCTATTCTTATACCCCTGAGGCAAACGACAAAACTTTTTCTGAGAGCCAAACGCACTGAAACTGGTATAGTCCCGACTTTCGGGCGCTATATTTTGGCAGAAAAATCCATTCGAGATATCTAATGTTGTTTTGTATTTTTTACGCACAATATTATTCATAAGCGCTGCGCTATGTGAATTCTGTATTGCATATGTGCGTGTATGTCCATTTAAATGTCTGTAATCCACCACTATCCTATATGAATGGTCCGGTTTAGCAACTGGAAATAAGGGATTATTCATCGGTGAGACACAGGGTTCAATTACACCCTGGTACTCCAATTGTGTAAGAATTTTCCTAACCAATGCCCTTGCCTCAAATTTGATAGGATACTGCGGCTGTGGCTGAGGTTCGCCCTTTATTGGAATTACATGATAAGGTGATTGTCTATCCCACCCCACATTATTTCTATATAGGGCAGGGGCCTGTGCTAGAGCCCATTTCTTACTATAGGACTCCACTAGTTCTCTCGGAACAAGTGGTCAGAAGGAAGGTGTAATAACCTCCTCCCCAACCGGACAGTCGCGAACAAAGTCAGGTGGCCAATCTTGTTCGGCCAGCAGAACATCATATGATTTTATCACATGGTCCCAAAAAATGGCGTGTACAATGCAGTCAATGTCCCCTTCTAATCGCAGAGTTACTTCATATACTCTATCAGGATCAGAGACTTGCATATCCGCCGTCTCGACTTGTATGAAGTCATCAGTTGCTTTCACCTCCAGATGCTCTAGAAGAATCCGGCGAACTACTGTGACCTCTGCCGCGCTGTCTAACAGTGCTAATGCACATGTCTTGTTCGTCAAGAGAACTCTCTTCTTGAGCGGCATTTCTAACTGAGACTGCTGCCACTTTCTTCTTTTTAAATTGTTGTTTTTGTTGCAGAGGTTTCTCTTGTTTAATAGAAACCTCTATTGAGCGTTGTGAGTCCTGTCTCGGTTTCACGTACTCAGTTCTGCGCTCAGACCGCCCACCTCTCTCACTTCTTTTGTCCGAGGAGTCCTGAAAGGAACGAGATTAGCGTGTATCAGTATATTGATATCTATCAGGCGTTTTCAAATTATCCCTATTCCTGAGATTATACCTATTCTGCGGGGTCTCCGGTTGCGGAGACTGTTCCCCATCTTTCTTAGGTGTTTGCTGTTTCTTTTCCCAGCGCTTTTTAGTACCCTCAGGTTGCTGCTGTTTAGCATTATCTTTATTATTTTTACCCTGTAATTGGGGTTTTTTGCGGTCTAGCCCCTAGGCTATCGCGACCAATACTGGAATATGTTTCAGCTATTATTCTCGGGAGTTCCCGCTCCTGATTAATCTGTGGAACGTCCCGAAGACGCATACGCACTGCTAGTGCTATTGCATCTCCCTTGAGATTACTCAAAATAATAGAAGAAACTGCGGCAAAATTGCCCATCAACTGCATGCCCAAATCTAAGGCAGGGGCAGCCCCATATTCATCTTGAATTTGTTTAAGCACTTCCGGCAGATTAGCCAATGTTGGCGTACCGTGTGCTGTAGTGTAGAGCGCGGCAAACACCGTGCCCCAGGTATTACAAAGGTCCACCGAAGGAACCATCCCATATGGCAAACACATCGTCAATATTCTATGTTTATCTTGAGGTCCCGTATGGGGAAATACTGCTTCCAGCGTATTAATTTTTTGCGCCAGCCAAAATGGAATTTCCTCTCGTTTAGCCGGTATTTTACCCATAACTGAGTGTACAGTGGCCGGATTAATACCCGGAACCACTGCTTGTGGGTGCGCCGGAGCAGCACGTGCTGCATTTGTATTTAGTGTCTGCATCACAAATTGAACTAATCGTCTATGTGTAGCCGTTAGGTCTGTATATAAACGACGAACTTCAGCCACTGCCAATTGAGAAACCGCAGGATGTGGTGTATATGTAGCCAATAAAGGCCAGGTAGGACCATCATTACTTAGTGGACCTAACCTAACTTGTGCTTTGGTGTGTGGGAGGGCGTCATCAAGCCAATTATGGTGTTCTTGATAAGATAAAGGTATCTCTAAGTATGCATAAGCCCTGTATTGTCCAGGGGCATTCGCAACAGTGTATTCGTGAAAAGTGATTGTACCCCCATCAACTGCTGGAAATACGACCCAAGGATAAAAAAGTTCTGTTCTATAGGCTGTATGGGCGTCCAACACAAAAGTGACCGGACCCCCCTGGACCGTCAGTCCATGTGCCACCAGATGTCCTGTGAGCGGTTGTCGCATATTAAGCGCTATATTCACTACATTCGGATTCGCCATTTGTAAAAACAGCACTAGGTCAGAGAAGGCACACCAATATCGGGGTTTTCCTTTCAGAGTTCAAGCTTGAACAACCAACCACTAAGCAATAGGATGTACCTATCCCGTGGCGGCGGACATCAGCCCTCATACCTGAGCAAAGGCCTGTGATCTTGTTCAGCATATGCAACGAGGCATTCAGTGTCTAGTTGTGGTTCCCTGGTCGGAATCTCCCTCTTCCGTGTATTGGGACAAGGAAGTGTTTTTATAACTAATATGTCAGCATGATCACAAAATGTCCCTATGCAGAAATGCCAAAGACTAAACTCCTACCACGTCTATCGGCAATGTACCAGACTGTATCCTTGACTGAAGCACAGAGTGAACAAGAATGTGTTATGGAGAACTCCAGTGCTGAAGTAGGCTAAACAGTGTGATATGAATATAAAACAAGACCGTAGAACTGGCTATTTGAAAAATAACAGTACGAAGCCTAATAAAAAGCATGTAGAGCAAAGTGCACAGAGGCTCTAAGCTGCAAGCAAATTAATAAAATACATCCAGGGCAAAGTGCACAAAGGCCTAAAGCCTGAAGCTAATGCGCGTAAAACTAACCACACTACAAGCTGATCTGTGGCAGGGCTAGCAACCCCACTGAGAGTAACTGTTTTTAACTCTCAGATGAGTCTATGCACACATTTGATGAATGTGTAATCTGTGTTAGAACACAGTTCAAAATAACAAAAGCAATATTATTTAAGTTTTAAACAGTGGGTTTTCTAGCCTTGGATAAGGTAGGATTACATCTCTGATGTAATACCTTTATCGGAGTCATCTCAATTATTTTCAAGGATAAAAATGGACGTGCTCCAGAGGCTGGGCTTACATCCCCAACCAGCCAAAAAAAGTAGCATAATGGGGACCCACGGCCATTGGCCAATAGGTCAGGGAAACCATGGATTGAAAAAGTTTGAGAACTACTGTTATACTGTATTGCCAAATTGGGCAGTGCTTCTGCATGCTCCTTGGAATGTCTGTCACTCATGTGTGCCTATCTCAAAACCAGTCCGGTAGGTAAGCAGGAGTGTTGAGCTCATCTTTCACCTTCTGTTCATGCAGGAAAGGAGAAAGATAGAAGGAAGGTAAGTTTTATGAGGGGTGCACCAAGAAGACTCAGAGACAGAGCAAAAAACAGGAGGGCTCAGATATCCACTTTTGCCACCAGTGAAAGACACACACTCATCAACATTTCCCAAATCAACGTACCTCTCTCCATTCCACATAGCTGAGTTTAAGGCCTCAGAGTCATAGTTTCCATTTGAAGTCAATATCTCCCTTCTACTAGCTGTTGTTGATGAGGTAGTCCTGCCCTGAGTGTGTGTGTAGATTTATATAGCGCAGTTTATCACCTGTGAGGGTACCCAGGTGCTGTCCATGGGCACGGGGAGATTAAGGTCGTCATTGTATATGGAGGTATGTCCGCCAACAGGCTGGCGGTACATACTGCTACATTATGAGATTGGCGCGTTGGCTGCAGCCAACCCACCACTTCTCCACTCATACCGCCATGGCGGTATCAGCCACCTGGCCGGAGATGTCTATCTCCAGCCCGGCGGCCAACATAGTACCGCCCATGGCATTATGAGCCGGCCTACCACTTGGTGGTAGTTCCTACCAGTGACAGGGAATTTCTTCCCTGTCACCGGTAGGTAGCTCCCCCAACACTCTCCTGATGCCCACCACCCCCCTCAATCCATACTCACCCCCCATCCACCGATACACAAAATAATCCCCCACCGCCTCTGATCCACTCACCCCACCACCATATATGCACACATCACAGAATCGACCCCACAGCCACACATGCACACATCATCCCCCTCCCCACTACAGTCACAGTACCCCTCACCCCACAGCCCCCTCCCCGCATAAACGCACACAGACACCCACACGCACCAAGCATACACCCATTCACTTACACTGACTTACACGCATTCATTCACACATACTTCCAGACATACTCACGCACACTCTTACACACAATCACACTGACATGCAGACATGCACTCACTTCACCATTCGTACACGCATACACTTGCACGCATACAACCACGCAAACAACACAACACACAGACGCATTCACACACACACACACACACACACATTCATGCACACACTCAGGCGCACACACAACACCCCCCACTCTCCCATCACCTTCCCATGTCGGAAGCCCGACTTACCTTGGGCGAGGAGGTCTTCCGGCAGGGAACGGGAGGGGACCTGCTACCGCCAGCAGCACCCCACCAGCAGAACACCAGTAGGCTGTAGTACTGGTCATAATATGTCTGGCAGCGTTCTACTGGTGTGTCGGTGCTAGTGTAAGCAGTGTAAGCAGTGCCAGGTTACCACCTCCCACCACTATTAACACTGCCGGATTTCCGCCCTTATTCCGCACTGAGGTTTAAGAGCAAGTAGGGAAACTGAATTGCTGTATGTTGTATCAATTTTTGTTTGCTAACTAAAGTGACTGGTCTGGTCTTTGAAGAACCCGAAAAAAGGAGTAGACCATACAGGTAAGTTTTCGCTTAGTAAGTTTGTAAAGGCCAATCACCTTCAGGAAAAATGGTCACCTATCAGGCACCAAACATTGCAGTCTACCAAAGTCAGGTTTACTATTAATTGAACACCCTCCTTCACTGTCTGGCTCCACATAAATCATGATTTACAATACCTAATGATTTACTCATTGTTGCAACAGTTGTACTTAGTTATAGTTACCTCTTCCAATACAAGCACGGGTAGGTTAGGTACAAAATTGTATCTTTCGTGCAGTCAACACATTGGAATTTGGTATTGGCACTCTTGTAAATAAATTATCTTCTGTGGCAGCCCTGCTAAGTGATACAGAAAAAGGACAGGCATGCAAGGGAGATAGGCATTTTCTCCATTATCATGAAGATATTGTTGTGGAGGCTTCTTCACTGCACACTGGTCCAAATCCAAACCGGCCATATGGGTTACTGAAAAATGGTGAGGCAGCATAAAATTAAATCTGAAAACAAAGAATGTTACACTAGCTTCTTTTTTTTCTTTTACAAAGAGAGAAGTTTAACAAGAAAGAATTAATGAGTTCTATGGTGGCACTGGAATACTCAGGCTGGGAAGTATAGTTTGTCCTCAAACTCAGGTGGTTCACCCAGAAGTTGGTCAGCTAACATGCTTGATTCTGACCAATCATCCTCCTTCTGTGGTGTTTCGGGAACGATATAATCAGGTGGTATGAAATTTTGGTTCATTTTGGTCACTGTTAATCTTTCAATGTTTTGAGGTGAGAGACTGGTCCTTTTCACTGTAACAACTGCACCAGCTACACTGAACACATGTTCAGCAGACATACCGGCTACAGGACAAGCCAGATACTTTATTGCCAGCCTGCTGAGCTGTGGCCATTGGGGCATCTTCTCATACTAATACACAAATGGGTTTTGATCCACATACACCTCTTTTGGGTCTTCCAGATACTCCTGGAACATCCTCTGAATGGTCATTGGTGCTGCCACTTGCTCGACCTCTTTTGTCTTTGCCTCTGCACTCGACTTAAGACCTGCCACTTAAAACCAAGCCAATGCAGAGGTTGGGTCCGAGTCTTCTGTTGCTGCCAGTGTTCTTGTTGCAGGTGTTGGTTCCTGTTAGACAAGACTGCCCTCTCTGAAAGTTGAAGGCGGCACCCGAGAACTGCAGAGTGGGACACGAAGTTCCAGCCATTCTTGTTCCAGGTCTCTGGCTTGCTCAACAATCCACCTCTTGTATTTTGAAACATCCCCTTTAGTAAAAGGAATGAAAGTGGGGAGAATTTGTTTTTGTAGCATGGCTCAAGTTGGGTATTACACATGTACCCTTTGGACAAGACAATGTAATTTTGCAGCCTTGCATTATAAGTCAACAAAGGCATTTGACTCTGGGTTTTCAGCCACACCAATGAGTGCGAATCTTTCACACACCTTCTTTAGCTGGTCCTGTAGCAGATGCAGCAACGTGATAGCTTGGCCCATTGCACTGTACTCCTTGCTAACTTCCCAAATGAAAACCTCAAAAGGTGGTAGCTTCTGAGTCAGGCATTTGACTAGGCCCCGTTCGTCCGCATCATTGGTCATAGCTTTCCCAATTGCGTCTTCTCCTCTTTGAATGACATAGTAATTGATCTGTCTGTATTGCTCAAACAGATGTTCCAACATATAAAAGGTTGAGTTCCAATGTGTTGGCACCTCCTGTATCAGGCGTTTAACTGCCACTCTATTAGCATGCTGAATAATATGCAACTGCTTTTGGCTTTAAAAGAATTGCTGAAATGAGTGCAGATACTCTGCAGTTGGTTAGTCTGTTGCTGACTATGGCCCTCATTCTGACCCTGGCGGTCGGTGATAATGCGGCGGCCAAGCCGCCAACAGGCCGGCGGTCCAAAATATGCAATTCTGACCCTGGCGGGAACCGCCAACACAGCCCGCCGCATTAACACTCCGCCCGCCACGGCGGAACAAACAAACAGCGCGGCGGTCCCCGCCAACAGCCAGGCGGCAGACAATGTACCGCCCACCCTATCACGACCCACCAATCCGCCACCTTTTCCGGGGCGGGAGCACCGCCGATAAAAACACGGCGGAAACAGACTACGAACGGGAAAACGCTCACCTCTACGCACTCCACACGAGATTCCGGCAGTATGGAACCCGAGTTGCAGGTCATCCCCGCACTCCTATACCTGCTCCTGTACCAGGAGCACGCCCGGCGGCGCGGAAGACATCGGTGAGTACTGCACCTACGACACAGGGGAGGGAAAAGAGTACCGGCACACACCCACCCACCCACACCCACTACAACACACACATCAATGCATTCCCACAGATCACTGTCACAACCCCCCCCTCCGAAATAATGCAAAGACCAAAAGAAGAGATCATAAACGGGCAGATATATTGAAATATGGACACCAGTAATCCCAATAAATAAATAAACTATGTACAAAATATATACAGCTACTAAATGTAGTCCAACCACTGTCCGTGGACCACAGGGGTCCTGTGCAAAGGGGCAAGGCCCAGTCCCACGACAAGAACTCCACGGAGAGAACACTGCAGGGGCATCAGAAAGAAAATAGGACAGGCACCTCAGGGGGAAGGGAAGGGGGGGCACCTCAGCCACTTGAGTACACGACGCCAGATCCACGAGGGGACTCCATGACCACTGGCCCATCCTGGGGAGAGCAAAGCCACAGTCCATACAGTCCATACAGTGGGTGGCCTGCCCACTGGGCCATCCTGGGGAGAGCAAAGCCACAGTCCATACAGTCCATACAGTGGGTGGCCTGCCCACTGGGCCATCCTGGGGAGAGCAAAGCCACAGTCCATACAGTCCATACAGTGGGTGGCCTGCCCACTGGGCCATCCTGGGGAGTGCAAAGCCACAGTCCATACAGTCCATACAGTGGGTGGCCTGCCCACTGGGCCATCCTGGGGAGAGCAAAGCCACAGTCCAAACAGTCCATAACAGACTCCACTGCCACTGGAGGAGGCATGTTGGCCAGAGGACATCCTGCAGCCCTGCCCGAGACAGATCCTGCCCTGCCACGTCTGCCAAAGGGCCAGCGGTTCTTGCCTTGAAGGGCCCAGTTCAGCGGTTCTTGCCTTGAAGGGCCCAGTTCAGCGGTTCTTGAGACGGCGGTCCCCAGCGGAGCTGTGCTGGAGACGGCGGGGCCCAGTTCAGCGGTGCTTGAGACGGCGGTCCCCAGCGGAGCTGTGCTGGAGACGGCGGGGCCCAGTTCAGCGGTGCTTGAGACGGCGGGGCCCAGTTCAGCGTTTCTTGAGACGGCGGGGCCCAGTTCAGCGGTGCTTGAGACGGCGGGCCCAGTTCAGCGGTTCTTGAGACGGCGGGGCCCAGTTCAGCGTTTCTTGAGACGGCGGGGCCCAGTTCAGCGGTGCTTGAGACGGCGGGGCCCAGTTCAGCGTTTCTTGAGACGGCGGGGCCCAGTTCAGCGGTGCTTGAGACGGCGGTCCCCAGCGGAGCGGTGCTGGAGACGGCGGGGCCCAGTTCAGCGGTGCTTGAGACGGCGGGGCCCAGTTCAGCGTTTCTTGAGACGGCGGGCCCAGTTCAGCGGTGCTTGAGACGGCGGGCCCAGTTCAGCGGTGCTTGAGACGGCGGGGCCCAGTTCAGCGGTTCTTGAGACGGCGGGGCCCAGTTCAGCGGTGCTTGAGACGGCGGCCGGTCTATGGCCAACTGCTCATTGCCTGGTGGTGCCCTCCTGGGCAGCGGGGATGGTGCTCCTTCAATGCCCACCTGGGCTGTGGGTGGTGGGGCCCTCCTGGCCAGCTGGGCTGGGTCCTCCCTGGCCAGCGGCTATGGGGGTGGTGGGCTCCTCCTGGGCAGCAGGCCTGCAGCCTGACCTCTCCGACTTGCTGCCCTTGCCCTCCTTAGTCGGGAGTCTGTGGCCCTTTCCTCCCTTTGGAGCTGTGGCTGGTGACTGTGTCTGGGTGGTGTCCGGGGGGGATGTAGAAGCCGGGCTCCTGCGGCGCCCCTTCCGCCTTCTGCTCCTCTTCCCAGGGGGTGGGCTGGCTGTCCCCTTGCTGCTGGGTGAAGATCCAGACATGCGGGCTGGTGGGCTCCAATACCCCTGCACCCTTGTCAAGGGGGCTGCAGGGCTGGTGGTGGCTGAGGTGCTCTTCTTACCCCGACGAGAAGGAGGGGGGGGCTCAGGGTCAGGAAAGAAGTTAGCAGTGGCGAGGAAGAGTTTCTTGGGACAATGGAGAGTGGTAGGTACAGTGGGAGTGGGAGTGGAGGGAGAGGATGTGGTTGTAGGTGAGTCACGTTTGCTGTCTTTGGGTGCAGGTGCAGGAGGGATAGGCTGTCGTGAGGTGGATGGCTGTTGGGTGGGTGGGTGGCTGCGTTTGTGTGGTGTGGAAGAGGGGGTGACAGACACAGTGGGAGAGGACACAGGGGACGTGTAAATGGCAGTGGGGGTGGTGACTGCACGTGTGCGGACTGGACTGGAGGGTGTGCTGGTGATGGAAACACTGGCTGATGGTGAGGTGAATGGAGGTGTGAGTGTAGACGTCACAGGGAGGGAGGAGGGAGACGAGGAGGTGGGGGTCACAGAGGTGGTAGTGACTGTTGGCATGTCTGCATCGGAATGTTGCGTGTGTGAATGTCTGCGTGATCTGTGGTGCTTATGTTTGGATGAGCTTCTCTTGGGTGTTGAGGTGTGTGCAGGCTGGTCTGATGGTGTGGGTGGGACAGGCAGAGGAACAGGAGACTGGGAGGAGGGAGTTAGTAGAGGGAGGCAGGAGACAGGGACAATGGCTGCCGTCAGTGCTGAGGCCAGAGCCTGGAACGATCGCTGATGGGCAGCCTGACCCGAATGAATGCCCTCCAGGTACGCATTGCTGCGATGAACCTCCCCCTCCACCCCCTGGATGGCATTCAAAAGGGTAGTCTGCCCAACAATGAGCGTTCGGAGGAGGTCAATGACCTCCTCACTGAGGGCAGCGGGGGTAACAGGGGCAGGGCCTGAGGTGCCTGGGGCGAAGGAGATGCCCGGCTTCCTGGCAGAGCGGGCACGGGGCGAACGCTGAGGGGCTGCTGCGAGGGCGGAGATGGTGCGCTGGGTGGCGGCTGTACCTGTAATGGCGGGGGGCACGGATGGTGCCACCCCCGCAAGGGAGCTCCCTTCCGAGGAAGTGTCCGTGTCGCTGCAGGGTCCAGTCGTCCCCGTTGTGGAGCTCCCCTCGCCCTCCGTCTCACTGGTCCAGTCAGACTCTGTGGCATGGCCCTCCTGGGCCATGTGAGATGCAGCTCCCTCCTGCCCCGATGCCACTTCTCCTCCGCCTGATGATGCTGATGCACACAAGCACAGAAAGACAAACAAAAAGGGGGGGGAGAGAGAAATAAAGGGATATTGAGTACATGGATCTCCGGTACAGTTAGCGGACATGACAGACACAGATGCCCCCTGCACTAAGTTGCGCACTTGGGGTCCGCTACGCATTCCGTGGAACATGCCCTACACGCCTAGAGTTGACAACTGCACCCATGGATGACACGGCCCAGGGATGGCTGTACTGACACACTACTGAGGGTGGTGGCTGGGGACACAGGGGCTTACGGGGGTGCCCAGCCTACAGATATCGCCCTGGCCTAGGGGGACCCACAGCCCTCCTACCCCACCCAGACACCTCCACTGCGCGACAACAGAGTAGATAATGCTTGGACTCACCCCCTTGTGTCTGCTGTGCTGCCCTCACGCGCACATCCAAATCAGGGTAGGCCACCGCCAGGATCCGGAACATCAGGGGGGTCAGTTGACGGCAGGCACCCCGCCTACGTTGGGAGGCCATCCCCAGCAGAGACTCAGCGGTCTTCTTGGTCCCGCGGCGGATGTCCTCCCACCTCTTGCGGCAGTGGGTGCCCCGTCGATGGTGGACCCCCAGGGTCCGGACTTCCTTGGCGATGGCACGCCAAATCCCGATCTTCTCATGGGCGCGGACCTATGTGACACGTACAGGGAGGGAGAAATACCACGTTCAAGTTTGTTTGCATTTTCATTGCCAGTGGCCCAACCCCCCCATCCCCGCCAGGCCCCCCGCCATGCCCCCCGCCAGGCCCAACATGCCCCCCATCCCCGCCAGGCCCCCCGCCATGCCCCCCGCCAGGCCCAACATGCCCCCCATCCCCGCCAGGCCCCCCGCCATGCCCCACGCCAGGCCCAACATGCCCCCCATCCCCGCCAGGCCCCCCGCCATGCCCCCCGCCAGGCCCAACATGCCCCCCATCCCCGCCAGGCCCCCCGCCATGCCCCCCGCCAGCCCCAACATGCCCCCCATCCCCGCCAGGCCCCCCGCCATGCCCCCCGCCAGGCCCAACATGCCCCCCATCCCCGCCAGGCCCCCCGCCAGGCCCCCAAGCCAGCCAGTGGCCCCAAATCCATATTGAATTAAACTCACTTGTTGGTCTGGAGGACCGTAGAGTAGCGCATACTGGGGGAGGACCCCATCCACAAGTTTCTCCAACTCCTCTCCAGTGAAGGCAGGGGCCCTTTCCCCAGTCGCAGCAGCCATTGTCCCTTCCAGACCGAGGTCACAGCAACACTTGCAGTATAGGTCCTCTCCTGTGAAAGTTCAAGTCGCAAGTGGATAAGTAGATAGAAAATGGCGGTCACGTCCGCGGCGGTGCGTACCGCGGCGGTGCGTACCGCCACCGCCGGCGCCCTTCGCCATTGGCTCCTGAAACCCATAGGCTTCAATGTTAACCAATGCGGCTTCGCGCCGCGGTCTTCGACCGCTGACCGCCGCGGTGTGCCACGCCAGCGCATTGACCTCACATCCCATTGTCACACTTCACAGGTCAGGCAGCCGCCATTTCGAGGGTCCACATGGCTCAATTTCAACTGCGTCACACAGGCCTAGGCCTTGCATAGCCACTCAGACACGCCATTCACTGCATAGAGAATCGTTTACTGTGCTAGCTGTGAGTACGTACCTGTGGGTTGCTTGACTGTGTGCTCCATGTTGTCCTTCCTAGGCACCGTCCGCTGGGTTTGGCGAGGAGACGGATGAATCCTCCCGTGTACCGACCGCTGGTGGACCTGTCGACAATGGAAGAACGCCACATTATCCTGACCTACCGTCTTAACCGTGCCACTATACATGAACTGTGTGCCCAGCTGGAGCCCGACCTGATGTCCCCCATCCGCCAACCCACAGGGATTCCCCCTCTGGTGCAGGTCCTGTCAGTACTCCATTTCTTGGCAAGTGGGTCATTTCAGACAACAGTGGGAATTGCTTCTTGGATGTCTCAGCCCATGTTTTCGAAGGTGTTATCCAGAGTGTTGTCTGCCCTGATGAAATACGTGAGGAGCTACATCATTTTCCCTGAGGTGGGCGAATTGGCTGCAGTGAAGGGTGATTTCTATGCCCTTGGACATATTCCCAACGTCATTGGTGCCATTGATGGGACCCATGTGGCTTTGGTTCCCCCAAGAGACAGGGAGCAGGTGTACAGGAACAGAAAAAGTTACCATTCCATGAACATCCAGGTGGTGTGTTTGGCTGACCAGTACATCTCGCATGTAAATGCCAAATTCCCAGGGTCAGTGCATGACGCCTACATCCTGAGGAATAGCAGCATCCCTTACGTGATGGAACAGCTAGAGAGACACCGTGTATGGCTATTGGGGGACTCTGGGTACCCCAACCTGTCGTGGCTACTGACCCCAGTAAGGAATCCCCGGACCAGGGCAGAGGAACGGTACAATGAGGCCCATTGGCGTACTAGGAGGGTGATCGAACGCACCTTTGGCCTCCTAAAGGCCAGGTTTAGGTGCCTGCATATGACAGGTGGATCCCTAATGTACTCACCTAAGAAGGTGTGTCACATCATCGTGGCCTGCTGCATGCTTCACAACCTGGCTTTGCGCCGCCAGCTGCCTTTCCTGCAGGAGGATGGTCGAGACGGTGGTGTTGTGGCAGCGGTGGAACCTGTGGAGAGTAAAGAGGAGGAAGACGACGGGGCTGAAACAGACAACAGGGACAGAATCATTGAACAGTACTTCCAATAGGACACAGGTAACAATTCAAAGATAATTTAGTAAATCTGAACTACTCTCCTGCATCTCTGCTGCCTGTCTATTTGCCCCAGTGTATGATGACTGAGTTGTGGCTTTTCCCTCCCTATTTCAGATCTGGGGTCCCCACTACGAGTCCTGTGCTTCGTTTCCCCATGGACTACAGCTTTGTGGCAGCTGTTTGTTGACTTCACTATGTACAAGGACATATTTGCACTGTCATGTCAATTACAATATTTTGAAATCACAGCCAGACTCCAGATAGTTTTGTGCAAAATAGGTGTTTATTTCAGTGCTCAAAATGGGATGGGTGGTTTCAAGTGGGTGGGGGCTATGGTGAAGGAATGTCCATGGCAGAGTCCAGAGTAACAGTCACACAGGTGCATTGTCCAGAGGCCTGTGGAGAGATGGAGCATGGGCAGTTCAAGGATGGACAGGGTGACAATGTGGGACAGTGGGATGACATCAGGTGGTATCCTTTGCTGGCGGGGGTCTTGACATCCTACTCTGTCTTCTTGCGAGATCTCAGGGCCCTTTTGCGGGGTGGTTCTTCTCCTGCAGGAGGTGGGGGTCTGGTGGGCTGCTGTTGTGCGGGGGCCTCCTGTCCACTAGCGCCGGCGGAGGTGGTTGGCTGTTCTTGGTCCAGGCTAGTGGCAGGGGCCCTTTGTTGTTGTTGAGTGTCCGTCCTGGTGTTGATGAGGTCCTGCAGCAGCCCGACCATGGTAACCAGGGTGGAGGTGAGGGCTCTGATGTCCTCCCTGTACCCCCGATAGTGTTCCTCCTGCAGTACCTGGATCTCCTGGAACCGGGCCAGTACCGTCGCCATCGTCTCCTGGGAGCGGTTGTATGCTCCCATGATGGTGGTGAGGGCCTCGTGGAGAGTGGGTTCCCTGGGCCCGTCCCCCCCCTGTCGCACAGCTGCCCTCCGAGTTGCCCTGTTTCCCTGGGCCTCTGCCCCCTGGCCGGTGTGCCCACTACCACTGCCCCCAGGTCCCTGTTGTTGTTGGGGTGGTGGGTTATCCTGGGTGCCCTGTAGTGGTAGACATACCGCAGATTGACGCGCCCTGGAGACAGAGGCATGGGCCCGCTGGGTGGGAGCTGTGCTGGTGTTCCCAGAGGGGTTTGGGTCTGTAGTGGCCTGTGCCTGTGTGAGGGGAACCGACTGTCCAGAGGTCCCCGATGGTCCGGGCTGGTCATCAGTGTCCAGGTCGACAGAGCTGCTGTCATCGCTGACGGCCTCTTGGGTGGGGGGTGTGGAGAATTCTGGGCCCTCCGCGGCGGTGTGTTGACGGTCGGGTCCTGCAGGGGTATAGAGGTATGGTTATAGTTTCAATGTGTGGCATATGGGTGTATCTGTGGGTTCCCGTGTCCCCAAGTGCTGGCATTCGTGTGTGGGGGCTTTGGTGAGGGTGGCTTGTGGGGGGGATGTGTATATGCATTGGGCATGCTTTGGTGATGGGTGTCCATGCTTAGTGGACGCATGCAGGCCTAGGTTTTGGGATGTGTGGGTTGTGATGGTGAGACATTGGCAGGGAATAGGTGTGCTGGGGGTGGGGGTGAGGATGGTGGTGGGGGTGAGGATGGTGGTGGGGGTGAGGGTGGGGGTGAGGATGGGGGTGGGGGTGAGGGTGGGGTTCGAGGATGGGGGTGAGGGTTGGGGTATGATTTGGCATGCAGGTGGGGGGAAGCAGTAGTGAAGCTTCAACTTACCAGTATCCATTCCTCCGCCGACTCCTGCGAGGCCGTCAGGATGCAGGATGTTCAAGACTTCCTCCTCCCATGTTGTAAATTGTGGGGGTTGAGGTGGGGGTCCTCCGCCAGTCTTCTGCACGGCGATGTTGTGCCTGGATACCATGGAACGCACCTTCCCCCGTAGGTCGTTCCATCGCTTCCTGATGTCTTCCCGATTTCTGGGGTGCTGTCCCACAGCGTTGACCCTGTCGACAATCCTCTGCCATAGCTCCGTCCTCCGGGCAATGCTGGTGTATTGGATCTGTGTGCCGAACAGCTGGGGCTCTACCCGAACGATTTCCTCCACCATGACCCTGAGTTCTTCGTCTGAGAAGCGGGGGTGTCTTTGGGGTGCCATGGGGTGGTGTGTATGATGTGTGGGGTGGAGTATGTGTAGTTAAGTGTGTTGAGTGTGGTGGTGTGTGTTGTTTTGTGTGTGGATATTGTGTGGGTGATGGTGTTGAGTGGCTGTGGCTGCTAGTTTGTGGATGGTGGTGTCTCGCTCTGGCCTTCTTTCGGAATTTTTGGTCGTAGGGGTTTGTGGGTGATGTGGGTGTGTGTTTTATATTGTATTGTGTGTGTGGGAGTGGTGTGTGTATGTGTATCAGGTGTGTGGAATTCAAATCGGCCAATGTGGCTGAGTTTTGTTCGTTTGTGTGTATTCTGACCGCGGAGGTGTGTCCCGCCAATGGAAAACCGCGTTGGAAAGACCGCCGCGTGGATTCGTGGGTCGTAATGGCATGGGCGTATTTCTGTTGGCGTGACGGTGGAGGTTTTGTCACCTCCACTTTTCCGCCGACCGCTGGTCTGGCGGTCTGTTGTGGCTGTCGGATTTTCGGAGGTTTGGCTGCTGCGGGTCAGAATGACCGTGGCGGGTTTCCGCGACCGCGGCGGGATTATGGAGGATTTCTGACCGGCGGTAGGCGCCTTTTACCGCCGAGGTCAGAATGACCACCTATGTCTTCTTTTGTTAGAAACTCTTGAACAACCAGGTTGATGCAGTGCGCCAAACACAGGACCCTGAAATAGACACAGTCTGACATGGCCTTGATTATGTTACTGCCATTGTCCATGGCAACAAGTCCAATTCGAAGACCTCTGGGTTGCAGCCACTCAGACACCTTGCTATTAAATTTATCCAAAATGTTTGCAGCTGAATGTGATTTTTTCCATGACTAACATGTCTACTGTTGCATGCCGGCGAACACTGTTAACATTTTCTTCTGGGCCAAGACCTATAGATAGTTTTTGCTTTATCCCCGCAAAAGAGATCCAGTGTGCAGTGATGCACATGTAATCAGTAGCCTGACAACTGGTCCACATGTCTATCATTAGGTGTCTAGCGTGGACAATACTTTGCTGCAAAGCTTGTCCAACCAATTGCAGCACATCATGATGTAACACTGGAACAGCAACTCTGGCAAAATAGGGCTGACTTGGAAATGGGCAGATGCCTGTCACAAATTCTAAGAGTCTCACTCCTTCCACAAAAGAAAAAGGGAGGAGGTCTAGCGCTAACATTTTTGCCAGCTTCTCATTGTACAAACGTGCTGTTGGGTGGTTGCAGTCATAGGGCTCCTCCTGCCTAACCATGCCTATAATATTAGGCAGTTTTTTCTTCTTTTCTGGGGCCACTGACACAGGTGACTTTTGAGAAGTAGTTGGTGGTAGATTCAATGTACATCATATGGCAGGTACTGTATGCTGTGGTGTCTCCATCTGACTCTGAGTCTTCCTGTGCCATTGTGAGGTCACTGAGGTGGTTGATTCTGGCGTGCTGCCAGGGACAGGGCTGCTTTGCATGAGGATGTCACCCTCTTCTTCCTTACTTTCCACCGTGATTGCACCAGTTGTGGCTGATTTTTTCCAGCTTTCCTCACCTTCAACACCACGTCCAGCAATTTTTTAAGGTGCTCCTCCACTGTATTGTATGACATTTTTCATACGGGTTATTTGACCTCCAGTAGCATAATGTGTACCAGGCTTACCCAGACAAACACTTGTGTGGCAAATTGAGCATATTGCAATATTCTCCTCCTGTTTCCTAAGCATAAAAAAGCCCCAAACTGGGGAGGATTACTTTCCTAGTGGGCCACTGCCAATGCCTGAAGAAGTGGAGGTAGGAGGGTGTATCGTCGATTGTCTCTGCAGTGCATACTTTTACTGAGTTAGTGGTTGGTGCAGGTCTCAGTGGGGCTTTGCAAATATGTGAGCTGGTGGTGTTACCTGTGCCACATCCCTAGGAGCAGGCTGAATAGTAATGTCAGACTCCTCTGTGCCAGCTTCCACAATGACTGGTTTGTCGTTGTCATCCTCCTCCTCATCCTCTTCCATGATTCTATAGCTTTCAGGAACTTTTCTTTCCCATTGCCTCTCCTGGCGTCTCCCAGACTCTGACGGAGCCCACTCCATGTCCCTAGCATTATCATCAGAAGTGGTGCTTAGAAAAGAGGGTGGATTAGAAACCTTCCTTTTTCTTGCTGAAGATCTGGAAACCATTGATTATAAAAGAGGAGGTTCTTGCTTGGCAAGAAGTTCGACCCTATGTTCTGCTCCAGCTTCAGGAATATCTACTATTGCTGTGGCTGCTGTCCACTATGCTCTGTTTTCTGAAATTAGTGGGTACTACTTTGCGAAAGGGATGACTGCAATTCAACATGACTGCTCCTCGGCTTTGCCATAATTGCAGTGGTTGCCTCACTGACAGACATGGTCTTGGGCTTAGGTTGGGGTGGTGCTGTTGATGCTGGAGTGCTGCTCCCAGGTTCCTCCTTGGAGGCCGGTGTGGCAGTCACATGTCTCCTGAAAAAAGTTGCAGTTTGCACGCCAGTGGTAGAAAGTTGTTTCTTCTCACTAACCACTTTCTTGGGAGCAACTTTCTTTGGGGCCATCTTAAAGCTTAAAGCTCTCAGTTGGCATTGGCACAAAGCTGCACAAGCGGAAGAAATTGGAGGACCGAAATCACTGTACATGCCTTCTCTTTGGCAGTACTGCATGTGATGTGTTGTCTTCTCTTGTGCACCTAAAAGCAACCAAGGAAAAAAACCATGTATATAGTGAAACATGGCATTTTTGCAGGTTGAAATAGTACAGACAAATACAAATATTAGCGTGGTTGGTTACTTATCTAATAAATACCAATTTAATCAAACATTATAAAGTCAAACCACCCCATAAAGTTTCATTTAAAATCAATCACACAACATGCAGACATAGCTTTGTGCTTTTTCTCAATCTGTTTTAAAGGTGACACCTGTGGTAGTCAGAGAGAGAGAGGTGCTTGGGCCAATGGAATAATCCTTAAAACAACCTATGGCAGTAAGGTGGTCCAGGGGAAATGGAATAGGCATTGAAAACATGAATGATGCTGCTGATGTGTCTGCAGTGCTCCGCAGCCGAGGTATCCAGAAGGAAATGGAATTATACACTTAAAGAAACTGAATGCTGTAGCGCTACTGTGCGCCTATGGTTGGTGGATGGATGGATCAAGTCAAAAATGCAGAATTAAGTGAATTGAAAGAATAAAAAAATGTAAAAATCTAAAATTATATTGAAAAGAAATACAAAAATTTAATAAAAACAAGAAATACATTTGAAAAATTAATTAAAAAAAATAAAATTACAATAAAAGCTTAAATTAAACAAATGATCAATAATTTCAAATGTTTGTATGGGAACATAAGAAGAAAGAAACATATTGTGAGAAAGGGAGGTGTAAAAATATAAAATGCAAAAAAATGAAGGAAATAATATAAGCAATGTTAATCAGAATCATATTCTCTTAGTATACATATACTACAATGATTCCCAAGCATATATTAAACTGGTATCACATCACTCCATGCAAGCCTATGGCAAAGGCACACTGGCTGAATGCACAAAATGGCCACCAGCCACATGGCCAAACAACAACTGCGAACAAGGAGGCATGAAGAACAAAGAACCAATGCAAGCCTATAGACATAGACCACACAAAATGGCCTCTGTCCACATGGCATGGAGAACAAAGACAAATGGTGGATGATGACACACACTCATACACACACTGGCTAGAAAAAGGAAGCCGGTGGTAACACTGCAGAAAACACCAACATTAATTCAGCAATGCAAAACAGGAAAAGTAACTGAGTTTAGCATTTTAACAATAACACATACCCTCTTATGTCATCAAATATTGCCCTGCAACATATACACTTTTTGCAACAAAAAAATAAATGCAAACAATAAGCAACATTTTTTATTTAATACAATGCCATCCCTGCCATGCACTGGTGACTACTGCTACCGAGCCTGCTGGCTAGATGGCCCATTGGAAGTCTAAGCCACATAGTAAAATAAGTGAATATTGCAAATGTAACAAACATGGAGAAAGGGTACTGAGCTGTGCAACAATTTTACTTTACTAAAGATGAAAAACCAATGAAATGCTAAATAAATAACTAGGCCCCTAATTAAACTCCAGGGCACCCACCACTGTAAAATGTTAAAATCAAATTACAATACAAAGAAATACTGGTGCATACCTAAGCAAACAAACAGCACCCTTATGCAATAGTTTATGAACTTACTTGTGTGATATCATAAAAGCAAAGACCTTAAATCCAAAGGTATATATCAAGGAGACAAAGAGAGTGAACCTTCCACCTCAAAATCCAAGTGAAAAGTGACCAGAAAATGCACTAAAAAAACTCTTTTTAACTATATTTAGATGCGTCTCAAGCTGAAAATCTACACAAGGTATGTTCACGCTCCTGAGAGACACTGTTTTTGCTGCCACCGCGGCTGGAAGTCGCCAAATGGTCATGAAGTCACAAACACTTTCTCTAGCAGCCCGAGGTTATTGTGGCACTTGTAATCGAGCACCAAAAACAGAGACCAGAAAAAATACTCTGCTTCGCGCCAGATAGTGTCGAATTCAGGAACTCTGCACTACTCTGCATAGAGCAAAGTGCCTGAATTCTGAAAACTCTGCGAGCTGAGCAGAGTTTTCTGCAAAGCCTAATCTCATTTAGACCTGCGAGCTCACAGAGAGCCTCAGAATGATCCCTGGTGAGCTATCTGCGTGATTGGCAGAGAGCGTTAGCTTGCCGCTTGTTTTTAGAGGGTTTATCTCGAATGTGTGTCCAGTCCAATTTTATGTTCTTACATTATCTTCATCCATCTTTTGTCAATGTGGGCTTATTGTGAAAATACAACATGCCTATTCATTTTCACATCACCCCTGGTGTTGCAAAGAAATAAGTCACATTATCGAATACCATATACATCATTGAGTGAATCAGAACAACGTATGGCAGTTCCAAATTGGTGTTGTTTCCATTCAGCAGACAAAATATAATTGCCATGGCTGTGAACTTCTATAGTGTAGTAGAAAAAAATGTGTAGGTCATTCTACTTTATCCTCCATGGTCCATGTTTCCAGACAGTTTGTAATATTCGATCTCTATCTCTGTATTTATGCAACCATGCCGGTGTCTGTAGTGGGGCCATTAGTGGTGGCCTCCAGCCTGGAACCCTGTGAACTCCCTCCACAGATAACATCCTGAAGGGTGGGGCATCATAGATGTTGGTGATCTACCAGTATTCTAGAAAGAGCTCTGGGAAGGACCCCTCTATTCCCTCTTGAAGGCCAATGATGGAAATATTGTTGCCTCATGAGCAGTTTACAGCATCCTTGCCTGAGCCTGAAAATGTAAGACCACTTTCTGATGCTCTGTAACTGTCTTTTCTAAATTAGTAAGGGTTGGGTGGACTTCCAATAATGTTTCTTTATTCTGTGTCACCTTCGCATTCGGTTTCTTGTGATCTTTCAGAAGGTTTTTGTCAATGGTTATTGCATCAAAATGTATTTCTAAAATACTATGATGTCCTGTGTTGCTAACAGGATTTGGTTGAATATGTAAGAATATTCTTCCAGCTTGGACTCCACTTGTAATAAAGAAGAAGAGCTGCATATTGTTTCTGTCAAAGAAGACATTTTTGTCTCAGTGGCTATATGCGATTTTAGGGTCCTGTGCTTCATCATTGCTGCTAGGATACATGTTGCTGGGGAGAGGACAGGAAGTGCATAAACCTCATGAACTCAATGGTGACCCTTACTAAGGACTTTAAAGAGTCTGAAGAGATTGCAATCCTGTGTGATTAGAGCAAACCATAGTTTGAGGTTTTGAGACACCGTCCCATGTACAGTTCAGACATTAATTCTTGGGGGCAACCCAAGTCGTATAAGGCATGAGAACACTTATTGTTTGTAGGTCAGCTTTAGTATGAATGGCAGGTGAAGCAGGGACATATTATTTGGTGCTCCAGTGCACTCTTTCGATATTACTCTCACTAAGTTATGTAGACAGGTGACTGTTCCCCAGTGAAACTGAGCCACATGATTGCGGTAGGTATATGCATCTCCATACATAGTATGTGCCCAAGTTCATTGTCACATCCAGGAGGGACACCAACAGCCCACGTGACACACAGCGAGTCCACGGGGATGATCTCCTGCTCCAATTACAAATTTTGTAAAGCTGGCCTACATGTGGGAGTAAAACATTAAGTAAAAAGAATGAATGAGTGCCCTTAATCAGAGTTCAGTCTGAGAAGGAGAGGCCTACTCCGGGCCGGCGCCACACAGGAATGTCAGCATCCCCACGGCCGAGCCCACATAGGTCCAATTAGACCTGCAAAGCCAATACACGCAAACCTGTGCATGTCACTCCCCCAAGCGGGTCACCACATGATCAGGCAAATCCCTGGGGCTTCATGCCCAGCCAAGGAGGGTGCCCAGCAAGGCCGACTCAGGAAAGGGGGTCAACCACTGACTGCAACATAGGCTAGGCTTTTTGAAGCAGAGACTTCAAACAGCAGAGTGGGCGCCTGCCTCCACAATAAGCAGATCCACAAAGCCCCAGGGTATCTTTATGCCAGGTTCCCCTTTTTCAGCAGTCTCAGTGCTGCCCCGTCTTTCCTGCACCCACCATATCTCTTCATCTATGTACTCCCTGGTTGGATGAAAAGAATGGCTCCCGATCTGTGGCAGCTGCCTGTAACCATGGATTTCTCAGCAGTGCTCTTATGCTGGGTGGGCCTATCTCCAACAGGATCTTTTGCCTCTAACACTCGTGAGGGTCCCCTATCAGTGACTTCAGGCCGGGCCAAACGGCCTGGGGATGGTACACAGGTGCAGCTTGCACCCCATTTTTCAGGAGGGGGCACCACCCCTGGGCCAAATCAAAGGGGCCTCATCCTAGTGCTCCTCCACCATCACTGTTTTTCATCCACAGAAAAAGACACAACTATCCCTAGGCCCAAGTTCCCCTACAGCATCAACAATGTGGCTCCTATGTGGCATGCCATGGTGAGGGTTAGTCTGGGGCTATGTGGTGAGTCGTAATATCTCCACTTTCCCCTCGCCCCAGGCCAGGAAGTAGGATGCAGGATACAGGAGGCATGGATCTTGCTTGCCTTTTTAAATATGCCAGGGCCTCTTCACAAGCCACTGCAATGCTAGGGAAGGGACCTCCACCTTATACAGAAGCAGCTCAGGGACACACAGCTGGAACCCCAAAACGAGGTCAAACTGGGCAGCACATCTGCCAAAGCAAATGTTAGGGGAAAAGCAGTCAGATATCGCTATACTCCAGGCAAGATTTTGAAAGTACACTGAGAGAGCCGGAAACACTTAGCTGTGTGTTCTGTCACACCTTGTGTTAGAAATTGGGTTTTTGGTTGGCAGTCAGGTTGCCCTCTGTCCAAGCAAGAACCCTCACTCTAGTCAGGGCAAGTCACACACAATCCAAAATCATCCTGTGCCCACTCTCTGGTAGCTTGGCATGAGCAGTCAGGCTTAACTTAGAAGGCAATGTGTAAAGCATTTGTGCAATAAATCATACAATACCATAATATAACACCACAAAAATACACCACACAGTGTTTAGAAAAATATATAATATTTATCTGGGTATTTGCAGGTCAAAACGATCAAAGATGCGATATGAATTTGTAAAGATATCACTGAAAAGTGATATATAGGGGGTCATTCCAACCCTGGCGGTCGGTGTTAAAGCGGCGGCCAACCCGCCAACAGGCAGGCGGTCAAAAAAATGGAATTCTGACCCTGGCGGAAACCGCCAACACAGACCGGCACTTTAACACTCCGACCGCCACGGCGGGACAAACAAACAGCGCAGCGGACACCGCCAACAGATAGGTGGGAGACAATGTACCGCCCACCCTATCACAACTCACCAATCCGCCACCTTTTCCGGAGCGGGAGCCCCGCCGATAAAAACACGGCGGAAACAGACTACGAACGGGAAAACGCTCACCTCTACACACTCCACGAGGAATCTGGACAGCATGGAACCAGAACTACACATCCTACCAGCTATTGTCTACCTGCTCCTTTACCAGGAGCACGAACGCCGGCGCAGAAGACAACGTTGAGTACTGCACCTACGACACAGGGGAGTGGGGAGGAGAAAAGATTACGGGCACACACATACGCGACACACCCACCCTCACCCACAACTACCTACACATCAATGCAGAGCAACAACTCAGAGTGACACCCCCCAAACCCCCCGGAAGAATTGAAATTCAAATATATTGTAAGGCTAAGTAAAAAAAATAATCCAACATCTATAACTATATACACATATGTAAATTGTCCTGTCCAAATTGGGTTCCAGTCATTGTACGTAGGCCAATGGGTCTCAACACATGGGCAAAGCCCACACAGGAGACCCGAATCCATTGGAGAGAACACTGCAGGGGCATCAGATAGAAAAACTACAGGCACCTCAGGGGGAAAAGAAGGGGAGGCACCTCAGCCACATGAGTCCACGACGCCAGATCCACGAGGGGCCTCCATGCCCACTGTCCCATCCTGGGGAGTGCAAAGCCACAGTCTCACAAGCCTCTACAGTGGGTGGCTTGCCCACTGTTACATCCTGGGGAGTGCAAAGCCACAGTCTCACAAGTCTCTACAATGGGTGGCTTGCCCACTGTCCCATCCTGGGGAATGCAAAGCCACAGTCTCACAGGTCTCTACAGTGGGTGGCTTGCCCACTGTTACATCCTGGGGAGTGCAAAGCCACAGTCTCACAAGTCTCTACAGTGGGTGGCTTGCCCACTGTGCCATCCTGGGGAGTGCAAAGCCACAGTCTCACAAGTCTCTACAGTGGGTGGCTTGCCCACTGTTACATCCTGGGGAGTGCAAAGTCACAGTCTCACAAGTGGATTACAGACTCCACTGATTCTGGAGGAGGCATGGTGCCCAGAGTGCTTCGTGCAGCCCTGCCCGACACAGATGCGGGCCTGCCCCTTCTGCCAATGGGCCAGCGGTGCTTGAGACGGCGGTGCCCAGCGGAGCGGTGCTTGAGATGAAGGGCCCAGCGGAGCGGTGCAGAGATGAAGGGCCCAGCGGAGCGGTGCAGAGACGGCGGTGCCCAGCGGAGCGGTGCTTGAGTTGAAGGGCCCAGCGGAGCGGTGCTTGAGATGAAGGGCCCAGCGGAGTGGTGCTTGAGATGAAGGACCCAGCGGAGCGGTGCAGAGATGGCGGTGCCCAGCGGAGCGGTGCTTGAGATGAAGGGCCCAGCGGAGCGGTGCAGAGACGGCGGTGCCCAGCGGAGCGGTGCTTGAGATGGCGGTGCCCAGCGGAGCGGTGCTTGAGATGAAGGGCCCAGCGGAGCGGTGCTTGAGATGAAGGGCCCAGCGGAGTGGTGCTTGCGATGAAGGGCCCAGCGGAGCGGTGCTTGAGATGAAGGGCCCAGCGGAGCGGTGGAGAGATGAAGGGCCCAGCGGAGCGGTGCAGAGACGGCGGTGCCCAGCGGAGCGGTGCTTGAGATGAAGGGCCCAGCGGAGCGGTGCTTGAGATGACGGGCCCAGCGGAGCGGTGCTTGAGATTAAGGGCCCAGCGGAGCAGTGCTTGAGATGAAGGGCCCAGCGGAGCGGTGCAGAGATGAAGGGCCCAGCGGAGCGGTGCAGAGACGGCGGTGCCCAGCGGAGCGGTGCTTGAGATGAAGGGCCCAGCGGAGCGGTGCTTGAGATGAAGGGCCCAGCGGAGCGGTGCAGAGATGAAGGGCCCAGCGGAGCGGTGCTTGAGATGAAGGGCCCAGCGGAGCGGTGCTTGAGATGAAGGGCCCAGCGGAGCGGTGCAGAGATGAAGGGCCCAGCGGAGCGGTGCAGAGACGGCGGTGCCCAGCGGAGCGGTGCTTGAGATGAAGGGCCCAGCGGAGCGGTGCTTGAGATAAAGGGCCCAGCGGAGCGGTGCTTGAGATGAAGGGCCCAGTGGAGCGGTGCAGAGATGAAGGGCCCAGCGGAGCGGTGCAGAGACGGCGGTGCCCAGCGGAGCGGTGCTTGAGATGAAGGGCCCAGCGGAGCAGTGCTTGAGATGAAGGGCCCAGCGGAGCGGTGCTTGAGATGAAGGGCCCAGCGGAGCGGTGCAGAGATGAAGGGCCCAGCGGAGCGGTGCTTGAGATGAAGGGCCCAGCGGAGCGGTGCTTGAGATGAAGGGCCCAGCGGAGGGGTGCAGAGATGAAGGGCCCAGCGGAGCGGTGCAGAGACGGCGGTGCCCAGCGGAGCGGTGCTTGAGATGAAGGGCCCAGCGGAGCGGTGCTTGAGATGAAGGGCCCAGCGGAGCGGTGCTTGAGATGAAGGGCCCAGCGGAGCGGTGCTTGAGATGAAGGGCCCAGCGGAGCGGTGCTTGAGATGAAGGGCCCTGTTCAGTGGTTCTTGAGACGGCGGTGCCCTGTTCAGCGGTGCTTGTCTTGAAGGGCCCTGTTCAGCGGTTCTTGAGACGGCGGTGCCCTGTTCAGCGGTGCTTGTCTTGAAGGGCCCTGTTCAGCGGTTCTTGACACGGCGGTGCCCTGTTCAGCGGTGCCTGTCTTGAAGGGCCCTGTTCAGCGGTTCTTGAGACGGCGGTGCCCTGTTCAGCGGTGCTTGTCTTGAAGGGCCCTGTTCAGCGGTTCTTGAGACGGCGGTGCCCTGTTCAGCGGTGCCTGTCTTGAAGGGCCCTGTTCAGCGGTTCTTGAGACGGCGGTGCCCTGTTCAGCTGTGCTTGTCTTGAAGGGCCCTGTTCAGCGGTGCCTGTCTTGAAGGGCCCTGTTCAGCGGTTCTTGAGACGGCTGTGCCCTGTTCAGCGGTGCTTGTCTTGAAGGGCCCTGTTCAGCGGTGCTTGTCTTGAAGGGCCCTGTTCAGCGGTGCCTGTCTTGAAGGGCCCTGTTCAGCGGTTCTTGACACGGCAGTGCCCTGTTCAGCGGTGCCTGTCTTGAAGGGCCCTGTTCAGCGGTTCTTGAGACGGCGGTGCCCTGTTCAGCGGTGCCTGTCTTGAAGGGCCCTGTTCAGCGGTTCTTGAGACGGCGGTGCCCTGTTCAGCGGTGCTTGTCTTGAAGGGCCCTGTTCAGCGGTGACTGTCTTGAAGGGCCCTGTTCAGCGGTTCTTGAGACGGCGGTGCCCTGTTCAGCGGTGCTTGTCTTGAAGGGCCCTGTTCAGCGGTGCCTGTCTTGAAGGGCCCTGTTCAGCGGTTCTTGACATGTGTCTCCAGGACACCATATCCGGCCAATATACGGAGTTCACTCGCCATCTGACTTCTTGCTTGCGGGGCCCTCCTGTGCTGGAGTCCCGGGCCCGTGGGTGTCCTCCTTCACACCCGGAATGGGGCTGGTGGGGCCCTCCTGGGCAGCTCGCCTGCTGCCGGACTTGTCGGCCGTGCTGCCCTTGCCATCCTTCCGTGATTCTCTGTGGCCCTTGCCTCCCTTTGTAGATGTGCCAGGTGGCACCCCACTTCCTGACGGTGCCAGGGTAGTGCCTTTGGAGGCTGCCGTCTCTGCCCTCTCGCGCCGGGCCTTGCCTTTCTTGGTTTTCTTCCCAGGGGGTGGGCTGGCTGTCCCTTTACTGCTGGCCGATGTAGCTGCCCTTGAAGGTGGTGGACTCCAATATCCTTGTACTATGGTCCTTGTAGGTCCAGGGGTTGTGGTGGCTGAGGTGCTGATTGGACTCTTACGAGATGGAGGGGGTGGGTCAGGTGATGGAAAGAGGTTAATTTTTGGCAGGAAAAACATTTTAGGAGTAGTGGGAAGGGTAGGTGCAGTGGGTATGGGAGTGGAGGAAGAGGATGTGGATGTAGGAGAGTCAAGTGTGGTGTCTTTGGGTGCAGGTGCTTGTGATGGAGGCTGTCGTGAGGTGGATGGCTGTTGGGTGGGTGGCTGCCTGCGTTTGTGTGGTTTGGAAGAGGGGGTGACAGACACACTGGGAGAGGACACAGGGGACGTGTAAATGGCAGTGGAGGTGGTGACTGCACGTGTGCGGAGTGTTCTGGTGGGTGAGCTGGTGATGGACGTAGTGGCTGATGATGTTGTGCATGCAAGTGTGAGTGGAGACGTCACAGGGAGGGAGGAGGGAGACGAGGAGGAGGGGGACACAGAGGAGGCAGTGGCTGTTGGTATGTCTGCATGTGGCTGTTGCTTGTGTGAATGCTTGTGTGATGTGTGGTGCTTATGTCTGTATGAGCTGCCCTTGGGTGTTGAGGTGTGTGCAGGCTGGTCTGTAGGTGTGTCTGGGATAGGCAGAGGAACAGGGGAGTGGGACTGGGTGGAGGAAGTTGGAGGAGGGAGGCAGGAGACAGGGACAATGGCTGCCGTCAGTGCTGAGGCCAGAGCGTTGAACGATCGTTGATGGGCAGCCTGACCCGAATGAATGCCCTCCAGGTATGCATTGCTCCGGTGCACCTCCCTTTCTACCCCCTGGATGGCATTCAAAAGGGTAGACTGCCCAACAATGAGCGTCCTGAGGAGGTCAATGACCTCCTCACTGAGGGCAGCAGGGGTAACTGGGGCAGGGCCTGAGGTGCCTGGGGCGAAGGAGATGCCCGCCTTCGTGTGCGAGCGGGCACGGGGCGAACGCTGAGGGGCTGCTTGGAGGGCGGAGCTGGTGCGCTGGGTGGCGGCTGTGCCTGTTGTTGCGGTGGGCACGGATGTTGCCGCCACCACAAGGGAGCTCCCTTCCGAGGACGTGTCTGTGCCGCTGATGTCTCCACGTGTCCCCGTTGTGGAGCTCCCCTCGCCCTCCGTCTCACTGGTGAACTCCGAGTCGGTTGTATGGCCCTCCAGGGCCATGTGAGATGCAGCTCCCTCGTGCTCCGATGCCACTTCTCCTCCGCCTGATGATGCTAATGCACACATGAACAGGAAGAGCAGAAAAAAAGGGGGGGGAATAAAGACATGTTGAGTGCATGCATTGGCAACACAGTTGGCGGAGAGGACAGACACAGAAGCCACCTGCACTACGCCGCGCACTTGGGGTACACTACTCAATCATTGGGACTTGGCCTACAAGCCTATGGACGACAACTGCACACGTAGGTGACACAGGGCCATGGATAGCTGTACTTGGCACCCTACAGAGGTGGGGGGCGGGGGCACAGGTCCATGCCTTACGGAGGGGCCTAGCCTACAGAAATCGCCCTGGCCTAGGGATACCCACAGCCCTCCTCCCCCACCCAGACACCTCCACTGCGCGCTAAGATAGCAGAATGTGCTGGTACTCACCCCCTTGTGTCTGCTGTGATGTCCTCACGCGCCCATCCAAATCTGGGTAGGCCACCGCCAGGATCCGAGACATCAGGGGGGTCAATTGACGAGTGGCACCCCTCCTACGTTGGGAGGCCATCCCCAGCAGAGCCTCCGTGGTCTTCCTGCTCCCGCGGCGGATGTCCTCCCACCTCTTGCGGCAGTGGGTGCCCCGTCTGTTGTGGACCCCCAGGGTCCGGACGTCCTTGGCGAAGGCACGCCAAATGTCGATTTTCTGATGGGCGCTGACCTATGTGACATGTACAGGGGGAGAAATAACATTATTTAAATTTTCTGCATGCTCGATGTGAGTGGCCCCCCATCCCCACCCTTGCCATGTGGCACATGCTCTCATCCGTCGTTTGATGCATGCCTCAATCGCTCCCCTCTCCACCATCTTTCACCCACCCGACTCAACACAGGCATTGCCCCCAAAGCATGGTCCCAGTGTACTTACATGTTGGTCTGGAGGACCGTAGAGTAGCGCATACTGGGGGAGGACCCCATCCACGGGTTTCTCCAATTCTTCAGAAGTGAAGGCAGGGGCCCTTTACCCAGTCGCAGCAGCCATTGTACCTTCCAGACCGAGGTTGCAGCAGCACTTGCAGTATAGGTCCTCTCCTGTGGATGATCAGGTCTCGAGTGATTAAGCAGATAGAAAATGGCGGTCACGTCCGCGGCGGTGCGTACCGCGGCGGTGCGTCCCGCGACCGCCGGCGCACTTCGTCATTGGCTCCTGAAACGCATAGGGTTCAATGTTAACCAATGCGGCTTTGCGCCGCGGTCTTCGACCGCCTACCGCCACGGTGTGCCACGCCAGCGCATTGACCTCACATCCCATTGTCTCACTTCACAGGTCAGGCAGCCGCCATTTCAAGGGCCCACATGGCTTAATTTCTACTGCGTCACACATGCCTAGGCCTTGCATTGACACCTATACAAGCCATTCAATGCATAGAGAATCGTGTACTGTGCAGGCTGTGGTTACGTACCTGTGGGTTGATTGACTCTGTGCTCGCTGTTGTCCTTCCTAGGCACCGTCCGCTGGGACTTGCGAGGAGATGGAGGAATGTTCCCGTGTACAGACCGCTGGTGGACCTGTCGACAATGGAGGAACGACATGTCATTCTGACATACAGGCTTGACCGAGCCACTATACAGGAACTGTGTGCCCAGCTGGAGGCAGACCTGATTTCACCCATCCGCCAACCCACAGGGATCCCCCCTCTAGTGCAGGTGCTGTCAGTACTCCATTTTTTGGCAAGTGGGTCATTTCAAACAACAGTGGCCATTTCATCAGGGATGTCTCAGCCTATGTTTTCCAAGGTGTTGTCCAGAGTGTTGTCTGCCCTGCTCAAACACATGCGGATATACATCGTTTTCCCTGAGGTGGGGGATTTGCCTACAGTGAAGGGTGATTTCTATGCCCTTGGACATATTCCCAACATCATTGGTGCCATTGATGGGACACATGTGGCTTTGGTACCCCCCAGTGAAAGTGAACAGGTGTACAGGAACAGAAAAAGTTATCATTCCATGAATGTCCAGGTTGTCTGTTTGGCTGACCAGCACATCTCCCATGTAAATGGCAAGTTCCCTGGGTCAGTGCATGACGCGTACATCATGCGAAATAGCAGCATCCCTTATGTGATGGAACAACTACGGAGACACCGTGTGTGGCTAATTGGTGACTCAGGTTACCCCAACCTGTCGTGGTTACTGACCCCAGTGAGGAATCCCAGGACAAGGGCAGAGGAACGCTACAATGAGGCCCATGGGTGAACTAGGAGGATTATAGAAAGAACCTTCGGCCTCCTGAAGGCCAGGTTTAGGTGCCTGCATATGACAGGTGGATCCCTAATGTACTCACCAAAGAAGGTGTGCCAGATCATCGTGGCCTGCTGTATGCTTCACAACCTGGCTTTGCGACGCCAGGTGCCTTTTCTGCAGGAGGATGGTCCAGATGGTGGTGTTGTAGCAGCTGTGGAGCCTGCGGAGAGTGAAGAGGAGGAAGACGAAGAGGATGACACAGACAACAGGGACACAGTGATAGAGCAGTATTTTCAATAACACACAGGTAAGGATCAACACCGGCATTTTACATTTACTTACAGTCTCCTGCCTCTCTACTGTCTGTCCTTTTCACCCAGTGTATGCTAACAGAGTTGTGACTTTCCCTTCCAATTTCAGAGATGTGGGCCCCACTGCGTGACCTCTGCTTTGTTTGCCCATGGACTACAGCTGTGTGACAGTGGTATGTTGTCATCACAATGTAACTGGTCATTTTGGCACGTTTATGTCTAATACATATTTTCAAAAATACAGGCAGACTCCAGATTATTTGTGTGCAATAAGTGTGTTTATTAAAGTGCTCAATTTTGGGACATGGTTGAAAATCGGTGATGGGTGATGGTGGAGGAATGTCCATGGCAGAGTCCAGATTCTCAGTCTCACAGGTGCATTGTCCATATGCCTGTGGAAGGTGGAGCAGGGGCAGTTTAAGGTTGGACAGGGTGACAATGTGGGACAGTGGGATGACATCAGGGGGTATCCTTTCCTGGCGGGAGTCTTGGCATCCTACTCTGTCTTCTTCCTAGATCTCAGGACCCGCTTGCGGGTGGTTCTTCTTCTGCAGGAGGTGGGGTTCTGGTGGCCGGTTGTTCCTGTGTCGGGCCTCCTGTCCACTAGCGCCGGCGGAGGTGGTAGCCTGTTCCTGGTCCATGCTAGTGACAGGGGCCCTTTGTGGTGCCACATGGTCCCGCAATGTGGTGACAATCTGGTTGAGAGCCACAACGATGGTGCCCATTGCGGAACTAATGTTTCTCAGTTCTTCCCTGAACCCCATAAACTGTTCCTCCTGCAGTACCTGGATCTCCTGGAACCTGGCCAGGACCGTCGCCATCGTCTCCTGGGAGTGGTGGTATGCTCCCATGATGGAGGTGAGGGCCTCGTGGAGAGTGGGTTCCCTGGGCCTTGTCCCCCCCCTGTCGCACAGCAGCCCTCCCAGTTCCCCTGTTTCCCTGGGCCTCTGTCCCATGGACCGTGGGCCCACTACCACTGCCCCCAGGTCCCTGTTGTTGTTGGGGTGGTGGGTTAACCTGGGTGCCCTGTAGTGGTGGACACACCGCTGATTGACGTGTCCTGGAGACAGAGGCATGGGCCCGCTGGGTGGGTGCTGTGCTGGTGTTCCCAGAGGGGGGTAGGTCTGCTGTAGCCTGTGGCTGTCTGAGGGGAACCGACTGTCCCGAGGTCCCCGATGGGCCGGGCTGGTCATCTGGGTCCAGGGAGACAGAGCTGCTGTCATCACTGGGGGCCTCTTCTGGGGGTGGGATGGACATTTCTGGACCCTCCTGGGCGGTGTGGTGGCGTTCGGGTCCTGCAGGGGTATAAGAGTATGGTTATTGCTTCTGTGTGTGCCATAGCGTGCAATGGGTGGGTGCCCGTGCACCCCAGTGCTGGCATTCCTTTGTGGGGGCTGTTGTGACGGCGGTTCGTGGGGGAGATGGGTATGTGCAGTGGGCATGCTTAGGTGATGGCTGTCGATGGTTTGTGGTGGCATGCAGGGTTTGGTGTTGGGATGGGTGGGTTGTGTTGGTGAGACATTAGCAATGAGGATGTGTGATGGTGGTGGGGGGGAGGGTGGGGGTATGAGTTGGCATGCTGGTGGGGTGGGGGGATGAAGTAGTGAAGGTGAGACTTACCAGAGTCCATTCCTCCGCCTACTCCTGCGAGGCCCTCAGGATGCAGGATGTTCAAGACCTGTTCCTCCCATGTTGTAAATTCTGGGGGTTGAGGTGGGGGTCCGCCGCCAGTCCGCTGCACCGCGATGTTGTGCCTGGATACCATGGAACGCACCTTCCCCCGTAGGTCGTTCCACCGCTTCCTGATGTCGTCCCGATTTCGTGGATGCTGTCCCACAGCGTTGACCCTGTCCACTATTCTTTGCCATAGCTCCATCTTCCTGGCAATGGTGGTGTGCTGCACCTGTGTCCCGAAGAGCTGGGGCTCTACCCGAACTATTTCCTCCACCATGACCCTGAGTTCTGCGTCTGAGAACCTGGGGTGTCTTTGGGGTGCCATGGGGTGGTGTGGATGAGGTGTGGGGTGGTGTTTGCGGTGATGAGTGTGGTGAGTGTAGTGGTGTTTTGTGCGTGGTTGTTGTGTGGGTGATGGTGTAGTGTGCCTCTGTGTGATGGTGTTCTCTATTCTGTGCTGTCTCTCTCTGGGCTTCGTCTCTGATTTGTGGTCGTAGGGGTTTGTGGGTGATGTGGGTGTGTGTTTTATAGTTAATTGGGTGTGTGGGAGTGTTGTGTGTATGTGTCTAAGGTGTGTGTATTTCAAATTGTCCAATGTGGCTGTGTTTTGGAGCTGTATGTGTATTTTGAGCGCGGCGGTGTGTACCGCCAATGGAATACCGCGGTTGAAAGACCGCCGCGTGGATTCGTGGGTCGTAATGGCATGGGCGTATTTCTGTTGGCGTGACAGTGGAGGTTTGGTCTTCGCCAGTTTAACGCTGGCCGTTGGTGTGGCGGACTTTTGTGGATGTCGGGTTTTTGGCGGTTTGCCTCTTGAGGGTCAGAATGACCGTGGTGGTTTACCGCGACCGCGGCGGTGTTGTGGCGGCCTTCTGACCGGCGGTAAGCGCCTTTTACCGCCGAGGTCAGAATGACCCCCATAGTGTCTTAAATCTTTAAAAAGCAAACAAAGTCTCTTTCAAGCACAAAGTACCTGGTTTCTGGTGGAAAATCTCCGCAAAGGGCCGCAGAAGAAGAGATACGTGGAAAAATAGTGTGTGCGTCAATTTCTCCCCAGCACACACAGACTTGCGTTGTTATTTTTCACGCGGGGAAGTCGTGCGTTGTTTGCCGGCGCGCGGACAGTCTCTTTCTATGGGTCGCAGGGATTACCAGATGTCCCGGGTCTGTGCGTGGATTCTCCTGCTTGTTTTCTGGCTGCGCGTCGTTCCGCGGGGCTGTGCCTCGAAGTTTCGATCTCACGGCAGGTGTCACGTCGATTTCTCCTCTGGAAGTCGGGCGGCGTTGTCCTTGAGAGGCCGTGCGTCAAAGTTCCGTTTGTCCCGAAGGCGTTGCGTCGATCAGTGTCGGTGTGCGGCATTTTTTCTCGCCGTGGAACAAGCTGTGCGTTGAAAATTTCGGCGCACGAAGCGTCCAAGTGAAAAAGGAAAGTCTTTTTGGTCCTGAGACTTCAGGAAACATGAGGCAAGCTCTATCCAAGCCCTTGGAGAGCACTTTTACAGCCAGACAAGAGTTCAGCAAGGCAGCAGGCCAACAGCAAGGCAGCAGTCCTTTGTAGAAAAGCAGACAGGTGAGTCCTTTGAGCAGCCAGGCAGTTCTTCTTGGCAGGATGTAGTTTCTGGTTTAGGTTTCTTCTCCCCTAAGTGTCTGATGAGGTAGGGCAGAGGCCCTGTTTTATACCAAGTTGTGCCTTTGAAGTGGGGGTGACTTCAAAGAGTGTCTAAGAAATGCACCAGGTTCCCTTTCAGTTCAATCCTGTCTGCCAGAGTCCCAGTAGGGGGTGTGGCAGTCCTTTGTGTGAGGGCAGGCCCTCCACCCTCCCAGCCCAGGAAGACCCATTCAAAATGCAGATGTATGCAAGTGAGGCTGAGTACCCTGTGTTTGGGGTGTGTCTGAGTGAATGCACAAGGAGCTGTCAACTAACCCTAGCCAGACGTGGATTGAAGGGCACAGAAAGATTTAAGTGCAAAGAAATGCTCACTTTCTAAAAGTGGCATTTCTAGAATAGTAATATTAATTCCGACTTCACTAGTAAGCAGGATTTTGTATTACCATTCTGGCCATACTAAATATGACCTTCCTGCTCCTTTCAGATCAGCAGCTGCCACTTCAGCAATGTATGAGGGCAGCCCTAATGTTAGCCTATGAAGGGAGCAGGCCTCACAGTAGTGTAAAAACGAATTTAGGAGTTTTACACTACCAGGACATATAACTACACAGGTACATGTCCTGCCTTTTACCCACACAGCACCCTGCTCTAGGGGTTACCTAGGGCACACATTGGGGTGCCTTATATGTAGAAAAAGGGGAGTTCTAGGCTTGGCAAGTACTTTTAAATGCCAAGTCGAAGTGGCAGTGAAACCGCACACACAGGCCTTGCAATGGCAGGCCTGAGACAAGGTTAAGGGGCTACTGAAGTGGGTGGCACAACCAGTGCTGCAGGCCCACTAGTAGCATTTAATCTACAGGCCCTAGGCACATATAGTACACTCTACTAAGGACTTATAAGTAAATTAAATAGCCAATCATGGATAAACCAATCAATAGTACAATTTACACAGAGAGCATATGCACTTTATCACTGGTTAGCAGTGGTAAAGTGCCCAGAGGTCAAAAGCCAACAACAACAGGTCAGAAAAAATAGGAGGAAGGAGGCAAAACATTTGTGGATGACCCTGTCAAAAAGCCAGGTCCAACACCTTGAAAAACTGTTTTTCAAATATGTTCCAGCAATTTGTAAAGACAATCATTTTTTAGATGGCATCCAAGACTAATTCTAGCCAGGACACAGTACAGAACTGGTGATCTTGTTAGTTGTTGGTGATCTTTGATGCCTGGTCAACAAGGGCAGTATTGGGTCATTGGTATTTTTAGACGTCAACAGCCTTCAGTACCATAAATCATTTTACCCTGAAAACCCCTAGATAAATGAGGTTGGGGCTGGCTGCCAATTCATCAAATGGACAACATAATTTCCATCTGACGGTCAGCATTTTGATGTCATCACTTTTTCATTCCACACCAAAACAATAGAACTCTGGTGTCCTGGATGGGGTGAATCATGTTCCGACTGCTTCTTAATTCACCCTCTTACACTACCTTGAGGTCATTTTCTATACGGATGTAGACAACTCTCAAATCATGTTCAGCCTCTCTGAGTGTAGATATGAACCTCGTGCAAGAGGGAAAGACTTTGCCCAACTGCCTTACTTTAAAACACTAGTGGGTGCCTACTAACTTCATGAAGATATATGGTACCAAAAGCAAGATTCTGCTGATGCCCAAAGAATCTCCTAACTATTTCATGGCCTGCTAGCTTGATGTAATACCACCTTCTCCATCACCACAAAAAGTGTCTTGTATGTGCGTTGGCCAGCGTTTAAATATGGGGACATATCAGCAATAAGTCTGAAAAATTGCGGGACTCTCTTCCAACTTAATTCACTCAGAAACTATTTTCATTAAATGTAAGAAAACCATAAAAGCCAGGAATGTTAACCAATTACTTCTATTTCTCTCTGTTTAGTTTTGTTATGTTACTGAATTAGTGCCAAGAAGCTTACCACAGCTTTGCTCTAACAATACATTTTGTTAGGAAACTAAAAGTGCGAACACAGGATTTACTTAAAAGCAGTCTTCTAAACACATTTGTTATATGTCCATGATGTCCAAATAGACATCCCAACTGAATTGAATAGTTATTGGAATTATGCACAATAATTGAGAAAAGAAAACCTAAAAACATTTGGGAACGCTTAAGGCAGGAAGACGGTATCACCTCTTACACCTCGGGACACATTTGCCTACTGAAAGTCTGCTGTATTTCTCGCTAAGTAAGTTTCAAAGATTAGTTTTCTCTGAAACTACTCATCGATTTCACATGTTGTTTTAAAAAAAAGATACCCCAATTATGGCGGACAAGAGTTAGCACTCTAGTACAGCATCTATTTGAATGTGATTCTCGCAATTCTCTGTAGCGTTAAACATTTCAGAACTCTTAAGGAAGGAAGACAGTATCACCGCTTCTACATCGGGGCACATTTGCCCACTGAAGATCTGCTAATTTCTCACTAAGATTTTGAAAATTTATTGATTTCTCAACATCAGACACAACATTAAACAGAACATGGAAGCATTTAAGGGTACTGAATCGCTCAGGATTCTAAAATCCTTCTGAGCACTGCGCCATCTCAACCCCAGCTCAATTTTGGTTTTATAGAGGGGTCCTTCATCTTCATTAAAAGGACACAGTCCTGAAGATGGTTTCACTGCTGCACCATAACCAAGATGAAATGTCGACGCATACCCCAACTATCTTTTGAAAATATTGCTAACACCTATGAAGGAGAGTCTTGCATTTTTGCAAAAACAGCATCTAGTTTCATTCTTGAAAGGGTATTTTATATATCGACATATGCTGGAAAATATTGTAATTGTATTATGACTATACATTGAGATTCATGCTTTGAACCCCTGTGATTTTATGTTGAATACTTGCTATTTTTTAAATATAAATTTGGAAACAGATACACCTGCATTTATATCTTTATTTTTTCAATGATTGTGTATATGTCGAATAACTACTTAATTCAGTTGAGATGTCACTTTTGGACATCAAAACCATATAACACATTTATTCAAAACACTGCTTTTAAGTAAATCCCTTGTTGGCATTGTTACTTTCCTAACTATAGTTACCCAACCCCAAAAGGGTATATTGGGTTGTCTTTTTGTGTGAATAACTACGATACATACAGCACAATAAATCATATATATTATCTCTACACCAGTGCACAATGAAAGTGACAAAGCAAGGTTAAAAGTGAATACCATGTCAGTTTTCTGTTTGAAATGTTTACCCGTAATCCACAGCCATGTCTGCCACTGCCCAAATTAAGGGCGACTGTATCCTGAAGCCACAATGTCATCACACACTAGAATATGTGGTAGGCAAGCGCCCTCAAGAAGCTGCCACCTTCCCAGGAGTAAAAAGCCAAAGGTCAAAAAACCTCCTTGCTGGTTGAAGACTTCAAAGGATTGAAGAAAACTATGAATCAGGAATCAACCAATAGAATTCTTCTGGAGCTGAGAGTCAAGCACTAAGAAACAACCGAAGGAACACAGCTATGTTGATACGCACCTTCCAACCAGGCTGATGCCTTTACATAGCAAACTAACAGGAGAAGGAAATTACATCAAACATCATATGACAGGAGAAATAATGGATTTATAAAATCAAAATGAAACAAAGGCAGGGAAAGCCAAGATGGATACGGAAAAGAAAGGTGAACGAAAACTTGGTACTGGACTAGCTGCAAAGGAGCTTTAAAAGTCAGTTGCAAATTCTCAGACAGGTGATTGCCATTTTGGAGCTGGAGAGGTAAGCAACAGCCACCAGGAAATCAGAAGCATGAGAGAAGGCAGCCCCACATGATTCAGACACACATCCCACAGCTATTGTGGTGTTTTATAATGCTTGGGAACTGTGGAACCATGGAAGGTACCAAGGGTCAATTCCATTCCAGAAGGGCACAATGCCGTGGCTGCCTCGGTATGCCACATATAACAAGAAAGTGGGAAACTGGAAGACTGGATTTTTACTGTTCAGTATACCCCATCAAATCAACAATGGTCTAACGCTTAGTACAACAAGTTATAGATGGTAAAGTCCTTTCTAGTAATCGTATGCGGATTGTCTGTTATCATAACATAACTAATTAGTTACTTCTTCACATAAACAAAGCAGATTTCTGATGAACAGATATGGCTGTGTATAAATTGAAAGGTCACTGTTGGAGGGATTTTGTGTACAGATGGGCTAGGATCTGGGGACAGCAGTACCAGATTGCAGACAGTAAAGTAACTGGAAACATTATTATTTGAACTTTAGAAGTGATCAAAACAAACATAGGGCCCTTTCTATGGATCTGGTGGGTGTTTGACCAAGGGGAGGAGAGGAAGGGCACTCTCCTGGACCATACATCCATTTTTCAGAGTGGCAAAGTCAGTGACCTTCCCTCAAGCATTTCAGCAGTAGATCCTGTCTGTGAGGCCTATAGAAATGAGGACCTTCCCCTGGGACTCACTCTATGATCCAGCACAGCAAGGCACAGGAAAGTGCCCTATCTACCTTGAGTCTAACATGAGCTGGGTCATGGTTGGAAACCTATGATGACAAGAATCAATCCCTAACTTCTAAAAGTGAAAATCAGGTCCTATCCTCAGTAAACCTATAGCTAGGGCTCCCTCCCCTGCATGGCTGCCAACTTTCCATTATCACTTTACACCACACTTAGCGTGCTTGTGGTTTCACCAATAAGATGTTTTTATGGGGGCTACCAGAATCACAGACTTCATTTTGGAGTGTTCATACCATTGCATCATGTCCTAAATCAGGCTCCTAATTCCTTCAACAGATAAAGCATGTGGTATAGCGGGGGAAGGTATGTGTCTTGAAACAGACAGTCCAGTGTGGCAATCCTGGTTCTCCTACTTGACCACATTGTTTGATATTGGGAAAATGATGTTCTTCCCGGGCCCTTTTTTCCTTATCTGTCATTATCTCATGAGTTGACTGATCATTATCTTAAAGTAAATATTTTTGGGTGCCTGCCTGCTCATTTAGGGGTTTTGTAGTCTCAGCTTTTACATTCCTACTTGCTGGTACATTTAAAGATTAGTTTTTTCTAAAGTGGCCTGTGCTACAAGTCCCTCCTCCTACTTACCATGTTAAGAAATGCTTGACCCTTGCACCAATGCACAGTGTTTGTTACCAGGGTCAGTGCTGGAACTTCCTGCTGGGCAGGGCTGGACTGCTTCAAGCTTCCTGGCTGTCCTGTTTGTTTTACAGCCCCTATTTATTAGCCTGCTTGCCTGCACCAGTCCCCTTGAGAACAAAAGATGTTAGACATTTAGGGTTTTGCAGGAGCTCACTGCTGGATACAAAACAATGCCTCTTGTTGGATCATGACTGCAAGGTCCAGGAGAGAGAAGTCAGTGTCATAGCAATGGCTCCATGGGCCCTGATGAGAGCAAGATAAAATTAGTCACTCGTTCTCTCCTGTACCCTGGCAAATGTAAAATACATCCATAATATGGGTAAATTGGACACATAGCACTCATGGGCTCTATTGTCACCGCACCTGCTGCACTAATGATAGCTCCAACTCCGGAAGGGGCCTCATCACCTGAACCTCGCAGCTAAGGCCTTGTAAAGTACAGCCATAATTTGGAACTAGTGGACCCCTAACATCCCTAGGCACTGGTGCTACTGCACCTGCATCACTAAAGACAGATACTCCACTTAAAGATGTCTCATCCCTTTGGCATAGCCATTGTCTTGTGCGGCAAGGCCCAGGAAAGAGACCCCCCCCCCCACTAAGCCTCAAAGTGTGGTACCATGGCTGAGAGGCCCAGGAAATGGGAACCAGTGGAGTATTAAGGGTGCAGTGGTCTCTGGTGCAAGAAAGGTAAAGTGTCCCCCCTCATTCACCTGGGCAGTAAAATACAGCAATAATTTGGGGGCATTGGGTCCATACCTCTGCAGGGCCAGGGTGCCAGTGTACTTGCTACAGTTTTGCTAGCTACATCCCTCAGAGGGGTCTCTTCCCCTGGGCCTCATAGCTATGGTCCACTAATGTGAAGCCCAGGGACAGAGGCTTCCTCCCTTAGGTCTCTCAGAGCTGGACCACAGCTGCAAGGCAGGGGAGGATGGATCTTTCTTTACCTTCCCCTCTCAGTTGCAGGCAGGTAGTGCTGAAAGTGTGCCACAAAAGGAGACCTTCCTCACAGAGCCACCAGTAAGGCAGGTAGCCATGGTAGGTGGTGGAAAATGGTCCTTTCTGCAGGGTCATCCACAAACTTTTTGTGTTCCTCTTCCGATTTTTGCTGAATTTATTTTTGTTGCCTTCCAGACTCTGTGGACTTTACCACTCTTGACCAGTGCTAAAGAGCTTATGATCTCTCCTTAAAACAGGGTAGCATTGGCTTATCCCCAGTTGCTATATTCACGTTACTTAGAAATACCTAGTAAATTGCGCTACATGTGCCCAGGGCCTGTAAATGAAATGCTATTTGTGGGCCTGCAGCACTGATTGTGCTGCCAACTTAAATAGCCCTCTAACCATGTCTCAGACCTGCCACTGCTGAGCCTGTGTGTGCAGTTTTAGACTGCCATGTGGACCTGGCAAAATAAACCTTTTTCCAGGCCCAAACCTTCCTTTTTAATACTTATAAGTCACCCCCAGTGTAGACCTTGAGGGCACGGTGCAGTGTATTTAAAAAGTAGGACATGTGTTTGTTTGTTTTGCATGTCCTGGTAGTGAAAAACTCCCAAAGTTGTTTTCACTACTGCAAGACCTATCTCTACCATAGGATAATATTAGGATTACCTTATTACATTCTATAAGTGTAATTCTCAATTGTGAAGAGAAATACTTTCCAAGTTTGGTGTCACTGGAATCACAATTTTAAATTCAAAGATATGGTGAAGTTGGATTGTAAATTGCAAGTCTGGAAATACCACTTTTAGAAAGCTGGAAGTTTCTTACATTAGCCATTTGGTGCCTGCTGCTGGTCTCTGCTCACTTGTCTGGGGTGGGTAAAGACAGCTGGGCTTTGTGTATACCCCCTAGACAGCTGCACACAATGGGCGTTTAGGTGTGACTTGATGGGCCTGTGGATACTCTGCCAGGAAGAAGGACTGCTGTGCTGCTCCAAGGACAGCCACTCTTCTGGACTGCACTCTGAAGGAGCTACTGTCTTGTTGTACTGACCTGCTGCCCTTTCACCTGCGGAGGAAGAATGGGACCCGGAACCCATCTTCATCCCAGGACCCCAGTGTGGCTCAAAGGGCTACTATGCTGCCCTCCTGATCTAAGACTCAGGGAATTAACAGCCCCCTTCCCACCTCCAGGACCTGTCTTCAACAAGCTCCTGACCCCAAGTAAGCGCCTCCCTGGGACATTAGAAGTGGTCTTTCTGCTCTTTAAGTCAAGCTTTTCGGCTCCTCAAGAACACAAACAGCCGTTTGTCCAGAATCTCGTCACTCACCCAGAAATCCAGCACAAGCAGTTGTAAGTTTGTCTCTTCGCACAGCAAGTATTGGTGCTCATAACCGCAATACTTCAGCCCCTCCATCTGTAGTGTCTGGCCAGCTCTTCATGCCACGCTGACCACCTCCAGCGATGCTTTCCTTGCTCCCAGAGAACTTCTACCCGACGAATGGGACTCTTGGCACAATTCTTGAGAGGGTAGAACTTTAGCAGACTTATCTGGGACTGTATTCAATCCACATTCCATTGTATTCGGCTTGAAGTTTTGACTTTCACCCAGTCCAGCAAGATCAGCTTGCCAGGGTTGGTGCGTTATGCTTTTAGGCGCTATATTGCTCTATATTGCAGTTTATTGTTTAAAAATTATTATTTCCGGTTCTACTGATTGGATTTTTGTCGTTTTGGTTTAGTTTTATTTATTACATTTTGCTCTATTTGTCTAACCTGGTGTGGAATCTTTTTGTACTGTGTTACCACTGTTTTACTGTTGGAAGTGTTGCACAAATAGTTTACACACTGCCTCTAAGTTGAGCCTGATTGTGCTGTGCCAAGCTGCAAGGAGGTGAGCAAAGGTTACTTTAGGGTTTGCCTTACACTTACCCTGACTAGGATTGTGGTTGCTGTTTGACTAAGGTTTACACCCCAGTCAACCAACAACCCGATTTCAAACATTGTTGCCAGCAGTGAAATAAGGATATATGATTGTGCAGTGCCACACAATGACTTGGTTTACACTACCATTCCACATTTAAGATCAATCTGAATTTCAAATTCCACTATTATTTACTTTTTAGCTTTTTTTCAAATTTCCTCCCATTCTACTGGACTACCTGTAACCATACCTGCACAAATTAAATTTGAGCTCACTAAACTGGAGTGCTACATTGTAAGGAATGAGAATTTCCAACCAAGAAAGGCACCAGCAAGTTGGGGCTTCAGACAGCTCTACAGGTTGTAGGGGAAGTTCACCTGTTGGTAGCATCAATAGAGGACAAGGATAAGGAAGATGCTGTGGAGGAGCTAGTAGAGGACTTAAAACAGGTCCTGAGATGCAGCACAGAGGGGAAGGAATGTTTTAACTCAAGAATTAAAGAACCCTCCCAGAGCAGAAAGCATTGTGGTCTCCCAATCTATGTCACTAGGGGAACTGGCAAACTGGGAAGTTGATAGGGAGTTTAGGCTGCAGGTGGGCAAACTTGAGATGGAGAAGAGAAAATACCTGTTAGCTCATGAACAGAGTCTTAAAGAGCTGGACTTGAAAGCTGAACAGCTGTTAGAGTCTAGCACAAATGGTGGCAGCAAAACTGCAGTGTCCAGTGCTAAAAGAAGGGTCCACATAGCCAGAGACTAGTTTCCTGACTTTAAGAAGGGGGACAAAATAGACAGGTGGTTTGAGATATATGAAGTAGCTCTAAAGGTGCACAGGATTCCTGAGGAAGATTGGGGAGCTGGCCTTTGGAGGGATATTCTTGATGAAGGTAGAGAGGTCAAACTGGCTCTAGAGAAGGGGGACAGGTTGAGGTATCTCACCATTAAAGAAACCATTGTCATGAAATATGGATTCACCCCAAAAGAGTGCATGACGAGATTCAAGGACAGTCAAAACTGTCTCACCAGTCCTTAGGGGATTTTGTGGTTACTATTGCAGGGCATTGGATGGTTGGGTGAAGGGTAGTAAGATCAACACTTATGAGGGGATGTACAATTTGATTGCGAGAGAGAAAATGTTCAGTCACTGTTCTTCAGAGCTACTCGAACACCTGATTGATTGCAGGCTCACTGACCCCAGCAAGCTTGCAAAAGATGCAGACCTTTGGGTGAGTATCAGAGTGTCAGAGAATGCATTGAGGAGTAATCTTAAGGTGGGTGGGTCTGGTTCCTACATCAAAGTGAGGGGGAGGTACACCCAGACAGGTCCCAGTACGGGGAGGTGGGAAAGGGTTCCCATGTCCCTTCTAAGTCAAAGAGGGGAGGTTTTGGTTGGTGAAGGTCCAGAGTGTCCTATTTTGAGTCCCAGAGCTTGGAATGCACCAAAAGGGGGCACTGGCAGGGGTACCTGCTCTGTACCAATAAACCACCCACTGGTGGGAGCACTACAGTGTCAGGGGAGCTGGGGGGCAGCCACCATAGGCACCCTTCCAGTTCTATTTTCTGGGGGTACCAATCCCAAACGGAGGGTATGGTAACCCAGATGGAGGGACAGGGTGAGGGAGGACTTACCCCTATCTCCTGTTTAGCCTAAGGGTACGGATCTTTGGGTTTACTGTCCAGTGTCAGGATACCACCCCTGAATTGGTGAGGGATCGAAGGGAAGTAGGGCGCAAAACATCCAGATCTACTCCCGCACTCTAAGAAACCTTCAGGAGCTCATAGGGAATACCTTCCAGCGCCATGACTAGGAGAGAAGCTTACCCAATGTCCTGACTTACGGCCTCCCCCTGGCAGTGGATGGTTTGGGGCCTGGCTCCTGACACTGACAGGCGTCAGTGGCCTCTGTAATGTTGACCTTATGGACAGAGAGTTCCTTGGGTTAGGGATAGACATCAAATTCAAGGGGTGAAATGGACCACTTCACTTTGTTGGCCATGGTGGTACTGTATGTCTACTGGCATACACCTGTGAGCAAGTTAAGCTTAGGTGCTACACAGATGGGATCCATCCATAGGTGAGAAAAAGGGTTCCCTCTGGGTCAGTTCAGTGGCTCATGAGAGTGAAGACAGAGGGTCCAACTTGGTTCAGAGAGTCGTAGAACTGACAAGTGCCCCTGCAGTACAGGGCCATTGGCCATGTTCTATTGCCTAATCAGGGAAGCCAATAAAGGTATTCATTAGTCTATCCTGGCTTTAGGCTTGAAGGCGGTCATGTTGGAAAATGGCACTTTCTGCAGGGTCCTCCCCAACTTTTGTGTTTCTCTTCCTATTTTTGCTGAATTCGCTATTGTTGTCTTTAGGACTCGGTGTACTTACACACCAGTGCTAAAGAGATAGTGCTCTCTCCTTCAAACATGGTAACAGTAGCTTATCTCCAATGTGCACATTTATTTTAGTCCCTAGTAAAGTGCACTGCATGTGCCCACTTCCCATAAATTAGATGTTACTTGTGGACAGGCAGCACTGATTGTGCCACCCATTTAAACAGCCCTCTGACCATGAGCCTGTGTGTGCAGTTTTACACTGCCATGTCGATTTGGCAAAATACACCTTTTGTCAGGCCTAACCCATCCTTTTTAATATGTTTAAGTCACCCAATGGTTGGCCCTGGACAGCGCAGAGGGGAGGGTGCAATGTATTTTTTTTAAAGTACGATATGTATTTTTTCGTTTTGCATGTTCTGGTAGTGAGGAACTCCAAATGCCATTTTCATTACTGCAAGGCCTATCTCTCCCATTGGATAACATTGGGATTGCCTCATTACATTTTATAAGTGTAAGTCCCAGTTGTGAAGAGATAGACTTTCCAAGTTGGGTGTCTCTGGAATCACATTTAAAATTCAAACCTATACTGAAGTTGGATTTTAAATTGCAATTCTGAAACTGTCACTTTTAGATAGTTGGCATTTTCTTACTTTAGCCACTTGGTGCCTGCTGCCTGCCTGATCACATGTCTAAAGTGAGTGACAGCTGGGCTTTATGCAATCCCCCATAGACGGGCTCACACAATGGGAGCTTAGGTGTGACTTGATGGGCGATTCTCAGAGGATGGAAGGAAGGAGCTGGGCACAGCCTTGCTTACACCTGAATAGACTGTATCCTGTCCCCACACAAAGGTATGCATAAACCCAGTAGAGAGTCTGGAGCCAGGACAGGGAGTGCAGGACCTCTGTGAAGTCTCCTTCACTTCAAAGACTAAACTAGGTATAAGTATTGGACCTCTGACACCACCACTTCAGTACACTTCTGGACCTGTGAATTCTCTAGCAGGAAAAAGGGCTGCTGTGCTGCTGAAAGGACTGTCACTCTGCTAGACTGCCACTCTGAAGTAGATGCTGCCTTGTTGTGCTGACCAGCTTCCCTCTTGCCAGGAGAGGAAGAATGGGACCTGCAAACCATCTTGAACCCAGGACCCAAGAGTGACTGTTATGCCATTAATTGTGTTTGACCAATGACTTTGTGTTTCACCACTGCACATATTAGTTGTTCAATGTTCACCGGTAGCACATTACATGTTGTATTCAGTTTAGCTGCCTATTGGCTTTAACACAGCATTAGACATCACATGTTGTATTCAGTTTAGCTGCCTATTGGCTTTAACATGGCATTAGACATTACATTTTGTATTCAGTTTAGTTGCCTATTGGCTTTATCGTGGAGTTCAACATTGCAGTTGAGACATCGCAGATGAGCTGTGTTTTTCCACATGATAGACCAAGCTGTGTTGTGTTTACCTCTCAATCCAGCCTGGGAACGAGCAAAGTTTGGAGACTTGGCCACTCTCCAAACTCTTGTTTGGTTACCCCACTAAGCCAGCATGTTTAGACTAAGGGGCCTGTTAGCAGGCTTTTTAACGGTGTCCCTGGGCAGCAGTGAGGGGAATTTTTCAGGACTTCAGTTAGGAGCGGACGTCAGCTGCCTGACCTCCAGTTTGGGTGGAAAATCTCTTTCTCGCAGTTGAACAGGAGTCATCAACTTGCTGGCATGAGAAAGATGACAAGCAGTGATAGGCCCTACGGTGATGAAATTTTGACTTTTATTCTTTGCTTTGAAGTTATGCTATAATATAATCACATGCATTTGCTGTGTACATTGCAATTGAGAAGTACATTAATATATTTTTCTTTCATTGCTGCGACTACTTTTAAATGTGTGCTTCCAACCTACTAATCTCGTCTCTCAGGAACCTCGTGGTGAAGTAATAATAATAAAAGTCTTCTTTAAACTAAGAAGTGCATTCCAGAGAAGTTTTGTAAGCTTGGTCATAAGATAAGGAAAGCAAAACAGTGACTCAAAAGGCTAGTCTGCTGGCCTCCTGATCTGAGCCTCAGGGGCATAACATGCTCCCCACAGCTCCTAGACCCATCTTCAATGAGCTTCTGACCCTCAAGAGGAACTTTTCAGGTCCTGGGCCCTTGGAAGTGTTTATTTGCGCTTTAGGTCAAGCTTTTGGGCTCTTTGCGAACATGAACAGGCCAGTTTGCTCCGGAAATCCAGCATGAGCAGCCACAATTTTGTGTTTTTGCACAGCAAGTATCACCACTCATGGCTGCGAGGCTCCAGCCTGTCTGTCTGCAATGCCAAGTAGAACTAAGCGGCCTGCCGACCATTGCCAGCGATGTTCTCCTTCCTCCCGGCGAACTTCTTCCTCGCGAAATCAACTCTTAGCACAATTCTTGAGAAGCTAAAACTTCACCTGGTCTAATCTGGGACTGTATCTGACCAGAGTTCCATCGCAGTCGGCTTGAACTTTTGACGTTCAACCAGTCCAGCGTGATCAGATAGCTGTTGTTGGAGCTTTATGCTTTTAGGCACTATGTTGCAGTTCATTATTTAAAAATTCATTGGTCTTATTTTAATAATCAAATTGAGTTTTATTGGTAATCTTTTTGTGTGGCGTTTCCACTGTTTTACTGTTTGAAGTGTTGCATAAATACTTTACACACTGCCTCTAAGTTGAGCCTGATTGCTCTGTGCCAAGCTAGCAGAGGGTGAGCAAAGGTTAAATTAGGGTTTGCCTGACATTTACCCTGACTAGGATAGTGGTTGCTGTCTGACTAAGGTTTACACCCCAGTCAACCAACAATCTAATTTCCAACAGTTGGAGTCTGCAGTATGGAGGATATCCATGTTAGGGGGGTTAGATGACTGAGGGAGTCTTGGATGGAACAATTTGCTGAGAACACTAGTTTCATCTCCAGTCACAGGTGCTGTTCCTGGTCAGGCAGCATCTCTGCTCCTAAACCTTTGCCAGCGAGTGGCAAATTAATAGTTTACATCTAGGACCATGCTGTGTGATTCTGCTTGAGTGGTGACTCTCATTTGCCTCCTGTAGAGGACTCTACTGTCTACAATTGCAAATATTTTCCTCCTGTTCACAAGTGTAACAGATTCCTTGCATAGACTCTTCATGGTGGCATCATCTAGGTAGATAATATTACTGGACAAGCATTCACTCTTCTACGTGGTAAAAGTAGAAAGCATGGAAGCCTGCCACAAGTACTAAGTGTGGAGAGTATTTTTTTGCAGGAGGATTTTTTGGTGTTACCAGATGTGCAAATAAAGGTCAGCCTTCAATGATATGAAGCAGATTAAGAGGCTTTCAACTTTAATTGTGCAATTGAAACCTAAATCACCTGCATAATAGAACTCACATTTCCCAACATGTAGGCTGTAATTTTCAGTGACCAGAAATTCTACACGACTGGCATACACTGAAAGAAAGAGTATCAGCACTTTTCACAGAGTGTATAAAAACAAAGGGGGTGGAGCAGCACTGTTAAGATATTTGCCAGAAAAGCAATTTTGGAAAAGTAGCATTGGCAGATTTCAATAAGACTTTGTGGGCCACTGTGCAGAGTAATTATTGGGTCATTGAATAAAGATATTTTGTAAAAAGCACAAGTACAAAGGGGGTCATTCTGACCCTGGCGGCCGGTGGCCGCCAGGGCCACCGACCACGGGAGCACCGCCAACAGGCTGGCGGTGCTCCCACAAGCATTCTGGCCGCGGCAGTTCAGCCGCGGTCAGAAGCGGAAAGTCGGCGGTCTCCCGCCGACTTTCCGCTGCTCGGGGGAATCCTCCATGGCGGCGGAGCGCGCTCCGCCGCCATAGGGATTCAGACAACCCCTACCGCCATCCTGTTCATGGCGGGAAACCCGCCATGAACAGGATGGCGGTAGGGGGTGCCGCGGGGCCCCAATGGCATGGGCACCTCAGGGGCCCCCGTAAGAGGGCCCCGCAAAGTATTTCAATGTCTGCCTTGCAGACACTGAAATACGCGACGGGTGCAACTGCACCCGTCGCACCCCTGCAACTACGCGGGCTCAATTCTGAGCCGGCGTCCTCGTTGCAGGGGCATTTCCTCTGGGCCGGCGGGCGCTCTTTTGGAGAGCGCCCGCCGGCCCAGAGGAAATGTCTGAATGGCCGCCGCGGTCTTCTGACCGCGGTGCGGTCATTTGGCGGCGGTACCTTGGCGGACGGCCTCCGCCGTCCGCCAAGGTCAGAATGAGGGCCAAAGTCGTGAAATATGGAAGCACATGGGACTGGGAGAACTAGCCAAAACATAATCATCTATAATTCCAACTTAAAATCTATCACCCTTTCTCCACATATCTCCCGTTCTCCCTCTCTCATACTCTATATCATAATTCTATCTCCACTGTCACTATTTCCCGTTTGCTTCACTACTTTTTTCATCTGCATCTGTCTTTTTCCCCTTTCATCTCTTTTCTGTTCTCCCTTCCATGTTTCATTTTCTCTCCCTTTCTTTCTCCCATAAACGTCATTCTACTGCCTGTTTCTTCTGTTTGTTACTCTATTTTTGTATTTCCCTCCCTAGCCGTCTCTTTTTTTAATAGAGTCTATTCTTTCAGGCTTCTCCCTATTTCTCACTCTTTCTCTTCCCTCTCTCTCACTAGTCCCCTTTTACGCACGTATGCCTCTCCTCCGAATATCCTCTACAATAGCATCCACTTCATGTTGATCTTCTTAGGCATAGCCAAATAGACGTTTGGCCCCAGAGGTCAGCTAATTGGTGTAGAGTAGAATAAAGTATATCTAAAGGCACATTGCAGGTAGTAAACACCATTCTACTAGACAATCTTGGTTTTCTGGTTATCCAGCAGGAGTGATCAGTGTGGGCACAGATCCAGCTCTGCAATCCCAAGGGAAGTCATAGAGGTACTGAGCACCGACTTAGTTTGAACCCTGCAGCTACTCATTAATGCAGAGCTGCAAAAGGTTTTGGACATATCCAAACATAAAATATCTATTTATCACAAAACGTTACTTTGGACTCAGGAACAGCACAGTGTAGGGACTTTCGGATCATGTTGGATATCTTTACCTATTGGAATTATAGCAGCCATCCTATGGCAAATAGAAATCCTACTGGGAGTTGTGAATACTATCCCTTTAAAAGTATAACATAAAGCCCCTGTTTGCCTAAAAAAAAGAATATATATCAAGGATCATAAGGTGAAAACACAGGGCCATTAGACTATTCATTAAACACACAAACATTGAGGGAAGGAAAGCTTGTAAATAGCCTATACCACTGGCAATCTCACTGGGTAGTATCTATGGGTTGGAAGACTGCCATTCGATTTTCATTCATGGCATCACACTTGACAGAGGCCCACATTATGCAAACAGTACTAGCCCTGCTTCTCATGGGAACAGACCATCCTGAACATCCAGCCATGTCCCCCTTTCCAAAGATAACACAAGCAATCCCAGAATGGCTTTGCCCCGGTTAGGCTTAAGCAGTGAGGTATAGCTTGGATCATCTGGTACAGCAAGCAAGGGACACACGTCTGGGAATAACTTTGCCACAGATGGGGCTACATCAAACACTCATAAGGTGATCGGAGGACATCTTACAAATAGTATAAACTTCTGGGAATTGTTCTGGGTAGCAGTCCAACCCATTGTTTTTCATCCACTGTGCTAATGTGAATAAGGCCCGCATTAGTCATATAAGTACTGACCCTGCTCCTCATGAATCCACCCTGAACTCCCATGCAAGGTCCTTTTCAGAAGATAACCATTCACCCCAAACCCATTTCTGCCTTAATAGGCTCATCGGTGAGGTATAGCATTGATCCTGTGGCACACTGAGCACAGGGCCTATAGATGGGCTTACCCTTTGGCACTTAGGGGGTCATTCCCACCCTGGCGGCTGGCGGTATGTTGGCGGTAACACCGCCAACAGGCTGGCGGTGTTCCACCAGCAATTCTGACCGTGGCGGAAAAGCCACGGTCAGACCGCCTTCCCCTCCACTTTCCCGCCAGGCTTCCGCCTGGCGGGCATAATCCTCAGGGCAGCGGTGCAAGCACCGCTGCCCTGGGGATTATGAGTCCCCGACCGCCAGCCTGTCCATGGCGGTAAACACCGCCATTGAAAGGCTGGCGGTAAGGGGACTGGGGGTGCCCCTACACTGCCCATGCACTTGGCATGGGCAGTGCAGGGGCCCCCAGGCATAGCCCCATCGCGCATTTCACTGCCCGAATTTCGGGCAGTGAAATGCGCGACGGGTGCTACTGCACCCGCTGCACATCAACATTGCCGCCGGCTCTATTACGAGCCGGCGGCAATGTTGATGTGCCATTTCCGCTGGCCCAGCAGAAATGTCAGAATAGGGAGGCATGAATACCGCCGGCAATGGCGGTATTCTGTCTCCCCCGGCCTCGGCGGTCTGAAAAAAAGACCGCCGAGGTTGGAATGACCACCTTAGGGTATTACAACCGACGAACCAAAGAAGTTGGGGGTAATGCTTGCAAATAGCCTAAGCCCCTGGTAGTTGCTCTGTGTAGCAATGCAACTCATTATTGTTTGCTCACTGCACCACTTTATTTGTTTAAAACAAACTTTTATTAAATTTTCAAACACAGCAGTCAGCTCCTAGAAGGGCTGGAAGGCATTACAGCTTGTAGGTGCACGTGGCACATACTTCACCATCGAAACAATCGCTAGAAACACAGTAAGGAATTGCAACCCAAGATATGCCATTCATATATCAGTACAGCCCTCCCCACTCGAAACAAGAACTCCCCTCACTCCTGTTCCCATCTAACACATTCCCCAGCCCTGCACAAGGGCCTCAGCATACCCCACTCCAAGTGTTCCACTATAGCATATATCACTGCATCAACAGGGCACTTCACCTTCCACAACATAGAGAAAGTAAGATCGTTTATTCTACCTCACCTCCAGACTCACAAGTGGGTGAAGGGGAACACTCAGGGGCATATGGGTAAGGTTCCTTGAGGCAATCTACCAGGTGATCCCAAGCCTTGGCCTTATCTAGTGACCCACGTCCTCTTCGAGCTTCTTGGAACAGCACTGCACTTCCATAACCTGCCCTTCTAAGGAGATCTTCTCTCTATTTAGTCAGTGTTGGGCCCTGTGGAGCTTTCCAGTGCATGGTAATCTCCTGCTTCACAAGAATGAGGGCCAAGTCTATAAATCTGGTTGTGAGCGTATGTTTGTGGGGATGCAAAACCCCCTTGTAGGCATGCCAAGGGAGTGTGGGGAACAGTCCTTTGGGTAACCTCATTAATACATGCAACCACCCCCTCCCAGAAAAATGCCAGTTCAAGACAAGATCACACCATGTGAAGCACTTCATCTGCCTGCTCCCCACATCCTGGGCAAGCAGCTGTTGTTGCATGGTCGAGCCGTGCAATCTTACAGGAGTGAGATATGCTCTATGTAAAAAGTAAAAATTAAGTAATTTAAGTCTGGCGTTCCTAGAGACACTGTATACGTTGCTAAGTATTGCATCCCTTTCAGGGTTGGCAATTGGCAGCTCCATGTTTGTCTCCCACTTCTCATAAAAGTCCCTCAGTGGCACTACAGCATCAGCCTTTAGAGCCTGACACAAACCAGTCACTGCTCTGTTAAGGCCCGTTGTGGTGCACAGGACCTGGCAGCCCTTGGAGGGGAGTCTCAGTTAAGCCAGTCCACCAATGGTTATGTAGTGATGCTACTGTCACTAGATGTAAGAGCAATTGGATCCCAGTTATTTCAAAGGAGTCTGAGAGGTCATCAAATGCCATAGGTTCCCAATCCCTCAATAGGTCACCCACCCGGGTAACCCCATAATGGGACCAATTCACTAGTACCCTCATTGCCACACTTGCAGCCAGCTGTTCCAGCCCTCCCAATGGAAGATCCAGTAAGCAGGGCCTATCTACCGAAGTGCATTGCAGGGAGCACTGGCAGCAGTGTCGAGCTAACTGCAAGGCAATGGGACCCTTCCAGAGCTGTTGCCCGGGATTTAGAAGGATCTGACACAGCACGGCAAGACTCTGGGTTGTTCCATCAACCCTAAGGCGATCCATTGGTAGAGCTACTAGAGATGCACCGCCAGGTAATAAATCTTGAAATCTAGTGCCACAAGCCCTCTTTCAGTTGTAGGCCATTGTAGTTTGGTCAGAGCTACCCTGTGTCTGCCTGCCTCCCAGATGAGTTCAGTCAACATTGAGTTCAAATACTGAAAAACCTGGCAGGGAACAATAATAAGTAGCATGGAAAAAACATACGATAGCCGGGAGCGCACTATCAGTTTAGCTATCACTAACCTCCCTGCCACAGATAGAGGCAGGGTATTCCAGAAGTCCAAACTGCCATTGAGTCCCCTAAGGGTGCACCATTATCTCCCTCCAGTAAGTCACAGGGATTGTGGTAGATTCTGACCCCAAGGTATTTCAAGATATCCCTTTTCCAGGCAATGCTATGCAAGTTTGGGGGCTAAGACATAGTGCGACATAGTCGAAATAGTCGAAACTTCTGTCAGTTGATGTAGAGGCCCGAAATGCCTCCAAAGCGCTCTGCTAGTGCTATTGCTCCTGGCAGGTCTTCACTCAAACCCCGCAGGAGCATGTCATCTGCATAGAGGGCTATGTGGTGCATCCTACCCCTGACTTTCAGGCCTCTAATCGACGAGTCAGAACGAGCACTGCCAGCAAACGGTTCAACCAGTGCTTAATTTGTGCTTGTTGTTTCCGGTGCTGAGCACCGGCACTTCTTTTTGAGGGCCGGCGCTTATACTTTTGCCTCAAACATTTGCTACGAGAAAACGACACATATGGGAAAGACGGAGGAAGAGAAAAATGAAAAAGTGTCACAAAGACAGAACGCAGAAAGCTGCCAGAGTGAGCTGAAGGGCAGGGAGTGGCTTTAAATGGATTGAAGAGGCCCGAGATGGCTTCATGATTACTCTGCCTCAGTACTCCGTGCCCGCACATTTAAATGCGGCAGCCGCATGTTTAAGAGGAGGGCTTTGGGCACTGGCACCTTTCTATTTACAAATTAAGCACTGGGTTCAACAGCTCTTTCAAATTAAGGGGGGGGGGGGCACCCCTGTCTGGTCCCCAGTTCCACAACACAGGAGTTGGAGATACATATTCCCATGCAAACCCTGGTTGTAGGAGCTGAATACATCAGCTCAGTCCGTCGAACAAATCCTCGTCCAAGGCCCATCTTTAACATTGACTTATAAAGAAAGTACCACTGCAGTTATCAAAAGCTTTTTCAGTGTTTATTGTGACAATCACCCCTCTGTAGATGGCGGGCCTTCTGCCCTGAGGACCGTCAGAAGTCTTTGGATGTTGGTCACCATATTAAACCCAGGATAAAGCCAACTTAGTCTGCATGGATTAATCAGGGCCGGTGGCAAGTTGCCAGGATACAGCTAAGAATTTTATAATCCATGTTCAGCATGGATAAAAGGTGACATGCCCAAACATCTTATGGAGGACAGCCCGGCTTCAAAAGTGGGATGACCAAAGCCTTGCTAGTGGAGGCAGGGAGATGGCCCGTTTCCCGGGCTGTGTATAAAGGCTATAAAGGGGAGCAGTCTACGCCCAATCCACCCCTGTGCCAAAAAGGTACAGGGGTACCGGTCATGGAACAGTTGAAGGCAACACTGTCACTGGCTGTGGGTAGCCTGAAATGTCCCACGGGGATTGTTTCCCCATCATTCCAGGTCTCACTGGGGCACCTGGAGTCAGCTCCTGCCCAGACTTGCATCACTGCTGGCAATAACAGGCCCCAGTAAATCTGCATCGCTGCCCACAGTTGGTAAGCACTTCCTGACACTATTTGTATAGCGGGCTCAGGCCCTAGGTGGTTGCTGCAGGTGCATCAAGCAGCAAGAATCGTCTGATAGTACTCAGCGTGGGGCCTCAAGACGTCGCCGCTGAGGTGGGCCGGAGGGTGTCACAGATGTGGGCCTGAACAATGTCCTGCAGTTGACCTACTTGCCAGTGTGATCATATTCCCCCGAGTGCCCCAGTACCGGCGGCTTCCATGACAGTGTTTTTGTGTTGGCTGAGTTTCGAGGGCACTACTCTCCTGGCTTCATTCCATGGTGCGCACTCAGCAGCGACGGGTGCGCCTCACCTCTTCTGTTCACAAAGATGCACCCCCATGTCGCTGTCACACTCGACCTTCCCGGAGCCGTGGCCCTCCCAGACGCACACAGTCTTTCAGTATTGGGGCCCGCTTCACTTCAGGAATCAGCCGCCTCTGCAAACACCAACGCCGCCATGCCCTCCGATAGTGTATCACCACCTGACTCCTTCTACAGCCGTCCGGAGAGTCTGCGATGTGAGGCAGTGCCATCTTCTTAGCCCGTGCTGCCATTTTGTTGCATGGCTGCTCACAGTCATGGGGCGACCCGGGGACATTTAATAATGGCGCCAGGGACCCCACTGTGGCTCCAGTCTGGGTGAGGAAACCAGCCTGCACATTCCACTAGGTTGATTCAGGGTGAATTAGCACAGGATGCCCCCAGATGGTGGAATTCATCCTGGAGCGCCAGATCCCGCTTCTTAGCCCATTGGCACCAAGTCATGTCCCTCCCACTCTATGACATAGGCCTGCTTTATGCAAATCAGTATTGATCACTGCATTGTAACAGCACATCCTGAACTGACTATGGAAACATGCACCATTAATGAACACTGAGCTTTAATACCTCCTGTAGGCTATTTTATGTGTATTTGCAGCAAAATATGTTTGATATGAGAATATTTCAGCATGCAGAAGTTTTTATAACATACAAAGTCACTATAACGGCAACACCCTAAGTTTGGTGTCTCTGTGCCAACATTTATATGGTCGACCCACACAGAAAGTAAAATCTAGAATCCTGCATCACAAAAGCAGGTTCCAAAATTGTACTCTGAATGCACCATTGATGGAATACTAAGTGGTAATTAAGTGGCAGGTTTTGTATCACATTGTTCCAAACCTACATGTTGGTGACCTGCAAAAGGGACTATGAATGAACGAAAGCAGATTGCCATAATTCAGCAGTAATAGGCTTGAAAGGATAAGAACTTGCATTGCTGTCTTTATAAATCTAAACATAAGACATTGAGACCAGAGATGATGTGGAAAGATTCTCAACTTTTGAATGACTGTGAACCACACTATACAGTGACTGTAAATACCGGCGTTACCAAATAGTGGGCTAAACAAATGTACTTATTTTGTAAACATTTGTGTTATCTTTTGCAGTTTACATTTATGTGCTGAGCGGTCTTATGTTGTGATTTTCTACATGTCACAGTTGACCTGTTTTGTTACTTTTGATGCATCTGACAGTCAAAGAAAGGGCTTCTTTCTAAGGGCCACATGTACGACCCGTTGCAATTCACAATTTGCGACTTTTAGCCTGCAAACTCTGACGTACAGCAGTGTCTGAGACACTGTTTGCAATTCCCAAATGGCTTGCAAGGGACCAGCCTCATTAATATTTATGAGGCAGGTCACAATTTGCGACCCATTGGGAATGACCGTCACTCACAGGGATGGTGGCCTGCTGGGGTCAGCAGACCACCATGTCTGTGACTGCATTTTACATAAAGCAGTTTTTAAAAAAAATACATCATGTTTGCCTTAAAGGAAAACAGGATGTATTTGAAACAAAAAAATGAAAAGTTTTGGTTTCATTTTTTAAGAGTAGGCAGTTGTCTGTGGGACCACTGCCTGGACTTAAAAAATGTTGGCACCATCATTCACAAAGGGGAAGGGGTCACTTGGGGACCCCTTTCTGTTTTCAAATGGCTTGCCACCAAATTGAAATTGGTGGTAAACTGTGAATATTTTGCGACTCGCATTCCAGTCGCAAAACATTTACACCTTCCACTGTGAGTCGCCATTAGGAAGGGATGCCCTTAACATGCTGCTACCTAATGCTGAATTGCGAAAGCAAAATGTGACTCAGTAATAAGGTATCGAGTTACATTTTGCCTTTTGTACATGCCAAAAAGCATTTTACCGGTTGCAAACGGCCCAACCAGTAAAATGCTTCGTACATCCAGCCTTAATTTTTCCCCTATGTCCACCTCCCAAGTGGCCACAGGGACTCTTAATCTCATAGTCAATTTTATCATTCGTTTTTTCTTTTATTCAGTTGTTTTCCTCCCTACCAGCACTCAATCCTATGGTTTTAGGGCCCCCAATTGTGTCCCTGCTAGCCCTTCCACCTACCTTTTTTTCTGTGTAGGTTTTTTCCTAAGCGTAGACTCTCTCAGCGTAGTGAAGGAAGGCAGGGTCGTGCCTGCCTTCTGCTCACACGCCCCTTCCAGGGGTTGCTTCAGAAGGACAGCAACAGACCTGCACTGCTTTCATTTCAATGCATTTTCAGGAAGCCTTTAAACTGCACTCACCTTTCCTGTTAGCCTCCTTCTGAGCTAGACTTTACTTTAACAGATCTACTTTTGCCTTTCTCTTAGACTGTAGTCTGTGAGCTCTATATATACTGCGCTTCATCTGAGAAGGTGGCCCCTGGTTCATTCAGTATTGATGAGTCACTTGTCGTTCCTGCTCTGTTCCTCCAACTGTTGGGAAGATGATGGTATCCTGATCATTTTTGCACTCCATTGCCTTCAGTTTTTCTTTTCTTGTATCGTATGGTAAATGTGACTATTTTTTTTGGTTTCCACAGACTATGAACCTTTAGCACTGGCTAGTCTTCCCCCTCTGTTCCCTTTTTAGGTCAAGCGCGCAAGCACTCTAGACTATTGTAATCTATCTGTGGGTTTTTAACCACGCCCCACCGCACGCCCTTCACCATCACTCGTTTATGGGCTTGCCTTTCAAAAATCCTTTGTTATCATTGATAAATGCTTTATTTTTGTCTCTCCTTGGGACAGTTTTGCTACCGCCTTGACCATCGACCCTATTACATGGATAATTTGCACTTTTGCTGATATATTTGATGGCGAGCATACTTCTTTTTCCTTTTGTATCTCTCCTTCGCACTCATGCTCATGGCAGCCGTGGTGCTTTGAATCCGCCCACTTATACCAACTCATTTACTTTTCATTTTCAATTTACGTAGAAAGAAAAGCCCAGTAAGGGATTTACACCGCTAATAGCTCTAACTCATTCCGCTTTGCCAATACTTGTTTTAGTACAGCAGCTGATGCAGCCTTATAGGCTTCAAGTACAAAACACAGTGGCTCATAGCACGAGCCAGTGAGCAGGCCTTGACGTAGGCATATAAAATCCTCTTCTTGGGTGCCACTGGTCTTCACAAAAACCCATGTGAGGCACAATTCAAAATATGGAGAGTTAAAGGAGCTGACACTACGACTTGAGCAGGCAAACTATTGTGGTGCAGCCATTTCTGTCACGTGACCTACGACTGAATTTACATACCCATAATTCCATGGCACTTCTGAGTCCTCCTGTTGTTTCTTTTTGTGGCAACAAGGTGGTCATTCTGACCCTGGCGGTCTTTGACCGCCAGGGCGGAGGACCGCGGGAGCACCGCCGACAGGCCGGCGGTGCTCCAATGGGGATTCCGACGCCGCGGTCGGACCGGCACCACTGGCGGGGTCCCGCCAGTGTACCGCCGCCCCATTGAATCCTCCGCGGCGGCGCAGCTTGCTGCACCGCCGCGGGGATTCCGACCCCCCCTACCGCCATCCAGATCCCGGCGGTCGGACCGCCGGGATCCGGATGGCGGTAGGGGGGGTCGCGGGGCCCCTGGGGGCCCCTGCAGTGCCCATGCCACTGGCATGGGCATTGCAGGGGCCCCCGTAAGAGGGCCCCTACATGTATTTCACTGTCTGCTGCGCAGACAGTGAAATACGCGACGGGTGCAACTGCACCCGTCGCACAGCTTCCACTCCGCCGGCTCGATTCCGAGCCGGCTTCATCGTGGAAGCCTCTTTCCCGCTGGGCTGGCGGGCGGTCTGAAGGCGACCGCCCGCCAGCCCAGCGGGAAAGTCAGAATTACCGCCGCGGTCTTTCGACCGCGGAACGGTAATCTGACGGCGGGACTTTGGCGGGCGGCCTCCGCCGCCCGCCAAGGTCAGAATGAGGGCCCAAGTGTTTTATCAATGTACTGGACTACAACAATTATTATAAATTGTTTGTATTTTAAAGGGTTTCTAAGATGAACTTAGTAAACTAAATCACTCTGAAAGTCTGTAGAACGGTGTTTCCTGGCAACACAGACGGCAGCCATGAAACATATACTCTAGTTGCTCTTCAAGCCGAATAAATCTTTCACCTTTTACTAAAGATTTCCTTGGAGAGGAACTTTTAAGAGTTTCACTCAATTTTTTAAAGCCCTGCCTAGTGAAGGGTTACCCTTATATAGTAAATGAAAATATAACTATAAAGTAGACAGATGGATTATTTGCTGGTTCCTCAAGTCCAACAACATTCTTTTGTTATCCGCTGATGTGCTTTTGTGGAGTGATTCTTACTGTGGCGCAGTTAACTATAGCCCTGTTATATGATGTATAAGAAGGACGCATGCTGCACAAAAAACTCAATTTTATCCGAAAGGATCCACTACCATGTGGGAAGTAAAGATACATAACAACAGATAAAGAAGGATCAATTGGTAAATGAAACAAGTAACTGTATCCAATTTAGGTTTTATTTCTGGATTGGCTCTTGCTTCTCCTTTCTCATTGATTATCGAGATTTTATTGAAATCCCCTCTGTGACTTAATTGTAAATATGTGTTAAAGTATACATTTACAAACAAATATACTGTTGCCTAAAAACCACAAGCAGTAGCAAAGCCAATAGGTAGTACTTATGCAATGATCTATTGGCTTTGTCTATGTTATTTCTTAGCCATGTACATCAGCATGGCTGCTATGCAACATGACTGAAAGTAAAAAAAAAAAGTGCTATGGCGCGGTCAACACTTGCTCCATCATAGCGCTTTTTTACTTTATTTTATTTGGAACCATTCTGCACAGCAGCCGCGCAGCTGTACAACATGGCAAAAAAGATTGACAAAGCCAATAGGTCTCGCATAGGTGAGGCCTATTGGCTTTACCAGTGCTTTGGGAAAAAAGTGATATGATAAGGCTAGCTCTGGACATGTCTAACGTAATCATTAGGTCAAGCATGCAAGCGATTTGACTTCTTGTAATCTATCTGTGGACTTTTAACCACTATCACTCGTTCACGGGCTTGCCTTTAAAGAATCCTTTGTTATCATTGGTAAATGCTTTACATTTGTCCCTCCTTGCGGCGGTTTTGTTACCGCCTTGGGCACAACCCTGTTACATGGATAATTACATGTTTGCTGATACGGTTGACTGCGAGCAAACTTCTATTTTCTTTTGTGTCTTTCCTTCGCGCACATGCTCATGGCGGCTGTGGCGCTTTGAATCGGCTCGCTTATGTCAACTGTTTTAATTTTAATTTTCAAATTATGTGGCAAGAAAAGTCCAGCTAGGAATTTACAATGCTATTAGCTCTAACTCGAGCAAACGTGAGACCGGTTGCATTGCAAATGCTTATTTATCTAGAATTCTTCTAATTTTATTGTGATGGTGTGCCCCTCTCTTACTGCCTTTGTCAGATGAAAGCAGGGTACGACTTCGGATCTTGCACGTTCTGATCTGGCCATGATAGGGGCCACGGTGCTGCTGACAAGGTGGGTGCCAAAGCAGTCCGTGCCCTCCAGAAGGAGTCCCAGAGGAAAAAACACAAGGGGAAAAAATCTCTAGGCAGGAACTCCAAGGAGCAGGAGAAAGTGAGGCAGGAAACCAAGACTCCAAGGGCTGGAACAACAGAAAGCTGCAGGGAAAAAAAGCAGGAGCAAATCCACAGGCGTAACAAGCAGGTGTGAGGACCACCACCAGCAGGAAGTGTTGAAACACAAAGAAGAGAAGAACCAAAGCTCCTTATATACCAATGAACAGGAAGTGACCACCAGGAAAAAGAAAAGTGCCATAGACAAAACTAGACAGAACGCCATCTTGAAAATGGAAACAGTGCATGCTGGGAAAAGAATAGCATTCCGGGAAAGAGAAAATATGGCCCCAATGTCCAGGGGAAAGAACAGCCCAAGAACCCAAGAACAAGTAAGCAATTATGTGTGCATCGCCGGGAACACCAGTGATGCAGGAGCAGGCATGAAGTACCCACTCTGGATTGCCCGAGCTCGCTGCTGGAAAAAGGAGAGATACTCCAGGCAGGCATGTGGCCTGCAGCGAGCCCGATGGGCTGAGAAATGGACTGTGGGCCCTGCCACAGGCCGAGAATAAAACGCCGTGGGTTGAAATCCCAACCGGGCGTAACATTTGTATATTTTTAAGGAGAGTGCTATCCAAAACTAGACCTCATCATTCCTAGTTTTGGGCTGCTTGAGCAACTATACTCAGGAACCTCTTTTTTACCTTTTTATTCGTTGGAGTTTCTACTGCCAACAGGTTATTGACTTATTCTGAGAACGACCATATGTAAATCCCACTTTGGGGTCAACTATCAAAATCATTATTACTTCGGCCTGTCTATATCTCCATTTGACTAAGGCATGTAGGAAGATACAAATAAGTTGTGCAATCCTTTATATGTGTCAAGAGTTGTCACAGGTGCTCGCTGTAGGAAGCTGGCCTGGTGTATGGTGAACACCTATGGTGTTATCACCTTATACCAGGTCCAGGTATCTCCTATTAGTGAGGGGTAGACAGTGCCTAGGAAGTCAGGGTTCTCTAGAGGTAGCTGTGGATGAGCAGCCAAGACTTGTCCAGGAAAAATGCAAAGCTTATGCAATACCACTATGGTCACAAAGCACTTACACACATTAAATAACCACACAGTGTTACAAAAATAAAGGTACTTTATGATGGTAACACAAGTACTAAAATACTGTATAGGCAATACTCTACTAGCAGGTGAGTAACCACACTATTATTTACACCTTAATAATCAGGAATGGGGATAGAAAGCAATACAAAATCATGTAATAACAGTAAACAATAGAGACCCTAGGGGGATACCAAACCATATACTAAGTAAATGGAATGTGAAAGGCAGACCCTTACCCAGGTAAGTGGAATCTGTGGAGGGCAGGTGGAGGAACTAGGAACCCCAAAAGGTAAGTGCCAGAGTGCCCCCCAACTACCAGGAGAGAAGATGTAAGTACCTGTTTTTTCCCCAACCCACAGGTAAACTTTGTAAAAGAACTGTGTAAATCCCAAGCAAGATTGGAAGAAACAGAAGATGGATCCTGACAGAAAAGGTCCTGAAAATGAAGGGGACCAATTCCAGTTTCAGTTGTAGTGTCCGATTGGGGCAGGAGCCACTACCCACCGTCAACAGGACCAGGTTGATGGTGAAGACCAGGAGTCAGCTATGCAGCACAGGAGCAGAGAAAGAGTTCCAGAAGTGATACAGTGATGCAGTCGATGTCCCACGTCGAAAGAAGAGTTGCAGTCCATCATTGGTGTGGAAAAACCACCAACAAGCCTTGGCAAAGGCAAGAGTTGCAGGAGAAGAGTTGCAGAGCTGCTGGGGTCCAGGAAGCTCTGAGGGAACTCAACCCAAGGATGGGAGTCCAAGGTAACCCTAAGCAGGGAAGAGCACCAGAGTTTGAGGATGCAGCCCCCACAGGCAACTAACAGGCAGCAGGCACAGGAGTTGCAATGAGGCCCACTCAGCACACCTGGAAAGGAGTCCCACATCGCTAGAGCAGCAGGCAGGAGACTAAGCATTGCAGAGAAGAGTGCTGGAGACTGGAGCTACACGGAGCCTGAAGATCCCTTGGAAGGAGAGCCAACAAGCCTTGGTAGCTGCAAGTCGCGGTGCACAGGGGTACTGTCCTGCAGGGAGAGGCAAAGACTCACTACCTCCCAAGCTGGTAAGCTGGTAGGAGGGGCCGAGGAGACCACTCAAGACTACCACCTGTGTTGCAGGACCCTCAAAGAGTTGCAGTAGAGAGGATCCACACGGCCAGTCGTCATTGCAGTTGGTGCCTGCAGATGCAGGGGAGTGACTCCTTCACTCCAAGGGAGATTCCTTCTTGGTGCAGACTGAAGACTTGCCGCCCTCAAAGGATGCACAGCCGGGGAAAAGTTGCAGTTGTCGGAAGGAGTTAGAGAAACAACGTTGCAGAGCGAAGTCGTCGCTAGAGCTACAGATTGTAGGTTCCTGTGGAGTCCAATTGCAGTTCTAGTGGCCAGAAGTCAAAGTAAACATTGCAGAGGAGTCCTGTTGGAATCTTGCACATCTAATCTGAGGACCCACCCAAGAGGGAGACCCTTAATGGCCCTAAAAGTGGGATTGGTCACCTAGCAGGGTTACCACCTATCAGGTGGGGGCTGTGACATCATCTGCCTGATCTGGCCACTCAGATGCTCCCAGAAGCCTCTGCCCACTTTGGATACAAGATGGCAGAATCAAGTGGACACCTGGAGGAGCTCAGGGCACCACCCCCGAGGTGGTGATGGGGAGGGGAGTGGTAACTCCCCTTCTCATTGTCCAGTTTCACGCCAAAGCAGGGTCCGGGGGTCCCTGGACTGATGCAAACTGGTTTATGCTAGGAGGGCGCCAAATGTGCCCTTCAAAGCATACCAGTGGCTTTGGGAGGCTATCCCTCCCAAGCAATGTAACACCAATTATCAAAGGGAGAAGGTGTTGCCTCCCTCTCCCAAAGGAAATCCTTTGTTCTGCCTTCCTGGGCCTGAGCTGTTCAAGCGGCAGGAGGGCAGAAACCTGTCTGTAGGATGGCAGCCGCGCCGGCTGCCCGGGAAAACCCTGCAAACTGGTAGGAGCAAAACTGGGGGTCCTCTAAGGAGCCCCAGAGTGCATGGAATTATACAACCAATACAGTGTTAGGGCATGATTCCAACATGTTTGATACCAAACATGCCCAGGTTCAGAGTTACTATTGTGTAGCTGGACATATGAAGTGACATATGTCCAGCACATGGGTAAAATGGCTTCCCCACACTCACGAAGTCCTGAAAAATTGAGCTGGAGTTCGTGGGGGCACCTCTGCTCATGCAGGAGTGCCCTCACATGCATGTACTTGCACCCTGCCCTGTGGGCTAGGAGGGCCTGCCATAGGGGAGACTTACAGTGACCAGGTGCAGTGACCTGTAGTGAAAGGGTGCATGCACCTTTTCACGCAGTCTGCAATGGCAGGCCTACAGGCACTTTTTGCATGGGCTCCCATGGGTGGCATAATACATGCTGCAGCCCATGGGGAACCCCTGGTGCCCCAATGGCCTGGGTACCTAGGAACCATATACTAGGGACTTACATGGGGCACCTGTAGGCCAATTGTGGGGTGAACTAAGTACTAAGCAACCAAAATTAGAGAGAGCAATCACAGTCACTGGGGTCCTGGTTAGCAGGATCTCAGTGAACACAATCAAAACACACTGACAGCAGGCATAAAGTGGGGGTACTCATACCAAAAAAGGGTACTATCTTACACTCGCCACCACTTCCATCCTCCTCTGACTATTGGCATTATTGGCTGCCTCTGCAACCCCTTGTTCAGGACATTGTCACTCAGGATGTTGAACGCGATGCATGACAGACTTCATCCTGCCTAGGGTCGTGGCTGTCAAATGTGTGCCTGTCCAGTTGTTACCCCCCTCCCCATCACCTGCACAGTGTATGCAGTACCATAAGCACACCCCAACGCTGTGACCGTGTGCACCATCTGAGTGGCAGACTACAATGGTGCTATGAGGGGTTTGAGGATTCACTGAAAAATTAGAGGATTTTGGGATTTGAGGATCAACCAAAGGATTTGAGGATCCTGGAATTCAAGGATCTACTTCAGGATTCGAGGAACTGTTTGTCTATAAAAGCCAAATCCAGGGCATGACTTGGTGCTTGGCTTTTTTCCTTGTTGATGAAAGGAAGCCTCAGGTTAGGCTCTGATCTTCACCTGTGTTACTGGCTCTCCAGTCGAGATTGAAATTATTTATCCTTGCCCAGCTCTCTCTGTATATGCCTGCGGCTAGTTATAGCTAGGGATTGATAAATACCATTGTATTGTTGGACTCCTGTTTGGCCCCTGTACTGTCTCTTGCATGTTGTGCCTCAGAATTGTATCGGAATCACTACACTGGTTGCCAAAGGCATTAAGAGTACATTTCAAAGACCTGTGCTTAAGGTGCAGGGTATATTTGGTAAAGGGGTGCTTTTAGTATACTTAGTATTCCACATGTTCTTATTCTGCCTGTGTGAACAATACCAACTATCTATTCATGTTTTGAGATTTTGAAAAGGCATGGAGCTGGTACTTGAGAACTATGTTATGTAAAATCCTCTCTACTCTTTTTTCAACATACCAATTCTGTCTCCGTCTGTTTTAATGATCATTTATGAACTGTTTGGACAGTCTTAATTTATTTTTGTAATACTTTCTTCTTGTATGTGTTGTTTCACTGGCTTTTACTTATTTTTTCAATCTTTTCACTGAAAGGAACATAAAAATACCAGCCATACTGGGTAATAAATCGCCACTTGCCATCCCTAGAGTGGTAACTCCCCTTCTCATTGTCCAGTTTCACGCCAAAGCAGGGTCCGGGGGTCCCTGGACTGATGCAAACTGGTTTATGCTAGGAGGGCGCCAAATGTGCCCTTCAAAGCATACCAGTGGCTTCGGGAGGCTATCCCTCCCAAGCAATGTAACACCAATTATCAAAGGGAGAAGGTGTTGCCTCCCTCTCTCAAAGGAAATCCTTTGTTCTACCTTCCTGGGCCTGAGCTGTTCAAGCGGCAGGAGGGCAGAAACCTGTCTGTAGGATGGCAGCCGCGCCGGCTGCCCGGGAAAACCCTGCAAACTGGTAGGAGCAAAACTGGGGGTCCTCTAAGGAGCCCCAGAGTGCATGGAATTATACAACCAATACAGTGTTAGGGCATGATTCCAACATGTTTGATACCAAACATGCCCAGGTTCAGAGTTACTATTGTGTAGCTGGGCATATGAAGTGACATATGTCCAGCACATGGGTAAAATGGCTTCCCCACACTCACGAAGTCCTGAAAAATTGAGCTGGAGTTCGTGGGGGCACCTCTGCTCATGCAGGAGTGCCCTCACACGCATGTATTTGCACCCTGCCCTGTGGGCTAGGAGGGCCTGCCATAGGGGAGACTTACAGTGACCAGGTGCAGTGACCTGTAGTGAAAGGGTGCATGCACCTTTTCACGCAGTCTGCAATGGCAGGCCTACAGGCACTTTTTGCATGGGCTCCCATGGGTGGCATAATACATGCTGCAGCCCATGGGGAACCCCTGGTGCCCCAATGGCCTGGGTACCTAGGAACCATATACTAGGGACTTACATGGGGCACCTGTAGGCCAATTGTGGGGTGAACTAAGTCCTAAGCAACCAAAATTAGAGAGAGCAATCACAGTCACTGGGGTCCTGGTTAGCAGGATCTCAGTGAACACAATCAAAACACACTGACAGCAGGCATAAAGTGGGGGTACTCATACCAAAAAAGGGTACTATCTTACACTCGCCACCACTTCCATCCTCCTCTGACTATTGGCATTATTGGCTGCCTCTGCAACCCCTAGTTCAGGACATTGTCACTCAGGATGTTGAACGCGATGCATGACAGACTTCATCCTGCCTAGGGTCGTGGCTGTCAAATGTGTGCCTGTCCAGTTGTTACCCCCCTCCCCATCACCTGCACAGTGTATGCAGTACCATAAGCACACCCCAACGCTGTGACCGTGTGCACCATCTGAGTGGCAGACTACAATGGTGCTATGAGGGGTTTGAGGATTCACTGAAAAATTAGAGGATTTTGGGATTTGAGGATCAACCAAAGGATTTGAGGATCCTGGAATTCAAGGATCTACTTCAGGATTCGAGGAACTGTTTGTCTATAAAAGCCAAATCCAGGGCATGACTTGGTGCTTGGCTTTTTTCCTTGTTGATGAAAGGAAGCCTCAGGTTAGGCTCTGATCTTCACCTGTGTTACTGGCTCTCCAGTCGAGATTGAAATTATTTATCCTTGCCCAGCTCTGTCTGTATATGCCTGCGGCTAGTTATAGCTAGGGATTGATAAATACCATTGTATTGTTGGACTCCTGTTTGGCCCCTGTACTGTCTCTTGCATGTTGTGCCTCAGAATTGTATCGGAATCACTACACTGGTTGCCAAAGGCATTAAGAGTACATTTCAAAGACCTGTGCTTAAGGTGCAGGGTATATTTGGTAAAGGGGTGCTTTTAGTATACTTAGTATTCCACATGTTCTTATTCTGCCTGTGTGAACAATACCAACTATCTATTCATGTTTTGAGATTTTGAAAAGGCATGGAGCTGGTACTTGAGAACTATGTTATGTAAAATCCTCTCTACTCTTTTTTCAACATACCAATTCTGTCTCCGTCTGTTTTAATGATCATTTATGAACTGTTTGGACAGTCTTAATTTATTTTTGTAATACTTTCTTCTTGTATGTGTTGTTTCACTGGCTTTTACTTATTTTTTCAATCTTTTCACTGAAAGGAACATAAAAATACCAGCCATACTGGGTAATAAATCGCCACTTGCCATCCCTAGAATGCCAGGCCTAACATTGACCTGTCCTACAATGTTCGCAGGAAAGCCAGAAAATACTACTGAAGGCAACACTGCATTCTTGTCTCCTCAGTCCCCAAAAGCTGTGTTTCACTCAGAAAGAGAAGAGTGGTGCCTGTTCATGAACCATTGGCCCTGGCTGTTGGCACACACTCAACAACCTCCTTTTACATCACCCACCCACATTTTATGTCACTCACACCCAAATGGCTGTGTTTGCTTTTAAGTAAAGCAACTTTTTTTTAAATGCAGCCTTAAAGGAAAATGGGACGTGTTAAAAAAAAAATGAAAATGTTTCTTTTCATTTTTGAAGGATAGGCAGTGGTCCATGGGACATTTTTACGACCATTCACTAAAGGGAAGGGGTCCCACAAGAATGGGAATGGGTTGAGCTAATGTTTTGCGCCTGCATTTCAGTCACAAAACATTAATTCATACCACTGTGAGTCGCTATTAGGAAGGGAACCCCTTGACACGCCCCTTCCTAATACCTAATTGCTAACCTATTTTACGATTCAGTAGTAGGTTACCGAATTGCAAAACAGGGTTTGGTACATCCAAAAATGTTTTTTTCCAGTTGCAAATGGCCCTATTCTGTGATTCAGGCCATTCACGACCTGAAAAAACCTTTGTACATCTACAAATGTTGGAGCTGCTTGAAAAAGCAGACATTTTATGTGCTTGTAATTTTGCCATAGACTGTGAGATAACAGCCCATAACTGAGAAACAACTGTCAACACATGTTTCGCCTCGTTTCTGTGCGCAGGCCTGGGTTTTTTTTAAGGCTAAAGAGTAATCTCTAGGTCATTAGGTTGCTTAATCACTGTCAGCCGGCCCTGGGTAAGACTCTCCAATTTTTCAAATAGTCGTTTTAAGTAACTCTCCAACATTCAGGCTTGGCCCTTAAGAGTTTTACTGGTCTAGCAGGCAAGATATCATTCCGGATCCAGTACCACCATGTCATGTCCTCGATGGTTGCAATCACTGGTGCATCCAAAGTGAATCATCTCATGTAGTTTGTAGATGTGCTGATGTGTCACCACACAAGCATGCATGTACATCATAGTACCTTTTCTAGTTGATGCCGAACAGCGTCTAGCAACAAACATGTCTCCCTCTTTTTTTCTGATGTGGAATATCACTGTCAAAAACCCTTGGCGTAGCCAGTTGGTCAGCATTAGCAAAGCCAAAAGGTGATACTGATTAGTTTTGCTAATGCTTGTTTATGCTTTATAGCATGTTAACTAGCAAAAAACAAATAAGATTACCAGGAAAACGATTGATTCCTTCTTTGTAAAAAAGCACCCAGAGCATTTTATTTACTGTACGAATGCAGGGTTGAAATGTCATTATCTAAATTATATTTTTTCACATTTTTTCATTATTTCATAATATGCAAATGATTACATGTTTATTTGAGTATGGATTATGTTTTATATATAGACTCTTATTGTATAGTACATTCTAGTACATTCACTGTTTTGTATTAAAATAAGCGTAGATGTAAATATATGAATATGTAATGAATATGTTCACTGTGTGAGAAACTGGGTTGTTGTTTGGGGGTGATCCCTCTTCAAGAAACAGCCACAATCCTGGTCACAGTAAACCACAAAATTCATTAATTTAACCTGTGCTTAAACCTATGGTAGCTTGGCACAAAAACAGTCAGGCTTAACCATGAGGCAATGAGTACAGTAGTTATGCAGCTCACAAACAGTAATAAAGTGAAGACATAACATGAAAAATCCCACACCAGTTCAGAATAATAGAGTACAATTTAATGAATTATTTGACACCAAAATGACATCAAATCAATCATTAGAACCAGAGCTAAGCAATTTCAAAGATTTAAGGTAATCATAACACCAAAAAGCACAAATCTCCATTGGTGGTGATCTGGTTGTGCATGACGAGGTGAAAGTCACAAGTTCAGGCCAGTCGCGATAGATCATGGCCAGATACAGAGGCCATTAGTCCTGCTTAAAATGTTACCTTCTAATGTCTAGCATGATGAGCCCAGTTCTCGGTAGAGGTGACCACGAAGAGCAGGGAAAGCATCATGGATAGTCTTTGCTATAGCGCAGAGAGCAGACCTGCCCTTGTGGACGGTCGTCGCTGTAGTGCGAAGCTCATGTCGGTCATTGTGGACGGTTATTGCTTGAACTTCGCATTGGCTGTCACCGCAGACTATCGATTCTGTAGTGAGAAGTGCAGATATAGCATTGCTGGTCATTGTTGCCGGTCTCTGTAGCCCGAAGAGTTGGGTTCACCACAGCTTCATGTTGGCGGTCAGTGTGGGTGGGAAGATATTGGCGCAAACTAACCTGTTAGCTGTCACAAAGGGGCTGAAGCTTTAAAACTTCTCCTTTTCTTTCAGGTGGTGCTCAACTGATGCGACATCAAGAGTCCAGGACATAAGAGGCACCTCTTGGGGATCAGGAACCCACTCAACAAGAGGTCAGCAGGGTTAAGGCAGGTCCAGTGCAGCAGGTCAGCTGTGCTGTTGCAGAAAGGACTCTGGACAGTTGCGGCTTGCTGCGCTCTGAAGGGGTGGGGTGGGTGCAGCGCACAGGGGATCGGGGGGGACATTGAATAAAAAAAATTACAAACGTACCTGCTCCGTTGCCGCGGTGCCACTCATCTTTCCCTCGTCACTCCAGGCACAGGCTCCCAGCCTGCCCTGTGGCCAATCCTTACGCTACTCAGAGCAGCATTAGGATTGGCTGGCAGCACCCAGTGCGCTCCCAGGCAGACTGGGAGCCTGTGCCTGCCCTCTCCAGCCCAGAAATACAGTGCTGGGACAGAAAGGCCACAGTGTGCATGTGTGTTTGGCCGGCCCGAGACGGCCGACCAAACATATATGAGCACTGAGGGGAGTGCACAGTGCACTCCCCTCGTCTCCGTCATCTCCCATGGCTCTGCCCCTTTCACAATGAAAAGATAATAAACATAGTTTATTATCCTTTCGTTGTAAAAGGTTTGCAGTGGCTGTTGCTGGGGGGAGGAGGGGGAGATGCTTCTCCGCCATAGCGGAGGAGCATCCCCTGCCACTGGAGCTTGTTGTGCCCCTGTAGGTCAGAACAGGCGGTCATTCAGCTGACCCTTGGAGCCACTTCAGCCTGAGATGAAGGGAGAAGGACCATTCTTTCTTTTCAGACAGTAGGGCAGTCCTCTAGCAAGCAGGGCAATCTTACTTCTGCAGTATCCACAGGTCCAAAAATGTAGTGAGGAATGGGTCTAAAAGCCCTATTTTTGTACTCATTTGCAGGTGGAACAAACTTCTAGAGTCTTCCCCCTACAGAGGTATCTAGAATTTCCTGCCTTGATCCCAGTCTGTCTACATGTGCAATAGGCCAGCGTAAAATCCTTTGCGTATGAGCTGAGGAAGTGTCTTTGAAGCACAGCAGGGCTGTGCACAGCTATACCTCCCCCCTGCCTTAGGTGACCCATAATGCCAACACCCAGACACACAATTGTGTGGATGTCTGGGAGGAGTACATAAAGGCTAACTGCCAACTACACCTAGTTATGTGAAACATGCTGCAGACATTAAGTAAATGCCAACTTTCTAAATTTTGCATTTTCAGAATTGTGACTTAAAATCTGGCTGTACCATTAAAGAGGATTTTAAATTGCAACTCCTAAGACACCAAACATAATATTCCTACTAGCTCGCAAACAAAAGTATCACTTATTAAGTGTAGTAAGGTAACCCAATTTTATCTATGGGAGAGGCAGGCCTTGCAATAGAGAAAAATTAATTGAGAGTTTTTCACTACCAGGACATGTACATGTGAAAAGTAAAGGCACATGTCCAGGTTTTTTAATTCAAAGCATCCTGCCCCATGGGATGTTTAGGCCCTACCCTAGGGGTGACCTATGTATTATAATGGAAGTTTTACACCGGTCAAAAGGTTTATTTTGCCAGGTCGAAATGGCAGTTTAAAACTGAACACCCAGGCCGCAGTGGCAGGCCTGAGACAGGTTTTAAAAGACCCACTTAAGCAGGTGGCACAATAACTGATGCAGTCCCAATAGTGACATTAAATTTACCAGCCCTGGGTATATGGTGTACCACTTTACTAGGAACTTACAAGTAAATTAAATATGGCAGTTGGGTGTATGCCTATTTTACCATGTTTACAGGAGTGAGTACAAGCACTTTAGCACTGGTTAGCAGTGGTAAAGTGTGCAGAGTCCCAGAGCCAACAAAAACGAATTCTGCAAAGTAAGAGGAGTGAAGGCAAAAAGTTAGGGGGTATACCAAGGATGCCGGGTCTGACACAGTGCATATTTATATTTACATTGATGCAATATATAAAGACTGAAACTCAGCCTTTGCTTTCAAACTGAGGGGTGTGATAGGAGTACGAACTAATTTTCTGTGCTGTTAATCTGTAACGTCAGTGCAATTTGCCTTCCCTAATTACGTACCCCTCCCCACCCTCCACCACCACACTTTTTTCGGAACTTGTGCCCTGGTTTCAACCTCATTTTTTCATATTCTTGCGATGACCTTGCAAAACTGGAGGGGCTTTGGGGTTTCCAGTTGAATTGCCCCCCAAAAGGGAAAATATCCTTTCCTGACACACCACAGTCTGATCCTGCTTCACCATTACATTGTCCACAACTGCAAACCGGTCTGCAAGAGGAGGGAACTTGTGTGACTTGGACACAGAGGCAGAGGGACACACCCTGACGTCAAACAAGGGCAGGGCTCTTTCTAGTGATAAAACGACAGAAGCGGTGCGTGGAAGTTGGCTGCCTAAACGGGACTCGGGTGCCACATCCCCTGTACGTAATATGTAGGAAACAGCTCACTGACTGAGTGATGAGGTGACAACGTGACGACAGCGGTTTCCTGGCTCAGTACACTGGCAGGAACTGAAGGAAGGAAAGGGCACTGCCAGCCAGAACGAGGACGATACCCACTTTGAAGCAAATAAGTTGCGCTACCAAAGTTCTGGACTACCCAGACAGAGAGAGAGAGCGCAAGAGAGATGTGCCTCTAAGAGATAGTGGGGAAAAGAGCCCTGCTTCTAACTTGTAAATTCGCAACCATAACAACAAAAGGAACAGGGGGAAGACCAGGTAAGCGATCTATGATTTATGGATTCTTTCACTTGCATTGATTCCTAAGTTGTTATAAAGATGGCACGAAAGGGGGTTGTGAACTGGAGCAGTTTTTCGTCACTGTCTCTGAGCGCGCCGACTTTCTCTAGAACAGTCATTAAACTTTTTTATGCCGAGGCAAGTTGAGCAAACAAAAAGTAATCCTCCCGCCCCTAAGGTCCTTAACCTGATAAAACATGTAACGGTGAACGCTGAATACTTAGAATTTAATAACCTATTTGACCTAAACTCAAAGGGAAATGCTATTCTGTGGTACTCCCACCCCCCCCCCCCCCAACCCTTGCCCGCTAAAGTTTGGAATTAAATTTAAAAATAACCAGAGCTACCCAATATTCGTGATTTGGGAAGATAGTAGCATGACTGCGCATTGAAAGGACAAGGATCACGTGTCTCTGAAATGGTTAGGCAATTCTTCACCAGGCCTTCATTGTTAAACGTAGTACTGTTCAATTGCATTATGGCACTTGTACTCATGCACGTATAACTGGAAAAGCAAAACTATCAGAATGCAAAGAAAACAAACATTAGTCATGTCCATCGGTCTCGCTTCCCAATGTAGAGCGAGCGAGTGATGCAACTGATGTGTCCATTGCCGACTATCCAGACTGCGCCTCAGATACCACTCGGCAGCAAACGACACAACTTAGGTCACAGACATGCTAAAATGATGCTCTCTCTACACAATTTGCACACCCTAAGACAAGAAAACTCTGTAGAGTGCAAATGCGGGGTGTCTTGTGGTAGAGACAAAAGAAGGACTCCTATACCTATTAGCATTAGTGGTTTCACAGTGTAGGCGAATAGGTAAACAGGCGGAATGCAGTCACTCAAGGTGGTTAGCCAATGGCCGAGGAGGGTTGAGCAATTGCTCCATAATGTATATCATGGTGACCAAATGAAAAACGTGCGTGACACGATTACACAGCTGTGGATGAAAACGGCTGGGTTAAAACCACTATACATTAAGGGCCATATGTACAAAAGCTTTTTCCCATAGACACAGAATGGGTAAAATCCTTTCGTACATCTGGCCCTAAGTGTAGTAAATATAATTTTGTTAAAACCAAAAGGTCTTGGCTAACGCCACACCTATACATGCTGGGGACGACAGATATCAATTTTGTTGTGCTAAGTTTATAACTGTGAGCTGTTTCTGTGAGGAAATGATCTATCGCTAGCCCTCTGGGTTTAAGTATCGACGTAGATAATTAGCATGCAGAAGAATGACCTCATAGCAAACGGGTGCACTTGGGCATGGCTGTGATTATAAGAGCACTCTCGACAGTCAACTGCGGTGTTGCAGTTACCACTTCTGGAGCACCGTGTGCAGGCTTGCCCTGATTGCAGGTTTCTAAGAAGATGTAACTGCTCATAGTTCTACCATTTAAACCTCGAGTAGCAAAGAAAACCAACATGGATATTCAAATGCGCACTGGGCACTTCCGTGTGCACAACAAACCTACATGTGTAGACAGATGTGACATAACGCTTACCGGCTTGGAGCAACTTTTTAAATAAGTACACAATTTTCTCAGAAGCAAATACTCACCCTGCATTCCAAAAGAAATTTCTGGAGTTTACCTTTGTGCAGTCGTTTAAAGCATTTCTTGTTCCACAGAATTACAAACAAGAAACAGTAATGTATACATTCCTGTTTTTTAACACACAACATTCTGCACCTAGGCTGCAGGTAGTCAACCTTAGTGACTAGGACTGGCGTTCCTCTGATTTGAATGGGGTTAGCCTTCTGTATAGATAGTTTACTTTTTCAGGATCACAAAAATGCTGAGTCAAGGCTGGGATTTGATCCTTACATCCCCACTTTGAACAACAGGAGGCACTCTAGCTGCTAGGCCACATATTCTGATTTTGTTTGTTGTTTCCGTGACTTATCAGAATGTCTTATAGACATTCAACTGTTGATATGAAGTTGCAGTGTTTTCAGGAGTTGGAAATAAAAATACACATTGGAACATTGTAAGTCCAGAACTCTGACCTGGGACCACGGGCCACAGCACCCTTTGTTAACCTTATGACGTCCAACAAGACCTAAACCAAATACCCTAAATTTCAGAACAGACTAGGTAAAACCAGTATAAAATGCTTCCCCCATATATGCATGTGCGCAGATACTACATTCCACTCCAACACACAAATGAACTCAACACAACATTAGAGTCTCACGCCCAAAATCAGGGTGTGATGTAGGATGCCAAAGTCTTGCACAGTCACTGTAGAAAATCACAGTACCTCTTTGATAGCGTGGGATCGGATCTCAAATGAAAGCGAGGAGTGGCATCCTTCCCACTTCATGACTGGGTGCAAACTTCAGGCTTTCTTACATGTTCCCAAGATCACAGGTCACCACCGCAGGTGCTCAGTTTTCTGGCTTTGGGTTTGATGCAATGGAACCCAATTGATTGCCGCTCCCACCTGCATGTAGGACGGGTTGACTGCCAAACCCAGCTCAGCATCTCTGCCAGGGTCCCCTCTTACATCATCAGGGGACTGACCCCGCAAAGCACCCCAAATTGTCAAAAATGTGACACATTTCTTGTGACCTCTTCAACCTCTTGCTGGGTGGTGACCATGGTGTCCTTGACCCGCGTCACAATCCAGGGTTCCACATTGAAAGGAAATTTGAACTTGCTTCCCAGGTGACTATCTTTCATCAGGAAGAGGCACTCTATTTCTACTGCCTTATTCCTGGCTCGTCAGTTCCAACTAACTTGGTTGTTCTGGTGCTGTCAAATTTGGAGCAAAAGGGCCAGGTTTATAAAGTTAGGAGCTCACCCTAGGTGATGGGGACCCACATACCGGAACGCCCTCTGCATAAAGACTGGCCTGGGGGTACACCCAGTGGTCACATGGAGTATGTGATGGTAGTCTTACATCAATGATTGGATTGCTCACTGTAGTTTGTGATGTTTGACGTGGGATATGCAAAGTATGTTGGAGATGGCCTGCATAAAGCTTTAGTCTTTGCCATTTGCCAGCAGCCAACGAAGCATGATTTGCCTGTGCTTAATCCCCCAGGATACAAAGTAATCTGCAAATTTTTGCCCCTAGAATGGGGTCCATTGTACGTTCTTATCTCTTTGATCAAGTCATGTGTCACCATTATGTTCCTCATTCCAGACCCAACTTGAAGAGGCTTTGATCAACTCCATACATCGGCAGTGAGATCTGGCAGATTCTGTGTAAAGAATCCACAATAATTTTCAATGCACAAGTAGCTCCTCGCTGCAATGAAAGAGGAAGAGGCAGGGCAGTCTTGATGTCTTTTACTTTCATCTGAGAAATAGTACCTAAAGAAACTTATGTCTGTTCTGAGGAATTCACACTTTTCACTGTGCAGTGTGAGTTTACTGTCCTTGAGTCTTTGAAACAATTTCCTCAGTCATGTATAGTGGTCCTCTAAAGTGTAGCAAACACTAGGATATCGTGGATCACAGGCAGAAACTCTAACAGCCTGGACAACACCTTCCTGATGGTGTTCTGGAACACTCAGGAAATGCTTGAGATCCCAAAGTTTAGTCCTGAGAAACAAAAGCATCGAAAAGGGTGTGAGATATCTTGAGGTAAGGTCCAGTACTAGTTGTTGGCACCTCTAACAGGTCCGTCTTGGATAATCATTTGGCCCCTGCTATTTCAATTACAATGCCATTTACGGTTGAGGTGATATGCCGCTCCCATTATATGGCCATGATAGAGAGATGCATATCTTTGCAAAGTTGCATCGCATTCAGCTTTTTAGGCTTCTTGGTTACCAGAATAGGTAAGACCCACAAGGCAGGCCCTCTGCCTTTTTGATTATTCCTTCTTCTTCAAGCTTTTAAAGCTATTCTACCTTTAGCTAAAGGTGGAATGCGACTCTCCAGTTGTGCAGCATCATGGGCTGCACAGATTTGTCAATGTACATTTTTTTGATTTCCCTTGCAGTACCCAGTTCCTCTAAACCAGAGGTCCTTAACCTTTTGACTTCTGTGGACCCCCACTGAATCATTACTGGAATCCAGGGACCCCCACTGATTCATTATTGGAAGCTGGGGATCCTGACTTCGGCAATTTATATGATTTGAATCTCAAAGCAATACAGAAAAATACAAAAACAAGTATAAACCAACCAAATGCTTAAATAATGAAATATTTTGTGTGATTCAAAATCAAATATAAATATTTGTCCAATTTTGCTTTATTAGTATATACTTAATAATTTTAATGTAGTAGTTTTAGTATTATTTAATTTTGTAAAACAGTCGCAGACCACCTGAGTAGGCCTTGCAGACCCCAAGAGCTCCTCGGACCACATGCTGAGAACCACTGCTCTAAACAGTTCCTAGAAGTCCTCTAGGAGACAATCAGGGGCATATTTATACTCTGTTTGCACACGATTTGCGCCCTTTTTTTTTACGCAAATCCAGTGCAAACTTAACTCCATATTTGTATTTTGACGCTAGATCTGTCTAGCGTCAAACTATTGGAGTTAACGTCATTTTTTACAGTGGAAACCTACCTTGCGTCAATGAGATGCAAGGTAGGCGTTCCCGGGCAAAAAATGACTCTAAGGTCTTTGCATCTTATTTATCCTCCCGTGCAAAGATCGCTCACAGGAGGAGGAGGGCCTTAAATAATGGCGCTAAGCCTGTTTAGCGCTATTATTTAACGCTTGGGTCAGGGCAGGCGTTAGGGAGACAGTCCACAGGTGCCCTACCCTGCTCCCAGGGACACCCCCAGTCGGCCCCATCCACACCTGGAGGACACCCAAGGATAGGGGGACCCATCCAAGGTAACTCCAGGTACTTTTTTCTTTTTTTTTTTCAAAGTGCCCTAGGGGGGCCTAACTTGGCCCCACCCTATAGCACTGTGCCCAATAGCCATGTCCAGGGGGCATAAGTCCCCTGGGCATGGCCATTGGGCTGGGGAGCATGACTCCTGTCTTTGCTAAGACAGGAGTCATGTCCAAGGGGATCTGCCCTAGATCTTTGCCTGCCTGGCAACTTAATAGCATACCAGCACCTTCTTGCGTTACCTCCTCTCTAGGGTGAACATTCTGGCCTGCTCCATTGGAGGTGTATGGCCATACGCATGCACCCTTACATTGGCCTTTGTCAGGGGTGGGCTAGGAGCTATTAAAGCATATGTTTCATGAGCCATAACAATAACCCCTTCGCTGCCTGGCCTTTTCCCCCTCAGGAGCCAAGCCTTTTTTTTCCTATTTGGGGCAGTTTGCGCTTAGGCCCTCATAACTTTTTGTCCACATAAGCTACCAATGACAAATTTGCGTCCTTTTTTTCCAAAATCATAGGGACTCTAGAGGTACCCAGAGTTTGTGGGTTTCCCATGGAGGAGACCAAGAAATTAGCCAAAATACAGCAAAAATTTCGTTTTTAAAAAACAAATGGGAAAAAAGGGCTGCAGAAGAAGGCTTGTGGTTTTTTACCCTGAAAATGGCATCAACAAAGGGTTTGCGGTGGTAAAATCACCATCTTCCCAGCTTTAAGGATCTGGCAGACTTGAATCAGAAAACCATATTTTCAACACAATTTTGGCATTTTACTGGGACATACCCCATTTTTACTATTTTTAGTGCTTTTAGCTTCCTTCCAGTTAGTGACTGAAATGGGTGTGAAACCAGTGCTGTGTCCCGGACAGCTAAACATTTCTGAAAAGTAGACAAAATTCTGAGTTCAGCAACGGGACATTTGTGTAGATGCTATAAGGTTTTCCTACAGAAAATAACAGCTGAAATAAAAAAAATGTTGAAATTGAGGTGAAAAAAACAGCAATTTTTCTCCACATTTTACTCTGTAACTTTTTTCTGCGATGTCAGATTTTCAAAAGTAATATACTGTTACATCTGTTGGACTCTTCTGGTTAAGGGGATATATAGAGCTTGTAGGTTCATCAAGAACCCTCGATACCCAGAGCAAATAAATGAGCTGCACCTCGTAATGGGTTTTCATTGTATACCGGGTATACAGCAATTCATTTGGTGAAATATAAAGAGTCAAAAATAGGTATCAAGGAAACTTTTGTATTTCCCGCAAAAGGAAACGTAACATGGACACATCACATTTTTACACTGAAATCTGATGTGTTTTTTGCGAAGTGCCTAGCTGTGGATTTTGGCCTCTAGATCAGCTGGCACCTAGGGAAACCTACCAAACCTGTGCATTTTTCAAAACTAGACACATAGGGGAATCCAGGATGGAGTGACTTGTGGGGATCCCACCAGGTTCTGTTACCCAGAATCCTTTGCAAACCTCAAAATTTGGCAAAAAAACACAATTTCCTCACATTTCAATGATAGAAAGTTCTGGAATCTGAAAGGAGCCACACATTTCCATCCACCCAGTGTTCTCCCAAGTCTCCCGATAAAAATGGTACCTCACTTGTGTGGGTAGGCCAAGTGCCCACACCAGGAAATGCCCCAAAACACAACATGAACACATCACATTTTCCCAAAGAAAACAGTCCTGTTTTTTGCAAAGTAACTAGCTGTGGATTTTGGCCTCTAGCTCAGCCGGCACCTAGGGAAACCTAGCAAACCTATTTGGTTTTTGAAAACTAGACACCTAGGGGCTTCCAAGATTGGGTGACTTGTGGGTGTTGTGTAGCCATTTTAGTTATAGCTTCATACACGTTATTTTAGCATACTATGCCTGCCGCTGTACACTTTAACCTAGATATATTTTTTATCAGCTTTGTTTTATTATTTTAACAATAGCCACATTTGGGGTCTTGTTTTATTTTCTCGATCTAGCTGTTCTTTGCCTAGGCCAGCACTGCGTTCTTAAACAAGACATTTCTTTCACTCTGTGCTTTTCTCAAGGCTGCAGTAAGATAGGTTTGGCGTCAAAAGTGGTACGCTTTGTCTCTAATGTTCACAGAAATATATACACTCTTACGTGGGGATCCTTTCTTGGAACATCATTTGTTTCATTATAAAAACACTACTTTGACCCATGTACGTTAGAGGAAGATTCCATCCAGATGACTGTGACTGTATGCTTATTGCTGAGTGCTTCGCTACATCTGCTTACGTGACCTACAGGCCTCTTGCTCAGGTATGAGGGATGATGTCTTCCCAGGGGAAGCTGAAAGGCAGAATTAGAGCTTAACATGCTGTGCTCTAACATAGCCTAGGTAGGAGCTATTTTTAACGATCTTAGTGACAATATGATAGCGTTATTTTTATGTTTCATCTTCCTTATCACAATTTTAATCCTGTCAGTCTTCATCGTCCTAGTTATTGCAATCCATGCTTTATTACCTAAGGTGCAGATACTTCAATAAAACCTTATTGAACTATTCTCTGCCTCTGATTGTCCTTGCATATGTGAGACTAATGTAACTGGGAGAAACAAATGAGATCTGAGTGACCAAGATTTCCCCGAGGAGTCAATAGTGTCCTGCGCTTTGTTGCCCAATCATCCCTGCTCTAGGGTAGAGATGAGGCACTGTTAGTTAGCCGGAACAAAACCCGGATTAGGCCGACAGGTGTCACCTTTAGTGGGTTCAGACTCAGCCCCCCACAGTTGAAGTGATTCACCCAAATCCAGTGGTCTCATTAGGATAATGAGAGCCTACGCGACATGGGGCTCTCACTAAGTTCTGTTACCCAGAATCCTTTGCAAACCTCAAAATTTGACAAAAAAACAGTTTTTCATAGAAAGCTCTGGAATCTGAGAGGAGCCACAAAATTCCTTCCACCCAGCATTCCCCCAAGTCTCCCGATGGAAATGGTACCTCACTTGTGTGGGTAGGCCTAGTGCCCGAGACAGGAAATGCCCCAAAACACAACATGGACACATCTCATTTTCCGAAAGAAAACAAACCTTTTTTTTGCAAAGTGCCAAGATGTGGATTTTGGCCTCTATCTCAGCTGGCATCTAGGGAAATGTTATAAATGGGGTCTCTAGCTGGCAGTCTGTTTGCACTCTGTCCAAGTAGGGACCCTCACTCTAGTCAGGATAAGAGAGATAACTGCTCAGATAACCCCTGCTCATCCCCTTGGTAGCTTAGCACGAACAATTAGGCTTATCTCAGAAGCAATGTCTAAAGCATTAGCACATAACACACACAGTAACACAGTGAAAACACTACAAATGGACACCACACCAGTTTTAGAAAAATAGTCAATATTTATATATTTAAAAGAGGACTAAATACGATAAAAATCCAACGTACAGTAATAAAAATATGAATTCTGCAAGATTTACTAAACAAATACAGTTCCTTGAAGTCAATAGCCCCACCTGGCGCTATCACGGCGTCGTGATCATGAAAACAAACAGTTCAGGCCGGCGGCGGCATCGCGGGCCAGCTATGGTGTAGGAAAGACCCGGAAACAGTACCTTGGATTTGTAGGGTGTCATGATCTTCGTTGGGAGCTCAGGAGAGTGGCGCTGCTGACGTCGCGGAGTAGGTTCCAAAGTAGGTGCAGGAGTCATCGAGCCCGTGAAGTCACATGCATTGCAGATCGAACTCCGGGCTGATGAAGTCAGGAGCGCTGGTCTTGATGGCGTTGGGGCTGCGGTGCAAAGCGGGACGATGTGACGTGCGGTGCCGACAGGTCACGGTGCAGGCAAAGGCTCGGTGAGGGCGTCCACCGGCGTCGGTGAGACCAGGGATGCGGTGTGAATCGGGGCGGTGAGACCAGGGATGCCTGGTGACGACACTGGAGTCAATGGTGCTGGCATCGGTGGATCGGAGCTGCGGTGCGGGACGGGACGGTGCTTCGTGCTCCTCATGTCGGGGAGGGCCAGGCTGTGGTGTGAGCATGCAATGCCGGAGTGCGGGGCCCACAGGTCGTGGTGCAAGCAGCGGCTCCGTGAAGTCATCTGATGATGGCATCAGTGAGACCAGGGTCACAGTGCGAAGCGGGGCAATGCGACTCTGTGCGGCGTCGGCAGGTCATGGTGCAGGCCATTGGCGTCATTGGTGGCATTGTTGGTGGCGTCGAGGTGGTTTCTCCTCTTGAACAGCATGAAACACACAGTTCCCAGTGCTGCAGGTCGGGAAACTGAAGTCTTTGGTGTCCCTGAAACTTCCAACAGGAGGCAAGCTCTGCTCCACGCCCTTGGGGAACTTTCTCAAGCAGGACACAAAGCAAAGTTCACCCTTTGCACTCTTTTCAGGCAGAAGCAGCAGCTGCAGGCCAGTCCAGCAAAGCCACACAGCAAAGGGACAGTACTCCTCCTTCAGCTTTTCTCCTGGGCAGAGGTTCCTCTTGATTCCAGAAAGATTCTGCCTTTGAAGGTGGCAAACTTCAAAGGAAAGTCTCAAGTGTTTGCAAGATCCTTCCTTGTCCAGGCCAGGCCACAGACACACACCAGGGGGTCGGAAACTGCATTGTTGAGGGCAGGCACAGTCCTTTCAGGTGTGAACGACCACTCCTCCCTCCCCTCTAGCTCAGATGGTCATCAGGATATGCAGGCTACACCCCCGTCCCCTTTTGTGTCACTGTCTAGAGAAGAGGTGGGAACAGCCCAACTGTCAAACTGACCCAGACGGGGAATCCACAAACAGGCAGAGTCACAGAATGGTTTAAGCAAGAAAATGCCTACTTTTTAAAAGTAGCATTTTCAAACAGACAATTTAAAAACCAACTTCAATAAAATATGTATTTTTACATTGTGAGTTCAGAGACCCTAAACTCTACATTTGTATCTGCTCTCAAGGGGAATCTGCGCTTTAAGGATTTTTAAAGGCAGCCCTCATGTTAACCTAAAAGAGAGATAGGCCTTGCACAGTGAAAAACGAATTTGGCAGTATTTCACTGTTAGGGCATATAAAACACACTTGTATATGTCCTACCTTAAACATACACTGCACCCTGCCCCTGGGGCTACCTAGGGCCTACCATAGGGGTGCCTGACATGTAGTAAAAGGGAAGGTTTAGGCCTGGCAAGAGGGTGTACTTGCCAAGTTGAATTGGCAGTTTAAAACTGCACACACAGACACTGCAGTGGCAGGTCTGAGCCATGGGTACAGGGCTATTAATGTGGGTGGAACAATCAGTGCTGCAGGCCCACTAGTAGCATTTGATTTACAGGCCCTGGGCACCTCTAGTGTACTTTACTAGGGACTTACCAGTAAATCAAATATGCCAATCATGGATAAACCAATCAACAGTACAATTTCTATATGGAGCACTTGCACTTTAGCACTGATTAGAAGTGGTAAAGTGCGCAGAGACAATAAACCAGCAAAAACAGACCTGAAAAAATAGGATGAAGAAGGCAAAAATTTGGGGATAACCCTGCAAAAAGGGGCATTTCCAACAGGAAACCTACCGAACCTGTGCATTTTTAAAAACTAGATACCTAGGGGCTTTCAAGATGGGGTGGCTTGTGGGGCTCTCACCAGGTTCTGTTACCCAGAATCCTTTGCAAACTTAAAGATTTGGCAAAAAAACACTTTTTCCTCATATTTCAGTCATAGAAAGTTCTGGAATCTGAGATGAGCCACACATTTTCTTCCACCCAGCATTCCCCCAAGTCTCCCGATAAAAATGGTACCTCACTTGTGTGGGTAGGCCTAGTGCCCGCAACAGGAAATGCCCCAAAACACAACATTGACACATCACATTTTCCCAAAGAAAACATACCTGTTTTTTGCAAAGTGCCAAGCTGTGGATTTTGGCCTTTAGCTCAGCCGACGCCTACGGAAACCTACCAAACCTGTGCATTTTTAAAAACTAGACACCTAGGGGCTTCCAAGATGGGGTGACTTGTGGGGCTCTCACCAGGTTCTGTTACCTGGAATCCTTTGCAAACCTCAAAATTTGGCAAAAAAACACTTTTTCCTCATATTTCAGTGATAAAACGTTCTGGAATCTGAGGAGCCACAAATTTCCTTCCACCCAGCGTTCCTCCAAGTCTCCCTATAAAAATGGGACCTCACTTGTATGGGTGGCCCAGGTGCCTGCAACAGGAAAAAGCCCAAAACATGTAGAGATTGAGGGGATAGCACAACTAAAACTAGGCCAATCTGCCCCTAAGGGGCCACCCCCCCACAAAAAAAAACCTAAACTTAAAAAATACCTGGTGGCTCAGTGGCTTCATGGGCCTAGTTTTGGTGTAAATAATATTGGCCCCCCTTGGGAGCGCCCTTGACCAAGGAGCCCCCCACCACACAAAGCACACACACACACATAAACACACACAAGATCCCTGGTGCTAAGTGGATTCTGCCCTTAGGCCAATCTGCCCCCAAGGGGGGCCGCACACAGTATTTTGCCCCCTTCTGGGGGTGACCCTTGCTCAAGTGGCCGCCCGCCACACAAAAAAACACAAAACAATCCCTGGCTTCCAGTAGCGTCTGCCCCCTTTGGTGGCAGATCGGCCTAAAGAAAATAGGCCGATCTACCCCCAAGGGGGGCAGAAATGGCATAAAATACATTGCCCCCTTTGGGGGTGACCATTGCCTAAAGGGCCACCCCCACCACACAAAGCACACACACACACACACACACAATATCACTGGCGCCAAGTGGCTTCTGCCCCCATTGGGGGCAGATTGACCTAAAAAAAATAGGCTGATCTGCCCCTAAGGGGGGCAGAACTGCCCATCAGTGCTTTGTCCCCTTTTGGGAGGCAACCCTTGGCCATGGGCTGCCCCACTACACAAAAAAAAACACAAAAAGAAATCCCTGGCTTCCTGTGGCTTCTGCTCCCCTATCAAAGGCCTTCTCTGCATCAAGCGAATGGAGGCATGCTGGAATGTGGTAGCGGTGAGACTTCTCAACAGGGTGAGCTATACATCGTACATTATCCGCCCCTTGCCTGTTGTGAACAAAGCCCGAAGACACACGAAGTGTGTGGGGTGTTGTAGGGGGGAACAAGTTTCTTATGGCCTGTTCAATGTACGCTGGTTAAGCAATTGCCTTAGTGAATGTGGACGTATGGGTGTGACGGGTGGCTAGAACTGTGAGGGAATTCCCTTTATGGACTAGGTGGTCTCACACACATTATAGTGTCATGCTTCATCATATGACCACCTAGCCCCACCAAGGTAAGATGATACTACCTGGGCTGACTCAACCTCGTTGTTAAAAGAACTTCAGAGGGAGCGCTGAGATGTTATCTTGCTGGATAATACTAGGGATCCAGGTAAGAGTAGTGAAAGATAAAATTACCTTACAAATCACCTGTTTGGTTAGGAAATTTAATATTGGTGTTTGTAGGTAAGAGTAAAAACGGGGATGGGGACGCCTTTGAATATAATGACTCAAGGCGTCTAAAAGATGGATAAAAGTGAACAAAGCCCACCTGGTCAGGGTCAATAAGCCCTGGGAGCTAACATTATCATTTTGTTGTCAAGATCTTGGTAAATAGTTTTGGGTCTGTATTAAGAAGGTCTATGGGGCGGTAAGAGGAGGAGTGTTCCGAGTACTTGCCTGGTTTGGGTATAAGGACTATCTCCTTTGCCACCATGGAAGGTGTAAGACCTGTGTCTTTTGTATAGGAGTTAAAGAGCTCTAGCAGGTGATCCTGCAGATTTGGTAGAAACAGCCGATAAAAGAGGATGGGCAGCCCATCTGGCCCTGACGTCTTGCTGACTGGGAGAGCCTGTACAGCAGAGCGGAGCTCCTCAAGAGTGATCAGGGTGTCAAGGAGTCCTGCGTTTTGGGTTCTAGAGGGGTTCCCACTCGCACTCACTAAGATAGTGCTCTATTAATGTGGGGGGAACATCTTGACAGTCAAAAAGGGCTTGATTATAACCATGAAAAAACAGTTTTTTAGTCCTGCTCAGTGACTACCTATCCTGAATCCCGAGTCCGAAGTTTTGCAGTATGCTCTCTGGCCCGTACCTGGTGGTGCCTATGAGCCAAGAGCATGCCCACCTTATTGCCTCCCTCATAATATCTCTGCTGTAGTGCCAAAATGGGGCATTCAGGCCTGTTGGTTCCATGAGCCCTCAACTGGCTGCACAAAATAGCAAGTTGTTTGCTACGGCAAGAGGGGATCACCTTGTTTTGTTGCTCCATCTCTTTGAACTCTGTTGTCAATTTTTAATTTTATTTATTTATTGTTTCAGCTACTTAGCCATACAATAATTAAAATACAGTTAAAAAGAGTACAATAAATACAATACAGTAGTTAAAAAGAGCATACTAAACATTATTCATTAAAAAGCACAGTCATAAACACACAGCGGTAAATCCAGGTTTAGCAATCATAATTGTGAGATCTGCGAAAGTGCAAAGGGAAAAGAGAATGCTTCAGTAATTAGTGAACAGTCCACTATTATATTCAGTGTAACCATCTCCCCAGGTGGACAGCAGAAACGAAACACCAACGATGTGCAAATTGAGGGACGGCGTCCTACCCCCTAATGGCCCCCATAACCCATATAGAGTGCAGGCTATACAGGACCTCCTGGGTTAACTGAAAGAGCTAATCCCTAGTACGGAGTGCAGAGCTCGCAAATAAGGCCACACCACCCATAGAAATGCCGCAATAGCGTTGACTACCTGTAAAACATCTATCCTTGTACATAATACCATTGCTGCTTTAACATCTCTAATCGCACATAGTATAAAAAGGGGAATCAGCCAGCGCCAACGGGGGGGGTCGTGTTCATCACAAAATAGGAGACTGTAGGTTATATTATTTATCCCACCAAAACAGCAAGTCGTAACGGTCCGCCCCCTTGGCAAGCCTATGGCAGCGTGTTAGATAGGCGCTAGTTGGCAGAGAGCCCAGTCTGAACTTTACGTGTACAGTCCTTTTTAACTCTGGATATAGCATGTCCAGATACTCTGTGTACACACGAGTTGCTAAAATAATCCAGTGCAATAGACCCTGGCTTCAGCTCCAGGCACTTCTTCTTCATTATGTACGCCCGGTACTAATCTTTAATTATTTCTGTGGTATTTTGCCTAACCTTGTGATGGGGTGGTCCAAAAGGATTACTTGAAACATCCTGGACATGAGCTAGACACGTTTTCCCTCTACAGTCCTTTTTGCAAGGAGCTTCTTCTAATGTTTCCAGATAAACAGAAGCCTTTGGATTTCTTATCATCCTAACCCAGTAAAGGATTGGTTTTAGCGCTGCGATTTCAAAGATTGGTATGAAATGTATCTCCCTGTAAAGTGCCACCAGAGGGGTGGCTGGCTCCAACCTCAGCAGGGTTCTAAGAAAGTTATTTTCAGCCACCTGAAGTGGTGCACAGTCACAAACCCATAGATTTCTGTCCCATCGAGAGCAGCTGCCCTTTGCTTATATATCTGCAAGATGATGTTGCTAATTCTGGCGCCAGCTTTGCACCTGAAATTCAAAACAGCACCTGACATTTGTCGCAGGACTAGGGCCACCTTCTGCACATGATGACTCCATTGCAGATTCCGTGAAAAACTGATGCCTAAATAATCAAACTGGTTTACAATTTACAATCGGGCTTCCCCAGTCACCGGGCCCGCTTAAAATTAGGGGATGGCCTTAGGACCATGCTCTTTGTTTTGCTGCCATTGATATTCATGGATTTCTTAGTACAGTAGTCCCCGAACTGCTGCAAAAGTCTGTGTGCTGCATTCTCTGATTGCGCCATTAGTACTGCATCATCCGCATATAATAGCAGTGTCACCCTTTTCCCAACTATAATTGGGATGACTTCGGGGTCCTCCATCAGAGATTCTGGTGCATCATTCAGGAATAGGCTAAAGAGCAGGGATGCCAGCACACACCCTTGTCAGACACCCTTCTCAATTGGGAAATGGTCAGCATACTCACCCCTGGACCTGACCTAATTCTAGACGTGTTATTAGTATGCAGGGCCATTATGGCTGATACCAGTGCTGGGGCTACCCCCTATAACCAACAGAGACCTTCATAACTTCCCTCTATCTACTGAATCAAAGGCCACTTTCAAATCAACAAAAATGAGGTACAATGATGAGTTCCTGACAATCGTACATTTATAGGTGATCATATAAAGTCAACATGCCAGCTCAATTGTCTCTATTCATGAGCAAAAGTCAACTTGTACCTCAGTTAAAATGGTATGGGCATAGACCTATCCCTGTAGACGGTTTAACAGGACCTTCCCAAACCTTTACCGCTGCGTGGAAAAGGGATATCTGACAGTAATTAGAATTAGACGGGCATTCCTGGTCTCCCTTTTAAAAATAAGCACAATTACAGCTGAAAGCAAGAATGGGGGCATAACATTTCCAGCTAATGCAGCATTAAACACCAGCCCGCAAACTGGTTGCGACGTGCACATAGCGGCCCATGCCGGGTCTGGGTCGAATGCTGGAGTGCCCCATGAGCCCGTGAGATGCTGCTTTACATTTTTAACTTTAACTTCGTTCACTTCATCCCATTTTCATCCCAATTTTCTCCTGCAAGTGGAGGGCAGCGAAGGCAAAAGGCGAAGAGCAACCCACCTAAATTAGAGAAACGGTAGACGCCAGACCAGAGAAATATCAACTTTGTTTGTCTAATTTCTACTCGCTGCTTGACTAGACTTTGAAAAGTTCGATAGCAGTGGAGGCCTGAAGTTGGGGCTTGAAGTAAGTGCCACTTATTTTCAGATATTCACAACACAACCTTTATTTCTTCAGCCTGCCTCACTATCTTTACCTCACTAGCTGAGTAGCTTTGATGTGGCCCATTTTAGAAACGCAGTCGCAATTGAACTGCCAGTGAGTGAGTCTTACACCACAGGCCAAGAAAAGACCAAAAAAGACCAAGATCAAGAGAAAGATTGAGGAAGGGAATTACCGGAAGTGAGCCGTGTCAGTGGGAGTGCCAGTATTGCACCAAAATGAGGACCACACTGCAGTAAGTGCGTTCTCTTTCTCTATATTGGGATTGTCCTACTCCTGTTTCCTGCTTGGTGTCTTGAGGCCCATGGGCTTGGTGGAAGGCCTGCAGGTAGACTTGTGGCATAGGGGGTGTACTAGGGTTGCAGCACCATTAGAGTAGCTGTGCCAGGTTGAGCCCCTTGGCAGCAAGTCGCCCGACCAGGTGCGGTGTGGCTTGTAGCCTGGGGAGTGGTCCCGCCCAGTCCCCTGATTTGACTTTGCACCCCTAGAACTCTTGTACATTTGCAATTTTGAAGTCTGAATATTGATCTTCTGACTGCAACCCCTGCAATATGCACAAACACAGGCACTACTCTCCCACAAAGAGTAAGGTGGAAGGAAGAAGGGTAGTTTCCTGTATACTTATATTCTTTGACACTGCTGACTGGTCATGACTAACAAACAAAATGCACCGAGCTGACGGCTCGAGGCGCTCACTGAGAGCCTATACTAAATTATTGGTGAACTACCCAAAGGGAAAAGGAAAAGGTAATCTATGAAGGGATAACATAAGTGCCCCTGAACTGGTGACAAAGTGGATGATAAAGCATTTTTAGAATATGAGACGGTATATCATACTGCCTTTCTGAACCCCAAGGCTACACGCAAACCTGTCCCTAAATTAATACCAAGCTTTATTCAGAATGTCGCAAAACAGAGTGCACCAGTACCGCCTAACAGTGAGGTGGAGAGCCCCGAAATCTCAGTTCCAGTTAGTGGCCGCCCTGGAGATCAGATTACCTCAAAACTGACTCTGGGAGAAAACAAATCTACTCTCCACAGTGAAGACAGAACGGACAGCAGATTTTTAGGGACTGGCCTCGAGCATAACAGTGAGTGGGGAGATTGCAGTGTCTCCAAAAGGCTACAATCTCAATTACAATCTCTGCTTGAGGGGCAGTGTGCTCCCTAGATAAGCGCTGTGTATATTGCACAGCGTTCAGCAGAGTCACTGATGAAGCTCGCAGGGAAGATTACTAATAACCTAGGGCCAGATGTATCAAACAATTTTGCATTCGCAAATGGTGCGAATCGCAAAATTCCACTGTTTGAGAATGCAAAATAGCAATTCAGGATTTATGAAAGGCATTCGCAGAGCAATTTTAAGGAATCGCTAAAATATCGATTCCCTAAAATTGCGACTCTAGTTAGCAAATCGCAAACTGCGATTCCCTAAATAGGTAATCGCAAATAGGGACTACCTATTTGAGATTACCTATGCACACGTATCATGCATTTCTGAAATGCGAACTGAGCATTTAGGAAATGTAATTACCACAAATTCAAATTTGGTGGTGCCCATGTGCAATTTTAAAAAATGCATTAAAAATGTATTTTTAAAAGTGCCATGTAGCACACACATGCCCCTAGGGCATGTGTGCACTTTACATGTGCACACATTTTTGGGGGGGTGCATCAAAGGGGGCCTTAGTCCCCCAGCACCCTTGGATTTGCATTACCTAAGTTACGAATTCCTAAAAGGAATTCACAAATTTGGAAATGCAAAACCATTCGAACCTATGGGCCCATAGGGGTGAATGGAGTCCCATTCCCTAAAAGCGATTCCCTATAGCGATTGTGATTTTTAAGAAATCGCTATTAGGGATTCACTATTTTCTTACATCCCATTTTGCATTTCTCAAAATAGCAATGTTTTATAATTCGCTATTTAAGAAATGCAAAACGGGTCTTTGATACACCTAGCCCTTAGTTCCCTCCTCTTGCTGTCATAAGCTGGCTAGCTATCCTCCAGCTAGCCTTGCAGTAGTGCCTTTCCAACCTCCCCAGTGGGAAGATAAATGCCCAGTTTAGTGAGAGTTCCCTAATGTATCTGGATTACACTCTGTCTGATGTACCGCTCGAAGTTCCAGCATTCGCATTTGGTCAGGTACATAAGCAGGGCCCTAAAGAGGGGTCAAGGAACTTAGGGCCAGATGTAGCAAAGGTTTTTACCCATTGTGTGTCTATGGGAAAAAGTGTTCGTACATATGGCCCTTAGTGGGCCCAATCGTCATATTGGAAGACTCAGTGGAGGCACAGGCTGCCTCAGAAATTCCACCTGCAGAAAATAGCAGAGCCTACATGGGAGGACCTCATTTTGATGGTTCAATTTTCCTGGATAACACGGGAAATCACTCCTTGGGGTATATTCCACCCAACCTGGAGGCTCTCTGAGATTTTGTTCTTTCTGAGAATATGGATGATCCTAACAGAATTCTGTTCTCAATTCCTTACCTCCAGGAAAAATTGTTGGGTGGGTCTGATCATATAGGAACCCTGTTGACTCAAATATTCCATGTTCTAGCACACTCTGCTGGGAAATGAGACGCAGCTTCGCAGATAGACCCCTCACTGGAGTTGAGAAAGTTGATGGCCCACAAAGCATCCCATCTTAATAATTTTTTTAACGATGATGGACACAACTCAAACCTGTGAAACTAAATCTGGACTACATGCTCCTGCGCCCACACTAAGCACACAAAAAACGGTGGAATTATCAACCCACCATGTAATAGCAATGAAACTAAGTGTCTAGGATTGGGAGCCACCTCTAATATGTAGGATTGTGAGCCCATGGCTAGAACTGGTGCCCAGTGGTTTGCGGATGCTGAGGCTCCATTGTGTAACTCAGGGACCCCTGTATAGCCGCCCGCTAATGATAAAAGTGCTCGTTCAGGTACGAAGATCGCAGAGAAGAAGGCCAGGCAAAAGGCAAAGGGGAAAACCAGCCCTTCCTTCCCTGTATATTCCTTAAGGTGGCTATTTTCAAACCTCCAAAGGTGTTGATAAGAATGATGAGGCTCAAACAGATGGTGCAACAAAGTTTGGCCCTGTACAAAGTATGGCAGGCATCTCCTCGCTGGGCGAAGCAGGCCAAGTACCTGAAAATGATAAGAACTATGTGAAAAGCCCCCTCATGCAAATCAAAAGGAAAAAGTGGCTTACCCAGATAGGGTGGGAACGTCTGGGCCATTACCAGCGACAGAACCTAGCCCCACTAAGGGGCAGTCCGAGTGCCTGAGTGCCGACTCTGCAGGGGCAGTTAAAATAGTAGCTGGTCTTAATCCTATGGCCCCAAGCTTCAGAAGGGCAGGAAGTATGATGGAGGGCCAATTCACAACATAGGGCTACCAGCAGGTGATTGCAGTAGACTGGGTTGCAGTGGACCACTGTCTGGAATTATTTGATTTCTTTCCTGACATTGGTTTCACAAAATCATTAAATAGATCGAGATTGTTGACCCTCTTCTATGCAATTCCTGAGCTAAGAGTGGTTTCGTCAGGCGACCTGAGGGTGGTAAAATTATTGGTGCAGGATCCTGATCCAGCCTCTAGGGTGAATGGTGTTTATACTGCAAAGGTTGAATTTACCATCCCCGGCATTACCAGACTGGCGCTTAGCTATATTGATGATTTCCGTATTATGCGGGTCGATGTTCTGCCCTGCTCAGGTCTTGATTATGCAGGCATTGTCACATCAGGATTCCACTAAATGCAAACAGCAACTCCTGCTCAGGAGTGAGTTCCAACTTACAAACTCCCAGGGGGGTGGCGAAGCGAAACTTCAAGACTATGAATGGAGTTGTGCATGAGGACTTGCGCATTACGTCTCAAAAAAACAAAGGACAATAGAGGTGTTAAACCCTGAGAGCAGCAATTTACAGTCTGTGTGCAGAGACTGGTCGTGACTAGCTACAGTGCTGCCCCCCCCCTACCAGGAGAGTATGGCAGAGAGGGTAGGGCTGAGTATGGTCTACTTTGCCCTATGCGACAGCTGCTCCAGCCTCAGTAAATTGCTCTGAAGTGAACATGAGGGTCTGGGGAGGGGATGATTTTCCACTTGTTTTGTCTTAGAACATCTCTGACCTGGCTGGTAAAATTGAGGATGATGACTGATTAGAGTTTATCAGGAAGTTTTCCATTGGCTGTTTTCAGGAAACCTCGGCCCTAGAGGGAGTTAGTGTAAACGGTGTCTTGAAAACTATATATATAAGCCACTAGGAGCTGGAAGGAACGACCCTCTGGGGGCTGTCTGCGAGGGTGTCCTGCAAATTGAAATACAAAACAGAGCAACTGGGGGTAGCAGTCCTGACACCTTATGTCCAACATGTGAGAATTTGGTTATCTGGGTCTGAAGATAGAGTAGTTGATGTTCTGAATGTTTACATTCCCTCTGGATGGTCCCCAACTGTTCAAGGGATATGGGGACATTTTGTGGCATATATTGAGAGCCTCAAAGAGGAGGTGGGAAAATGGAAATATCAAAGGGGGGAAATAGGGAAGTATTTACTTCTGGTCTGTGGCAATTTTAACGTGCAGCCATTTAAAGGGGATTATTAACAGTGAGGTTTTAATGGAAGATCGCTGGTGAGGTATCCCGGAAACAGCTTTGGCTAATTTTAAATCTAAGAAGAAAGGGGAGGCGTTCTGGGACCTCCTGATAAATTATCATCTGTGCTTTATTAACGGATGTCCGCCTTCTGATTGCATAGCTGTGCCAACTTTTGATAGTGGGTGAAGCCTGATGTTAATTGATTATATATCTTAATTGATATAGATGGACGGGAAATTGTATATGACTTGACTGTTGTAAGAAGGGTGGAGAGTGATCCTGATCCCGTGGTCCTTTGTTTAAATCTGTGCTCGTATGAGTCAGGCAGTGCACGTAAGCCTCTAGAGGCCACCTTTGGCTCAATGATCGCTCTGTCGAATAACAGAGTAAGAATACGTTAGAATGTTGAGTAATATCAGAATGACCTCCCCCTCCTCGAATATATTTTGGGTAGCTTTGGTCCTATAATCTCAGACCCCCCTCTGCACTGATAATGAGAGAGTGTTGGTAGCGTATGAGGGGATGGTGAAGGAGCTCTGTGGTCCAAACCCCCAAAAACCAGTCCTGTGGGCCACAAGGGAGGACGCCAGTGAGCCAGGGCCAAATGTTAGAAAATGAAGAATGAAGTCTCAGTCGTCATAGTCTGGTGTCACTTCAGCAATGAGTATGAATTGTTGTTTCAGGGGCTGCGGGGGAGGTATGAGCTCCTTTTAAAAACCTAGACATTGTTTCATCAGCAGGCACTTTTGGAAGAACTGAGGGGGGTCTTCCACGGGAAAGACACCAGAAGGTTCTGGGAGTTGGTTGTACAGATTGAGAAGGAAGTAGGATACAGTACGGACACTCACATTGGTCCAATAGTGTGGACCAGGCACTTTAGCTCCTTGTATTGCATTATCCCCACAGTCCTGCCTGGCCATCACCAGTCCCAGGGGAAGGCCTGAACCAATTCCCAAACATGATAGTAATTTTGGTACTTGAGGCAGAGAGATCTTTGAAAGAAATGAAGAGACATAAGGCCCCTGGTCTTGACCTAGTACCTATTGATGTATATCGTGGGGAACCCCATTGGTGGGCTGAGATCCTCACTAAGGTGTTTAATGCTGCTGTAGATTTAGTTTTCACTAAGTTGGTGTACCTTCCCCTGGCAATAGCTATGGAGAAGATCACCCTCCTTCCCCCACAGTGCATGGAGCATGGTATCCAGCAGGGTGTTCAAAGTAAAATACTAATTGAACCCCTTACGAATCTCAGCAACGTCTACCAGATCGCAAAGGAGTAGTAAGGACAAACACATGCAGGGTGGACTCCTACGAGAAGAAGCGCCATCAGACCAGTATAGTTCTACATGGGCATTGTCAGAGATAGAGATGTCTGAAATCTCTGCTGCAACTAAGTTGCAGAGTAGGGTTACAGCGACCAAGACTTGATCAATGCGAGAGTACAATGCATGAACATGTCAATAAAATGAGTGGTCCCGTGCATCTGGGTGTTTATAACGCCAAGCGTCATTGAGCCCCAAGTGTGTGATATCCTTCTTAAGCTGGGCTGACATGGCTCCTGTACCCTGATAGGAGACTGCGCTGCTGTCCAAGTCCAGGTCACACACCAACTTAAAGTTGCCACCAACAATAATGTTGCCTTCCACCCTTGATAACTGCTCACGCAAAATACATTGAAGGTAAAAGTCTTGTGCAGAGTTTGGAGCATAAATGTTGAGAAGGGTGAGCTGTTGCTTGCCCCGGAGCATATATAGTGTCAGGAAGCCTCCCTCCCTATCCCACACCACCTTTAAAACAGAGTGGCTGAAGCCTGTTTTGCATAAGATGCCTGAGCTCAGTGTTTTGGTATCATTGTATGCCCACTAGATTATGGATATTTCAGATGTGCCACTAGGTGTTTGTCTACCCCTAAAGGGTGGGTCTCCAGGAAGAAGACAATATCAGGATCATGTTGAAATATGTAACCCCAGACTGGCTTGTGTTTCTTTGGGGAGTCAAGGCCATGGACATTGAGGATGAGTAGTTTCATACCCATTGTTAATATCATGGTAAAAGTGTCCATTTTGCGCTCTCGCCAGTGTGGCATAGTTGTGCAGTGGCCTTTCCTTGGGCCGGGTACACAATAGCTGATAAATCCCTTCTATTGCCAAGTGTAGCAGTAGCAGGTGCTTCTGGTCTTTTACCACATCTATGGCCACAAGGTACATTTCTAAGCACTCCACACACAGCTTCAATTTTAGGGTCTGCGCTGAGGGTTGGCCTGCAATTGTGAACGGCTCTATTGACAGGATGGATGCCTTTCTGGACTTTGCCCCTGATCTGGCTCTTGGTCAAGTTTACAGGCAATGTGCTTTCTTATTTGGACCTAGGCAGCACAGGGCTTGTGTTGCTTATCTCCAGTGCCTCTATTGGTCTGCCTCCACTGCATTTGTCTGGATGCACCAGGGCCTTTACATATTTTCTGTCCCTTGACACGAAAAGTATACATGTTCCTTGCTTATTTACTTTGAGGAATATCAACATCTTCTCTATATTCATCTTTTGTAAAGGCACCCTCTGGTGGGCAATCACTGTTTACCGTATTGCTTCAATGCTGCCTCCCCCCTCCATTGGTTCTGTGCACCACACACACTGTGGTCCTCACATTAAAATCTCCACTCCTGGTCTTTTCCTCAGTGAATGACTCAACTTCATGTATACAATAGGATAGCTGCTGCACTCCACATCTGGCAGCCAGTCCATGCGGCATATTTCACAACGTAAGCCTTTCACACTGCTGTCCGTGGACTGCGGGACACATTTTGCAATCTCCTGCCACGGGAAGCTGGCCTATACAAATCAGCACCATTCTTCTTGCTGCCTGGGCACTGCCAGCAATGCACCCCTGGCCTCAGTGCCAGGTTCGTTTAAACTCTGGCAGAATTGGGTTCACAAGCCCACCCTCATCACCATTTTCGGTGGCAGGAGTCAGAAATGAACACACACAGTCCAACACAGTATATTCAAAACAGCCTTTCTTAACCTGATGACATCCAACATGGATTAAACAAAAAAGTCAAAACAACAGGACAGACGAGGTTAAATCAATATGCAATAAATCCCTGTATATGCGTACATACTTCAGTCAAACCCTCCACCACTAGCCCTCCAGTCGTAAAATAAACTGAAGACTTGAAACCATGCTGCCACCGCTGCTCCTTTCTCCAAGTATGGCAAAAGAAGGAGAGGGAAAGCAAAAAGCACTACATGGGGACAATCAAGAAAGAGCAACAAAACAAGAGGGGTCATTGAGGGTAAGCATCTTTTTGTAAGTTGAGCAGAGCAGCGCGCAAGCGCTGCTTTTCGGACATGTTGGTATCTGTGTGGGCTTTTAATCACGCCCACCTCACGCCCATCACTTTCACTCATTTTTGGGCTTGCCTTTCAAAAATCGTTTGATGACATTGGTAAGTGCTTTACGTTTGTCCCTCCTTGGGGCGGTTTGGTTACCGCCTTGGCCATCGACCCTGTTACATGGATAATTGCATGTTTGGCAATATGTTTGACTGCAAGTGAACTTCTTTTTTCCTTTTGTGTCTCTCCTTCATGCTCACTCTCATGGCGGCTGTAGCGCTTTGAATTGGCTTGCTTATTGCAACTGTTTTACTTTACATTTTCAATTTACGTGGCAAAAAAAGTTCAGTTTGGAATTTGCAATGCTAATAGCTCTTACTCGAGCAAACGCAAGACCCATTACATTGCAAATGTTTGTTTTATTTAGAAGCACAGGAAGATTAAGTGATTTCCCTAACAATCACAAACTTTTGAGATGAGGCTGGGATAAAAAAAGGTTTGTTTTTTTGCAAGGAGAGATTTAGGGCCTGCTTTAGAGTATGCAGATTAATGGACAGGTACTCCATCACAAACATGATGGATATCCTGTCAACCATACCACAGAACCCATAGTATATAATCAACTTGTAAAAAGGTGGACTGTATATCCTTCATGTTTGTGACGGAGTAACCCATCCACCAAACTCCAAATGTTGAACCAAGGTGAGGATTCAGGCTTTGCTCCCCAGTTACAAGAACACCAGTTCTGCTCACTAGGCTGTATTTTCTGCCTTTCAGTATTGTTTCAGTGACAGTGTCTAACTAGAACGACTTGTAGGCAGCAAACTGTTGCTACAAAGTTGTGCCCCCGACTCTCGACTAGACCTATCGCCTCAATAGAAACTCTCATGCCCCCAAGCTCCTCAGCCGCCACGAGTGCGAAGGAGACACATAAAAGGAAAAAGGAAAAGTAAAACAGTTTACATAAGCAAAGCGATTCAAAGCACCACGGCCGCCATGAGCGTGAGTGCGAAAGAGACACACAAAAGGAAGAAGAAGTTTGCTCGCAGTCAAACATATCGCAAACGTGCAATTATCCATGTAACAGGATCGGTCCCCAAGGCAGTAACAAAATCACTCAAAGGAGGGACAAACGTAAAGCATTTACCAATGATAACAAATTATTTTTGAAAGGCAAGTCCACTAACGAGTGAAAGTGATGAGCGTTAGGTGGGCATGGTTAAAAGCCCACATATATACCAACACGTCAGGAAAGCAGCCCTTGTGCACTGCTAGGCGTGACCTAGAAAGGAAGAACATAGAAAACGGGGAGTTGTGCAGTTTCTTTTTATTTAGGAACACAGGAAGGTTAAATGATCCCCTCAGAATCACAAAATGTTGAGCCGAAGCTGGGATAAAAGTGTTTTTAGGAGCACAGTGAAATCAAGTGATTTCCGCAAAATCACAAAATATTCAGTTGAAGCCAGTATTCAAGCCTTGATCCCCATTCCAAAGGATAGCAGGTCTAATCACCAGACTATATCACCTGCTGTTCTGTGTTGTTTCACTGGTTTACCAGAATGGCTCGTAGACAGCCAGCTGTTGATGTGAAGTGGAGCTGTTCCTCTGCGAGTGCTCTCACCTCGAAAGAAACCAAAAGATAGAAAACCAAACGCGACCTTTGCTCTTTTCATTAGGAATTACAAAAGAAGGAGAGAGGAACCAGAAAACAATTCTCTGGGAGAGTAACTGAAGAACAGTGCAAATTGAAGGGCCACAGACAAAGCTTAAGTAAAAGAAGTTCCATGACAGCAATGGAAGGAGAAAACAGCCAAATATATGGGAAGCCGTTCATGTCAAAATTACAGCTGCCTATATAGGACACCTCCTGGAATGCATAGCGTGTTGCAAAATTAATATGACGTACACCAGAATGAATGTACTATGTGTCAAAATAAATATGATACCTGGCAGAGTGAATCTGACTTGAACCAAAACAAAAATGAAACCAGGCAAAGTGAATATGCTACTTAGTGATTATTATGAATAACTCACACTCAGAATTGAATAAGAGATATACTGAAATATATATCAATCATACTGAAATAAATATGACCCTCACTGTAAATAATAAAGCAATCAGTGAAACACATACAATATTTGTAAAAAAGAATGAGACATTTCTTGAAATGACTTACGTATGCCAAGAGGAATATGACACACATTGGAATGAATATGACAGCTTGAAATGAATATAAGGTACTGAAATTAAAATGCATTATTCTGAAAGGAATATAATGTGCAATGAACATTACATTTATAAAGAAAATGAATATGCTTTGCATTGAAAGTAATATGATATACATTGACATGATTATAATATGTGTTGCAATTGTTATGAGTCATGTTAAAATCAATATCATGCGTTAATATGAATGAGACATCTATTGAAAGGAATATGACACATGCTAAGATGAATATGACATGAAATGAATATGAGCCCTTTTGAAATTAATTCAACATGCCTTAAACTGAATATGACCCATGCTGACATTAAAATAAAACTTGTCAAAATGGATGTTATGCTTTGAAATCAATATGATACACAGCGACATGAATATTGCACATATTGAAATGAATTTGACCTATGTTGAAATGGATATGACCCATATTAAAATTATAATGTCGGGTGTTAAGATGAATATGACATCCACTGACACAAATATGCCATTCATTTAAAGCAACATGACACATGTGAAGATTTATATGAACCATTTTCAAATGAATATGATATCTGATGAAGTTGATATGAGCCATATCAAAATTAATATGACATTCATTAAAATTAATGACACTTATTGAAATGGATATGAAACTATGGGCCATATGTACAAACACTTTTTCCCATAGACACAGAATGGGTAAAAACCTTTGCTACATCTTGCCCTATATGAGGTGAATATAGCATGCTTTGAAATGAATAAAGCATATATCGAAATGAACACAAGCCATGTGTAAATTAAAATGCTCACTGTTTAAATATGGCTTGCCTTGATTCGATGTTGATTTGCTTTAAAATTAACAATACATATTGAAATTAATATTACATATTCTGAAAGGATATGATATGAACACAAAATAATTAACTAAAATAAATATATGTTTCGACTATGTGCTACATTTAGTTTTTGCCAGCTTTTGGACTCTGAGCACTTTACCGCTGCCTACCAGTGCTAAAGTGCAAGTGCTCTCTGTCTAAATTGACCTGATGATTGGTTTATCCATGATTGGCATAGTTGTTTTACCCGTAAGTCCCTAGTATAGTGCAACATGTGTGCCCAGGACCTGTAAATCAAGTGCTACTATTGGGGCTGCAGCACTGATTGTGCCACCCACATGAGTAGCCCTGTAAACATGTTTCAGACCTGCTACTGCAGTGTCTGTGTGTGCAGTTTTAAACTGCCATTTCAACCTGGCAAGTGCACCCTCTTGCCAGGCCCAAACCTTCCCTTTTACTACATGTAAGGTACCCCTAAGGTAGGCCCAAGGCAGCCCCATGGGCAGGGTGCAGTGTATTTAAAAGGTAAGACATATACTGGGGTATTTTACATGTTTACATGATAATGAAATACTGCTGTAGGAAAGTACCAAGGGCCAGATGTAGGTATATTCCAATTTGCGACTTGCAAATTGCGAGTCAGAGCGACTAGCAATTTGCGAGTCGCAAATTGGAATGTAGAATGGTGTCCCTGACACCATCTGCGACTCGCAAGGGTGTCGCAAAGGCCCACCTCATAAGTATTAAAGAGGTGGGTCGCAATTTGCGACGCCCTTGAGACTTGTGGCACTCACATGGATGGTGGCCTGCTGGAGACAGCAGACCACCATGTCTGTGACTGCTTTTAAATAAAGTAGTTTTTTTTTTGTAATGCAGCCCGTTTTCCTTAAAGGAATACGAGATGCATTGCAAAACTAAAAAATGAAACTTTTTTGTTTCATTTTTTCAGAGCAGGCAGTGGTCCATAGGACCACTGCCTGCTCTGAAAAAATGTTTGCAGTTCCATTCACAAAGGGGAAGGGGTCCCCTGTGGACCCCTTCCCCTTTGCGATTGGATTACCACCTATTTCAAATGGGTGCAAACTGCGATTGCTTTGTGACCTCATTCGCGGTCACAAAGCAATTTGGCAATGCACTGCGACTCGCAATTAGGAAATCTGGTATTGGGGAGCCAATTCCCCCAGTACTGCCAAACCAGCTCTCTGAGGCTTACAGTGCAGCTACAGCTGCTGCCACCTCACAGGCAGGGTTCTGCCCTCCTGGGGTCTGAGAAGCCCAGTCCCAGGAAGGCAGAACAGAGCATTTCCTTTGGGAGGAGGGTGTTACGCCCTCTTCCTTTGGAAATAGGTGTTACAGGCTTGGGAGAGGTAGCCTTCCAGAGCCTCTGGAAATGCTTTACAGAGCACAGATGGTGCCCTCCTTGCATAAGCCAGTCTACACCGGTTCAGGGACCCACTGTCCCTGCTCTGGCGCAAAACTGGACAATGGGAAGGGGAATGACCACTCCTCTGTCAATCACCACTCCAGGGGTGGTGCCCAGAACTCCTGCATTGTGTCCCTTGTGTTAGCCATCTTGTTTTCCAAGGTGTGGGGACACTCTGTAAATCTCTGAGGTGCCAGTGCCAACAGGTGCCGTCAGAGACCCCTCCTGATAAGTGCATACCTGGGTAGGTAGCCTATCCCCCTCTTAGGGCTACTTGGGTCTCTCCTGTGGGTTCCTCTTCAGATTTGGCTTGCAAGTTTCCACCAGGAATTCTCTGCAACTCCTGCTTCATTCTCTGACCTCGGATCAACCGCAGACTGCTCCAAGAACTGCTGTAACTGCAACAAAGTATCTAGAAAGGCTACTGCGACTCTACAACTTCAGGTCCAGCCAGCAACTGCACAGTTTCCATGGTGTGCACACTCTGGGGACTCCCTGTCTTCACCCTGCACCAGAAGGACCAAAGAAATCTCCTGTGGAGTGACAGAGTCACTTCCCTGCTCCAGCAGGCACCTTCTAAGACAACGACATGTTCTCTGTGACTCCTCTCCTGATGACGTGCATGCTCCTTGGAACACAGGTGGTGGACCCCTTTAACACAGACTGTCCTAAGGTCGAGCTGTCCAAATTTGGAGGAGGTAAGAGCTTGCCTTCCCCGTTTGTGACAGTACCCCTGTGCACCACGTCATCTTCACCTCCTGAGGCCTCTGTGCATTATTTGCAAGAATCCTTCATGCGCAGCCTGGCCCAGGCCTCCAGCACTCTATCCTGTGACGCTCAACTCGCTGAGTTGTTCTTCCGCGGTGTGGGACCTTCTTTTGTAGTGCTGCAGCAACTGGAATTTACACCTTCTTTGTCCCCGTGTCCTGGGACCTCTGTGGGTGCTGCCTGGTCATCTGTGGGTTCCCTCCAGTGTTGGGAGCCCCCTCTGCCTCCTCAGTCTGAGTTGAGGCCCCCAGGTCCCTCCTGGGTCCCGGCAGTGCCATTTTGATAAATCCGCGACATTGCTTGAACCAAGGCTTGTTGGACTAATCCAGCGCTAAAACTCGCCTGCATCCAACATCTCCATGTGGGACATACTTTGCATCATACAGGAACCCACAGCCATCTTCTTTGGTGCTCTTCTGCAGACTTCTTCCAACCGGAGAATCCTATTTTGCACCATCTTCTAGGTTGGCAGGGGCTCCTGCCCTTCCTAGAATCTTCTGTGACTTCTGGACTTGGTCTCCTCTCTTTACAGGTCTTCAGGTCCACGAATCCACCATTTGTTGCTTGCGGTCTTGCCTGGTTCTTGCAATAACTCTATTCACGACTTTTAGTGTGTCCTAAGGAAACCTGCAGTACTTTACTCTTACTTTCTTGGGCTGGGCTCTGGGGTGGGGTATTTTACCAACCTTTGTGGTTTCTTACACTCCCAGTGCCCCTCTACACACTACACTTGCCTAGGGGGGAATTTGTGATTTGCATTCCACTTTCTTAGTATATGGTTTGTGTTGCCCCAAGGCCTATTTCTTCCTATTGCATTCTATGGTATTTTATATTGTTTGCACTATCCTATGACTATTTACTTACCTGATTTTGGTGCCTAGTGTACATATTGTGTATAATACTTACCTCCAGAAGGAGTATTGCCTCTAAGATAATTTTTGTCTTGTGTCACTGAAATAAAGTACCTTTATTTTTGGTAACACTGAGTATTGTCTTTTATTGTGTATAAGTACTGTGTAACTATAAGTGGTATTGCAGGAGCTTTGCATGTCTTCTAGTTCAGCCTATGCTGCTCTGCTTCAGCTACCTCTATCAGCCTAAGCTGCTAGAACACTACTACATTTCACTAATAAGGGATAACTGGACCTGGTATAAGGTGTAAGTACCCAAGGTACCCACAACAAGCCAGGCCAGCCTCCTACAACAGCTCACAACCCACAGTCCCACACACCTCAGTCACCATACCCCCAGACACCACCACATCACCCACACACACATCCACCACATTTGCTGTTGTTTTTTAATATCTGACATTGTGGGAAGTGTTGGTCACCCAAGACAAGAGTAGATGTTCATTGTATGGATATGTGGGTGTTGATCCAATTGGGGTGTCATTGCATTGTGTTATGCTTGCTAGGGCAAGTATCTAATCTTGTGTTGGCCAATGTCAGCATGTATGGTGTAGATTTGTCCCCTGATATAGATTGTACTTTCGTTACATGTGCGGGAGCTAGAGTTTGGTTTGTCCACACATGGAGGGTGTTAAATTGTGGTAGCTTCCTTTGGATTTGACTGACCATGTGTCCACTTTGAGGTGTGTACCTTACAGCTACATCATCTAGATGTCTGGACCATGCTGTTGCCTTTGTTTGTGCTTTCTTGACTTGCACTTACACATTTGGCAGCTAGGCATATCACTTGGCTCAAATATTGTTTGTCCCTGAGATACATGAAGGGCCAGTTCCTATGCAAATGCTGTTTTAGGGGCATGTGCAAAGTGAAATGTGTCCATGAATGCTCCTGATGTTGCTATCACTATTATGCAGGTATTGTTTGCATTGTGAGCTTTGGATATTCGTTTCACAACCTATTGTGCATCCCATTGACCTTCCATTGTGTTGCAATGTGGGTGCTGTGTGGGTCCATCGATGAGCAGCACCTGCGGCAGGATGTGTGTGTGATGTGATCCATGGCGGCACAGGTCATGTAACACTGCCTGCAGGTGAGTTGCTTCCTTTATGCTTTCCGTTTCCACCTGCTGGGATGTGGTGGTTGGACTGCCACAGTCACTCTGGCGGTAGGCAACATCATAATGTTTCCATCCGAAACACCGGCTTCGTTGGCCTTTTTGGCCTGCCTCGCCACCGCAGTGGTCTGCGCTGCCTGGTGGTGCTGGCGGGACTGCAGCAGCCGTTCCCTATGGGACTGCCAGCATCGTAATACTGTGGTCTGACTGCCAAGCAGATGGTGGTCACACCGCCGCCATGGTGGTGCACAAACCGACAAACTCGTAATGTGACCCTTTGAGAATATGTAACATTAATTTTAATATTTAATATTAATTTTAAAGCAAATCCACATAAGTTCAGAGCAAGCCATATTCATTTAAACAGTAATCATAGTCATTTAAACATGGCTTGTGTTCATTTCAATATTTGCCTAATTCATTTCAAAGCATGTTACATTTATCTCACAGTTTCATTTTCATTTCAAAAAGTGTGATATTCATGTTACAGAATGTCATATAACTTTCGATGTGGGCCATATCAATTTAATCAGGTGTCATATTCATTTCAAAGTGGCTCATATTCATCTTAACATGTGTCATGTTCCTTTCTATGAATGTCATTCATTTCAATGGATGTCATATTCACCTTAACACCTGTCATAATCATTTTAACACGGGTCATATCCATTTCAACATAGGTCATATTAATTTCAATATATGCAGTATTTACTTTGCTATGTATCATATCAATTTCAAAGCACAACATATTCATTTTGACAAGTTTCATTTTAATTTCAGCATTGGTCATATTCAGTTTAAGACATGTTGAATTAATTTCGATGGAGCTCATATTTGTTTCAATGCATGTCATATTCATCTTAGCATGTGTCATATTTCTTTCAATGGATGCTTCAATCATATTAACACATCTTAATTTTAACATGAATCATATCCATTGCAACATATATTTTAATCCTGTCAATGTATATCATATCACTTTCAATGCAAGCCATATTCATTGTGATAAATGGCATGATCATTTTAACGTTACTCGTATTAATTTTAAAACATGTCATATTCATTTCAATGAAGGTCATATTCATTTCAACGTAGGCCATATTCATTTTAACATGTGTTATATTCTTTTCAATCAATGTTAAGTTTATTTCAATGGATGTCATATTCATATGAACACTTGTCATATATTTATTTTAAGATGCAACTTATCAATTTTAACATATATCATATTAATTTGAATATGTATCATATTAGTTTGAATATGTGTCATATTAATTTCAAGGCGTGCCATAATCATTTGTACAAATCTCATGTGAATTTCAGCTGTGGTCATACTTATTTGAAGACATGTCAACTTCAATTCAATGGGGTTGCATTAATTTCAACACAAGCCATATTCATTTTCAATCATCTCCTATTCATTTCTGTGTGTCTCATATTCATTGCCATCTCGGTAATAATTATTTCAACACAATTCAAATTCATTGCAACATGTTTAATGTTTATTTCAATGTACATTGTATTAGTTTCAATGTGCATTGTTTTCTTTTCAGAATAGAATATATTTGTTTCAATACTTTATATTATTTTCAATCTGCCATATTAATTTCAATGTATGTCATATTTCTCTTGGCATAAGTCAATCATTTCAAGAAATGCCCCATTCTTTTTGGTGAATATTGTATTTGTTTCAGTGATTGCTTTATTGTTTACAGTGAGGGCCATATTAATTTCAGTATGATTTATATATATTTCAGTATATTTCTTATTCAATTTGGTGTGTGTGTCATTCATATTAATCACTAAGTAGCATATTCATTCTGCCAGGTTTCATATTTGTTTTGGTTCAAATCAGATTCACTCTGCCAGGTATCATAACTATTTTGGCACAGTACATTAATTGTGGTGTGTGTCATATTAATTTTGCAGCAGCTATGCATTTCAGGAGGTGTCCTATATGGGGAGCTGTAATTTTGACGTGAACGGCTTCCCATACAAATAAACACCATGGTAAAAGAGCTATACTAAAGGAGTGGGACACCATGAGATTATTGAGGAAGGCCATTAATACAGTAACAGGGAACTGAGACTGACATGAAAAGTGTTAACGCTGAATATTTATTAATGAATATTCATGTATTCTAAGTGTTGAATTTGTATAGAAAAAGAGTTAACGTAGAGAAGTAATACACGCATTTGAAAATGTGCCTACTTGAGTGATAGTCAATATTCACGAAGTGTACTTATTAACAGCTTATGGAAAATGTTGTGCTCATGTTTGGGTTAATGTAGTAGTGTCATATTAGAGGTTATGTGTTATGTATTTGTTATATTAATTGTAGGCCTTACTTTAGCGAGGTCTTGGGCCTAGTTGCATGGCCTCACATCAAGCTGCATTGCTTAGGTGATTTATAAAATGGCTGCTTAGAGAATTAACGCCCATATTTATACTTTTTTAGCGCCGTATTTGCGCTGCTTTTTGATGCAAAAACGACGCAAACGTTCAAAATACAATTGTATTTTGCAAGTTTGCGCCACTTTTGCGCCAAAATATGACGCAAATGTGGCGCTAAAAAAGTATAAATATGTGCCTAAACTGTGATTTTCCACTGCATTGACCAAATGCTAGTAACTGAAATTCTTTCTCATTAGGACTGCTTGCTAGAATATGCTGTACTAGCTAGGCATACATTGTATAACTTAGTGTGTGTAAAGACAACTTTCCCAGGAGCAGACAATGGATGAACTGACTGGAGAAAAAGCTGATACAATATCCAGCTTACAAGCCCAACGATGAGAACCGGAGAAGAGGAGCCAATCATCAACATGTAAACCGTGTACTAGTAAATTCTTAGATTTGGGTTTCTACTTTCCTTGGACTAATTGTAAATGTACGATTCTTTGACCAATAGCAACGTGGGAAGAAGTTTTAGGAAATCTAACTTAGCCTGACTGCACCGAGAGGAGATGCACCATTATGTTCTTGACCATCCGGAGAGGAGATGTGCTTAACTTTCCTTAACTTTGTTGCCTAGAAATGACATTCTGGAAGTCTATTCTTGAGACATTTCTGTTCTGAACTTTAATGCTGAATTCTGATGCTTTGCTGACCAAACTGTATCCAGTTGATGAAGACTGTCACAGCTTGCTGAACCATACTGAGACAAAATATAAGACGATGTTACTGATTGTTATGTCTATTCGTTTTTGTCCCTAGGTACCAACCGATAATTTTGATAGAGCTGTAGTTAGATGTTTTTCCAAATTTGTATTGACTAAATTGTTTTGCATGAAGTCCAAACATGCTATTCTAATCTGAAGTTTAGTTAGGGAACTCACTAAGGATGCTTGCTACATGTCATAACAGTTGATGTCTTTTCTTTGCTGAATCTAAATATATGCCCTATTGTTTGCACAGTTATTCCTGCTATTGATATGTAACGTAGCCTTAGAATTTTAGAAGGTCCAAGCTTTGATTAAAATGCGATTTTTAAGGCAAATTGGGCAGCCAGTATTGTTTCTGTGCATTTACCATTTAATTTTGAGACTAAGGGGGTCATTACAACCCTGGCGGATGGTGTTAAAGCGGCGGTAAGACCGCCAACAGGCTGGCGGTCTTTTTTTGAGTATTATGACCATGGCGGTTACCGCCATGGTGATCCGCCGCTTCTCCGTTCCGCCCGCCAGGGCGGAGACGACCGCTGGGCTGGAGACCTGGGTCTCCAGCCCGGGGGCCGTCACAATACCGCCGCCGGTATTTTGATACGGCTTACCGCCATGGATTTCCAGCGGTAGGAACCGCCATGAAATCCATGGCGGTAAGCACTATCAGTGCCAGGGAATTCCTTCCCTGACACTGATAGGGGTCCCCCCCACCCTCCACCCCCACCCCGACTCCCTCCCCTACACCCCCCACCACCCCTGCCACCAACCAAAGGTGGCAGGGCCCCCCTCCCCACCCCGACGCCAGACATTACTTTACACAAACACACCCGACACGCACGCAGGCACCACCAACACACATACACGCACACACACCGACATACATGCCAACATCCAAACACACAGTCAGACACGCACACCCACTTTCAAACATACACGCACACATCCATACAGACATACCTACAGACATACATGCACTCATTCCCAAAACACTCAACACCCCCGCAAGCATACACGCACTCACACACCCCCCTACATACACAGACGCACACCCCCATGCACCCACACAACACACAACACCCACCCACCCACCTCCCCTCACGGATGATCGACTTACCTGTTCCGTCGATCCGCCGGGAGGGGACGGGAGCCATGGGGCAGCTCCGCCGACACCACGCCGCCAACAGAACACCGCCGCGCAGAATCACAGGACGTGATTAGGTGGGCGGTGTTCTGTTGGCGTGGCGGTGGAGGTGGAGCAACCTCCACTTCCCTGCCGCCCGCAAGTATGGCTGTTGGCGGCTCTCCATCGGAAAAACGACGGAGGGCAGCCAACGGTCATAATACGCCGAGCGGCAAACCTCCACTACTAACGGTTTTCCGAACGGCGGTCCCTCGGCTGTCTTATTAAAAGACCGCCAAGGTTGTAATGACCCCCTAAGTTATGTGACTTTAGCATTGTAAACATAGGGAAATACACATTCTAATTTTTACATAAAGGTGTGTTTATTCATGGCTGAGAGTTCATAGTGTGTGGAAAGTACTGACTCCTATTGATTGCTACTGCTATTGATTTGTATTGGTATGGGGTTACATGGTGGGAACTACTCGAAGCGCAGTCAAAAGGTCCATCGACCTACAACGCGTCCCCTTATAAATTAACCAAATAAGGTCAGACGCGCTAACAGAGTTGGTAACAGAGGATGGTTTGTCTCCTTAAGAGCCCATCATAAAGTTCAGAGATAGGTAGAAGAGTATTTGGCCCCAGAAATAGTAAGCGAGGAATAACAGGGTTTCCCAGAGATGATAGTGGGGTAAGGGTTATTCTCCTACAAAGAGCTAAGTAATCCACAGATTTGGCGAGAGAAATTGGTGAAAGTTTGGATTTTTCAGATTCGATGATACAAAGTGGAGAGAAAATATGCCCCTAAGTGCTTAGAATGACTTTCCTAGAACCCTGGAGCTTGCCAATGATTGTTTGAGGATGTTCCCGGCATTCTAGTGTAGTGTAAATGAAGTAGGTTTTGTGCTTGCACAGCTTATGCAGATCGCAGGTGAATTGTGATATATGTGAGGGTTTAGGGAGTTTCCGTACTCCAAATGAAGTTGTAGAAGGAGTGTAAGGAAATGCCTCCTTGGCATGGTTGCCCCCTGACTTTTTGCCTTTGCTGATGCTATGTTTACAATTGAAAGTGTGCTGAGGCCTGCTAACCAGGCCCCAGCACCAGTGTTCTTTCCCTAACCTGTACTTTTGTATCCACAATTGGCAGACCCTGGCATCCAGATAAGTCCCTTGTAACTGGTACTTCTAGTACCAAGGGCCCTGATGCCAAGGAAGGTCTCTAAGGGCTGCAGCATGTCTTATGCCACCCTGGAGACCTCTCACTCAGCACAGACACACTGCTTGCCAGCTTGTGTGTACTAGTGAGGACAAAACGAGTAAGTCGACATGGCACTCCCCTCAGGGTGCCATGCCAGCCTCTCACTGCCTATGCAGTATAGGTAAGACACCCCTCTAGCAGGCCTTACAGCCCTAAGGCAGGGTGCACTATACCATAGGTGAGGGTACCAGTGCATGAGCATGGTACCCCTACAGTGTCTAAACAAAACCTTAGACATTGTAAGTGCAGGGTAGCCATAAGAGTATATGGTCTGGGAGTCTGTCAAACACGAACTCCACAGCACCATAATGGCTACACTGAAAACTGGGAAGTTTGGTATCAAACTTCTCAGCACAATAAATGCACACTGATGCCAGTGTACATTTTATTGTAAAATACACCACAGAGGGCACCTTAGAGGTGCCCCCTGAAACTTAACCGACTGTCTGTGTAGGCTGACTAGTTCCAGCAGCCTGCCACACCAGAGACATGTTGCTGGCCCCATGGGGAGAGTGCCTTTGTCACTCTGAGGCCAGTAACAAAGCCTGCACTGGGTGGAGATGCTAACACCTCCCCCAGGCAGGAACTGTAACACCTGGCGGTGAGCCTCAAAGGCTCACCCCTTTGTCACAGCCCAGCAGGGCACTCCAGCTTAGTGGAGTTGCCCGCCCCCTCCGGCCACGGCCCCCACTTTTGGCGGCAAGGCTGGAGGGAACAAAGAAAGCAACAAGGAGGAGTCACTGGCCAGTCAGGACAGCCCCTAAGGTGTCCTGAGCTGAGGTGACTCTAACTTTTAGAAATCCTCCATCTTGCAGATGGAGGATTCCCCCAATAGGGTTAGGATTGTGACCCCCTCCCCTTGGGAGGAGGCACAAAGAGGGTGTACCCACCCTCAGGGCTAGTAGCCATTGGCTACTAACCCCCCAGACCTAAACACGCCCTTAAATTTAGTATTTAAGGGCTACCCTGAACCCTAGAAAATTAGATTCCTGCAACTACAAGAAGAAGGACTGCCTAGCTGAAAACCCCTGCAGAGGAAGACCAGAAGACGACTACTGCCTTGGCTCCAGAAACTCACCGGCCTGTCTCCTGCCTTCCAAAGATCCTGCTCCAGCGACGCCTTCCAAAGGGACCAGCGACCTCGACATCCTCTGAGGACTGCCCCTGCTTCGAAAAGACAAGAAACTCCCGAGGACAGCGGACCTGCTCCAAGAAAGGCTGCAACTTTGTTTCCAGCAGCTTTAAAGAACCCTGCAAGCTCCCCGCAAAAGGCGTGAGACTTGCAACACTGCACCCGGCGACCCCGACTCGGCTGGTGGCGATCCAACACCTCAGGAGGGACCCCAGGACTACTCTAAGACTGTGAGTACAAAAACCTGTCCCCCCTGAGCCCCCACAGCGCCGCCTGCAGAGGGAATCCCGAGGCTTCCCCTGACCGCGACTCTTTGAATCCTAAGTCCCGACACCTGGGAGAGACCCTGCACCCGCAGCCCCCAGGACCTGAAGGACCGGACTTTCACTGGAGGAGTGACCCCCAGGAGTCCCTCTCCCTTGCCCAAGTGGAGGTTTCCCCGAGGAACCCCCCCCTTGCCTGCCTGCAGCGCTGAAGAGATCCCTAGATCTCCCATTGACTTCCATTACAAACCCGACGCTTGTTTCTACACTGCACCCGGCCGCCCCCGCGCTGCTGAGGGTGAAATTTCTGTGTGGACTTGTGTCCCCCCCGGTGCCCTACAAAACCCCCCTGGTCTGCCCTCCGAAGACGCGGGTACTTACCTGCAAGCAGACCGGAACCGGGGCACCCCCTTCTCTCCATTCTAGCCTATGTGTTTTGGGCACCACTTTGAACTCTGCACCTGACCGGCCCTGAGCTGCTGGTGTGGTGACTTTGGGGTTGCTCTGAACCCCCACCGGTGGGCTACCTTGGACCAAGAACTGAACCCTGTAAGTGTCTTACTTACCTGGTAAAACTAACAAATACTTACCTCCCCTAGGAACTGTGAAAATTGCACTAAGTGTCCACTTTTAAAACAGCTATTTGTGAATAACTTGAAAAGTATACATGCAATTTTTATGATTTGAAGTTCCTAAAGTACTTACCTGCAATACCTTTCGAATGAGCTATTACATGTAGAATTTGAACCTGTGGTTCTTAAAATAAACTAAGAAAAGATATTTTTCTATATAAAAACCTATTGGCTGGATTTGTCTCTGAGTGTGTGTACCTCATTTATTGTCTATGTGTATGTACAACAAATGCTTAACACTACTCCTTGGATAAGCCTACTGCTCGACCACACTACCACAAAATAGAGCATTAGTATTATCTATTTTTACCACTATTTTACCTCTAAGGGGAACCCTTGGACTCTGTGCATGCTATTCCTTACTTTGAAATAGCACATACAGAGCCAACTTCCTACATTGGTGGATCAGCGGTGGGGTACAAGACTTTGCATTTGCTGGACTACTCAGCCAATACCTGATCACACGACAAATTCCAAAATTGTCATTAGAAATTGATTTTTGCAATTTGAAAAGTTTTCTAAATTCTTAAAAGACCTGCTAGGGCCTTGTGTTAGATCCTGTTTAGCATTTCTTTTAGAGTTTAAAAGTTTGGTAAAAGTTTGAATTAGATTCTAGAACCAGTTTTAGTTTCTTAAAAAGTATTCCAACTTTTAGAAGCATAATGTCTAGCACAGATGTGAATGTGGTGGAACTCGACACCACACCTTACCTCCATCTACAGATGAGAGAGCTAAGGTCACTCTGTAAACTAAAGAAAATAGCAATGGGCCCCAAACCTACCAAAGTACAGCTCCAGGAGCTTTTGGCAGAGTTTGAAAAGGCCAACCCCTCTGAGGATGGCAACTCAGAGGATGAAGATAGTGACTTGGAGGGAAATTCCCCCCCTCCAGTCCTACTTAGGGAGAGCAGGGCTTCTCAAGCCCTGACTCCACAAATAATAGTCAGAGATGCTGGTTCCCTCACAGGAGGGACCAACAACTCTGAAATCACTGAGGATAACCCCAGTGAAGAGGACATCCAGTTAGCCAGGATGGCCAAAAGATTGGCTTTGGAAAGACAGATCCTAGCCATAGAGAGGGAAAGACAAGAGATGGGCCTAGGACCCATCAATGGTGGCAGCAACATAAATAGGGTCAGAGATTCTCCTGACATGTTGAAAATCCCCAAAGGGATTGTAACTAAATATGAAGATGGTGATGACATCACCAAATGGTTCACAGCTTTTGAGAGGGCTTGTGTAACCAGAAAAGTGAACAGATCTCACTGGGGTGCTCTCCTTTGGGAAATGTTCACTGGAAAGTGTAGGGATAGACTCCTCACACTCTCTGGAAAAGATGCAGAATCTTATGACCTCATGAAGGGTACCCTGATTGAGGGCTTTGGATTCTCCACTGAGGAGTACAGGATTAGGTTCAGGGGGGCTCAAAAATCCTCGAGCCAGACCTGGGTTGACTTTGTTGACTACTCAGTGAAAACACTAGATGGTTGGATTCAAGGCAGTGGTGTAAATAATTATGATGGGCTGTACAATTTATTTGTGAAAGAACACCTGTTAAGTAATTGTTTCAATGATAAACTGCATCAGCATCTGGTAGACCTAGGACCAATTTCTCCCCAAGAATTGGGAAAGAAGGCGGACCATTGGGTCAAGACAAGGGTGTCCAAGACTTCAACAGGGGGTGACCAAAAGAAAGGGGTCACAAAGACTCCCCAGCAGAAGGGTGATGAGACAACCAAAACTAAAAATAGTAAAGAGTCTTCTACAGGCCCCCAAAAACCTGCACAGGAGGGTGGGCCCAGAGCCTCTTCACAAAACAATGGGTACAAGGGTAAAAACTTTGATCCCAAAAAGGCCTGGTGTCATAGCTGTAAACAGCATGGACACCAAACTGGAGACAAGGCCTGTCCCAAGAAAAGTTCCACTCCAAACTCCAATCCAGGTAACACTGGAATGGCTAGTCTCCAAGTGGGATCAACAGTGTGCCCAGAGCAAATCAGGGTCCACACTGAAGCTACTCTAGTCTCTGAGGGTGGGGTGGATTTAGCCACACTAGCTGCCTGGCCGCCTAACATGCAAAAATACAGGCAGCAGCTCTTTATTAATGGGACAAGTGTAGAGGGCCTGAGGGATACAGGTGCCAGTGTCACCATGGTGACAGAGAAACTGGTTTCCCCTGGCCAATACCTGACTGGAAAAACTTACACAGTCACCAACGCTGACAATCAGAGAAAAGTACATCCCATGGCAATGGTTACTTTAGAATGGGGAGGGGTCAATGGCCTGAAGCAGGTGGTGGTCTCCTCAAATATCCCAGTGGACTGTCTGCTTGGAAATGACCTGGAGTCCTCAGCATGGGCTGAGGTAGAGCTAAAAACCCATGCAGCAATGCTGGGTATCCCTGAACTAGTGTGTGTGAAAACAAGAGCACAGTGCAAGGCACAGGGTGAAAAAGTAGAGCTGGAGTCTGGAAAAATGGCCCAGCCTACCAAGAGAACAGGAAAGTCAGTTGGGAAACCAACTGCAACACAGCAAAAGAAAGGGAACCTCTCTTCTCAGGAAGAAGTTCTGCCCTCTGAGGGAACTGAGCCTTTGGAGCTTGAACCTTATCAGGTTGAGCTCTTAGGCCCAGGGGGACCCTCAAGGGAGGAGCTGTGTAAGGGACAAGAAACCTGTCCCTCTCTTGAAGGCCTTAGGCAGCAAGCTGCTGAAGAGTCCAAAGGCAAGAAAAATGGAACACATAGGGTCTATTGGGAAGATGGGCTCCTGTACACTGAGGCCAGAGACCCCAAACCTGGTGCCACTAGGAGAGTGGTAGTGCCTCAGCTGTTCAGAGAGTTCATCCTAACATTGGCCCATGACATTCCCCTTGCTGGACATTTGGGACAAACCAAGACGTGGGAGAGGTTAGTCAACCACTTCTACTGGCCCAATATGTCCAACATGGTTAAGGAGTTTTGCCTCTCCTGCCCCACCTGTCAAGCCAGTGGTAAGACAGGTGGGCATCCAAAGGCCCCCCTCATTCCACTTCCAGTGATGGGGGTGCCCTTTGAAAGAGTGGGTGTGGACATAGTTGGTCCACTAGAACCTCCCACAGCCTCAGGAAATATGTATATCCTGGTAGTAGTGGATCATGCTACCAGGTATCCTGAAGCTATTCCCCTTAGGTCGACTACTGCCCCTGCAGTAGCCAAGGCCCTCATTGGTATCTTTACCAGAGTGGGTTTCCCTAAGGAGGTGGTGTCTGACAGAGGTACCAACTTCATGTCAGCATACCTAAAGCACATGTGGAATGAGTGTGGAGTGACTTATAAATTCACTACACCTTACCATCCACAAACTAATGGCTTAGTTGAGAGATTCAACAAGACATTAAAGGGCATGATCATGGGGCTCCCAGAAAAACTCAAAAGGAGATGGGATGTCCTCCTGCCATGTCTGCTTTTCGCTTACAGGGAGGTACCACAGAAGGGAGTAGGGTTCTCACCCTTTGAACTTCTGTTTGGTCATCCTGTAAGGGGACCACTTGCCCTTGTTAAAGAAGGCTGGGAGAGACCTCTCCATGAGCCTAAACAGGACATAGTGGACTATGTACTTGGCCTTCGCTCTAGAATGGCAGAGTACATGGAAAAGGCAACCAAAAACCTTGAGGCCAGCCAACAACTCCAGAAGTTTTGGTATGACCAAAAGGCTGCACTGGTTGAGTTCCAACCAGGGCAGAAAGTCTGGGTTCTGGAGCCTGTGGCTCCCAGGGCACTCCAGGACAAATGGAGTGGCCCTTACCCAGTGCTAGAGAGGAAGAGTCAGGTCACCTACCTGGTGGACCTGGGCACAAGCAGGAGCCCCAAGAGGGTGATCCATGTGAACCGCCTTAAGCTCTTCCATGACAGGGCTGATGTGAATCTGTTAATGGTAACAGATGAGGATCAGGAGGCAGAGAGTGAACCTCTCCCTGATCTTCTGTCATCAGACCCAAAAGATGGCACAGTAGATGGAGTGATCTACTCAGACACCCTCTCTGGCCAACAGCAGGCTGATTGTAGGAGAGTCCTACAACAGTTTCCTGAGCTTTTCTCCCTAACCCCTGGTCAGACACACCTGTGTACCCATGATGTGGACACAGGAGACAGCATGCCTGTCAAGAACAAAATCTTCCGACAGTCTGACCATGTTAAGGAAAGCATCAAGATGGAAGTCCACAAGATGCTGGAATTGGGAGTGATTGAGCGCTCTGACAGCCCCTGGGCTAGCCCAGTGGTCTTAGTCCCCAAACCTCACACCAAAGATGGAAAGAAAGAGATGAGGTTTTGTGTGGACTACAGAGGGCTCAACTCTGTCACCAAGACAGATGCCCATCCAATTCCAAGAGCTGATGAGCTCATTGATAAATTAGGTGCTGCCAAATTTCTAAGTACCTTTGACTTGACAGCAGGGTACTGGCAAATAAAAATGGCACCTGGAGCAAAAGAAAAGACAGCATTCTCCACACCTGATGGGCATTATCAGTTTACTGTTATGCCCTTTGGTTTAAAGAATGCCCCTGCCACCTTCCAAAGGTTGGTGAATCAAGTCCTTGCTGGCTTGGAGTCCTTTAGCACAGCTTATCTTGATGATATTGCTGTCTTTAGCTCCACCTGGCAGGATCACCTGGTCCACCTGAGGAAGGTTTTGAAGGCTCTGCAATCTGCAGGCCTCTCTATCAAGGCATCCAAATGCCAGATAGGGCAGGGAACTGTGGTTTACTTGGGACACCTTGTAGGTGGAGGCCAAGTTCAGCCACTCCAACCCAAGATCCAGACTATTCTGGACTGGGTAGCTCCAAAAACCCAGACTCAAGTCAGGGCATTCCTTGGCTTGACTGGGTATTACAGGAGGTTTGTGAAGGGATATGGATCCATTGTGACAGCCCTCACTGAACTCACCTCCAAGAAAATGCCCAAGAAAGTAAACTGGACTGTGGACTGCCAACAGGCCTTTGACACCCTGAAACAGGCAATGTGCTCAGCACCAGTTCTCAAAGCTCCAGATTATTCTAAGCAGTTCATTGTGCAGACTGATGCCTCTGAACATGGGATAGGGGCAGTTTTGTCCCAAACAAATGATGATGGCCTTGACCAGCCTGTTGCTTTCATTAGCAGGAGGTTACTCCCCAGGGAGCAGCGTTGGAGTGCCATTGAGAGGGAGGCCTTTGCTGTGGTTTGGTCCCTGAAGAAGCTGAGACCATACCTCTTTGGGACTCACTTCCTAGTTCAAACTGACCACAGACCTCTCAAATGGCTGATGCAAATGAAAGGTGAAAATCCTAAACTGTTGAGGTGGTCCATCTCCCTACAGGGAATGGACTTTATAGTGGAACACAGACCTGGGACTGCCCATGCCAATGCAGCTGGCCTTTCCAGGTTCTTCCACTTAGAAAATGAAGACTCTCTTGGGAAAGGTTAGTCTCATCCTCTTTCGTTTGGGGGGGGGTTGTGTAAGGAAATGCCTCCTTGGCATGGTTGCCCCCTGACTTTTTGCCTTTGCTGATGCTATGTTTACAATTGAAAGTGTGCTGAGGCCTGCTAACCAGGCCCCAGCACCAGTGTTCTTTCCCTAACCTGTACTTTTGTATCCACAATTGGCAGACCCTGGCATCCAGATAAGTCCCTTGTAACTGGTACTTCTAGTACCAAGGGCCCTGATGCCAAGGAAGGTCTCTAAGGGCTGCAGCATGTCTTATGCCACCCTGGAGACCTCTCACTCAGCACAGACACACTGCTTGCCAGCTTGTGTGTACTAGTGAGGACAAAACGAGTAAGTCGACATGGCACTCCCCTCAGGGTGCCATGCCAGCCTCTCACTGCCTATGCAGTATAGGTAAGACACCCCTCTAGCAGGCCTTACAGCCCTAAGGCAGGGTGCACTATACCATAGGTGAGGGTACCAGTGCATGAGCATGGTACCCCTACAGTGTCTAAACAAAACCTTAGACATTGTAAGTGCAGGGTAGCCATAAGAGTATATGGTCTGGGAGTCTGTCAAACACGAACTCCACAGCACCATAATGGCTACACTGAAAACTGGGAAGTTTGGTATCAAACTTCTCAGCACAATAAATGCACACTGATGCCAGTGTACATTTTATTGTAAAATACACCACAGAGGGCACCTTAGAGGTGCCCCCTGAAACTTAACCGACTGTCTGTGTAGGCTGACTAGTTCCAGCAGCCTGCCACACCAGAGACATGTTGCTGGCCCCATGGGGAGAGTGCCTTTGTCACTCTGAGGCCAGTAACAAAGCCTGCACTGGGTGGAGATGCTAACACCTCCCCCAGGCAGGAACTGTAACACCTGGCGGTGAGCCTCAAAGGCTCACCCCTTTGTCACAGCCCAGCAGGGCACTCCAGCTTAGTGGAGTTGCCCGCCCCCTCCGGCCACGGCCCCCACTTTTGGCGGCAAGGCTGGAGGGAACAAAGAAAGCAACAAGGAGGAGTCACTGGCCAGTCAGGACAGCCCCTAAGGTGTCCTGAGCTGAGGTGACTCTAACTTTTAGAAATCCTCCATCTTGCAGATGGAGGATTCCCCCAATAGGGTTAGGATTGTGACCCCCTCCCCTTGGGAGGAGGCACAAAGAGGGTGTACCCACCCTCAGGGCTAGTAGCCATTGGCTACTAACCCCCCAGACCTAAACACGCCCTTAAATTTAGTATTTAAGGGCTACCCTGAACCCTAGAAAATTAGATTCCTGCAACTACAAGAAGAAGGACTGCCTAGCTGAAAACCCCTGCAGAGGAAGACCAGAAGACGACTACTGCCTTGGCTCCAGAAACTCACCGGCCTGTCTCCTGCCTTCCAAAGATCCTGCTCCAGCGACGCCTTCCAAAGGGACCAGCGACCTCGACATCCTCTGAGGACTGCCCCTGCTTCGAAAAGACAAGAAACTCCCGAGGACAGCGGACCTGCTCCAAGAAAGGCTGCAACTTTGTTTCCAGCAGCTTTAAAGAACCCTGCAAGCTCCCCGCAAAAGGCGTGAGACTTGCAACACTGCACCCGGCGACCCCGACTCGGCTGGTGGCGATCCAACACCTCAGGAGGGACCCCAGGACTACTCTAAGACTGTGAGTACAAAAACCTGTCCCCCCTGAGCCCCCACAGCGCCGCCTGCAGAGGGAATCCCGAGGCTTCCCCTGACCGCGACTCTTTGAATCCTAAGTCCCGACACCTGGGAGAGACCCTGCACCCGCAGCCCCCAGGACCTGAAGGACCGGACTTTCACTGGAGGAGTGACCCCCAGGAGTCCCTCTCCCTTGCCCAAGTGGAGGTTTCCCCGAGGAACCCCCCCCCTTGCCTGCCTGCAGCGCTGAAGAGATCCCTAGATCTCCCATTGACTTCCATTACAAACCCGACGCTTGTTTCTACACTGCACCCGGCCGCCCCCGCGCTGCTGAGGGTGAAATTTCTGTGTGGACTTGTGTCCCCCCCGGTGCCCTACAAAACCCCCCTGGTCTGCCCTCCGAAGACGCGGGTACTTACCTGCAAGCAGACCGGAACCGGGGCACCCCCTTCTCTCCATTCTAGCCTATGTGTTTTGGGCACCACTTTGAACTCTGCACCTGACCGGCCCTGAGCTGCTGGTGTGGTGACTTTGGGGTTGCTCTGAACCCCCACCGGTGGGCTACCTTGGACCAAGAACTGAACCCTGTAAGTGTCTTACTTACCTGGTAAAACTAACAAATACTTACCTCCCCTAGGAACTGTGAAAATTGCACTAAGTGTCCACTTTTAAAACAGCTATTTGTGAATAACTTGAAAAGTATACATGCAATTTTTATGATTTGAAGTTCCTAAAGTACTTACCTGCAATACCTTTCGAATGAGCTATTACATGTAGAATTTGAACCTGTGGTTCTTAAAATAAACTAAGAAAAGATATTTTTCTATATAAAAACCTATTGGCTGGATTTGTCTCTGAGTGTGTGTACCTCATTTATTGTCTATGTGTATGTACAACAAATGCTTAACACTACTCCTTGGATAAGCCTACTGCTCGACCACACTACCACAAAATAGAGCATTAGTATTATCTATTTTTACCACTATTTTACCTCTAAGGGGAACCCTTGGACTCTGTGCATGCTATTCCTTACTTTGAAATAGCACATACAGAGCCAACTTCCTACAAGGAGTGTGCGTACTCCGAAGTGTGAGAGTAGGGATGTCGTCGAACTTCACATGTGTGTGGTTCTTTGTGCTAAAATAAATTGTCCACATGGTTGTTGGTATACGGACCCTGCGTGGTCTAAGACTCCAGAGTATATTGAAAAACGTCTCAGACACTTATTTTGTTTGTGGTAATTTGTCTGGTTTAATAGGTTGATCGGGCGTGGTCGACAAGTCAGAGTGTGAGTCAAAGTGAGCAAAATAATTTTTGGACTGAGATCTATGTGCACCAGGACAGACCCACTGATGAGTTGAGAGTAAAATTTGAGGGTCGAGTTTTGCTTGCGAATCATGAAAACTGAGAAAGAAGGATTAGCTGCCAGAGCGAAATGCCGTCAGTGAAAATCCGTTAGGTTTCTGAAGCGCTTGTGTTACCCTACCTGTAGTAAACTGACAAATTGGGTTTTCATTTTGTTTGGTGCTCGCAATAATTTTGCGATAGTCTAGTGTGAAGCTGAGGTTAGGAGGACAAGCCACAAGACTTTGTCAGCTGCAGTACGTGTGAGTGTGACGTCATTGGCGCTGTGCTGGGATAGGTTGGTTAGTGAGAAGGGTTGCACACAGACTGGCGGACAACCGTGAAGCACAATTGGTTGAGAAGGTTGGTGAAAAGGATTCTGGGATTAAAAGTCACCTCCTGATTTGATTTATAATAACATAAAGGTAGCAAAAATTACATTTTTCAGAGCTTTAAAGAGTGCCTTAAAGGGAGATACGTACATTACAACGAGTATAGGGGATATTGCACCGCCAGAAGGTACACCAGCTTACATTGTAATCAAGGAAAAGGGTGCTGCGCCATGTCTTTGGCTGAAACAATGGTGCAAAGTGACAGAGAAAGATGGGAGTTTAGCGTTTCTTGCCCATGGAAAATTTAATTTGAGGAGCTTAGAGAATTTGAGGAGGGTGCTGTATGACCTGAAACCTCCTCCGAGACCAGCACAGTTCGAGACATTAGCAATCTGGAAATTAGTAGCTAGACAGCAACAGAATTTTGAGAGGAGGATGAAAAAAGCAGAGAAAACACTAGCGGAGGCTAGATGGGACAGTGAGCAGAGGTTTTGCAGAACCAGGACTTTACAGGGGATTAAATTGTTTCCTGCAATTACTCAGGAGAGCGAGAGAGAAGGAAGGAAAGCTACCAGAAAGACAAACAGAAGCCCTTCCGAGAGCAGGGAGCGGAGATCAAAGGAGTCTAGGAGATCTTTAACACTTGAGGAAGAGTCCGATGATGATGAGTTTATTTTACAGTTATTGAGAAATCGCCCCCCGCTGTATGCAGCACAAGAGAGGAGTCCGAACACCAGTGTAAACCCTTCAGCACCTATACAGGTTAACATGACACAGAGCCCAATGCAGAGCAGTCTTATTGCACCCACTACACTGGTAGCACAAAATCAGATGCCACAGCCGAATGTTCCGAGAATTTACCCTGATGTACCCATTGTGGAAACTGCCACAAACATAATTGTGTCAACAGGACAGGCTTTCCTGAAAACGACATTGGTTCAGACAGAACCAACTACACTCTTACTGCCTCAAATGCATCCACAAGCAATGCCAAAGTACACTCCTATAACAGGGACACCTACAGACATGTCTGTACTGATGAGACAGATATCGGGAATTATGCACCCACAGAACCTGAATATTAGACCGAGCCCAGGCGCTGTATCTGTACCTGCCACCATTGGCCCAATTGTACCTTTGTTTGCACAAGACAATAATGGTGCAAGTGGACAGGGAGTCCTGAGTCAGAAATGAGGGGTGGACTCAATGAGAATACCCAAATAGTCTCTTCTGTGGGACAAACCTTTGACGGATCAAGATCATTGCTAGACCTTAGTCCATTCGGAGTTCCTCCGGTTACTGCAATAGGGTCGAACGTTAGTCACAGCCTGAAATTACCAACACCGCAGTCTCCAAATGTAGTTGTGCAACAGTTGCCAAATACCCAGCCTAACAACATTTCGATAAAAGGTTTGACTGCCCAACAATTGGCTGAATGGTTAGACAAACTGAATACCACGCAGAGTGCTCCTAGGGGAGAGGAATACTTGAACTATACAAGACTAGTGACAAAAGCGGGTGAGCTCATTGAAGGAACTATGGGTGTGAACAGACTAGAATCTTACACAGAGGCAGAATTAAGGTATCTGTGCCCGAAAATTACGAGGGTAGTGAACAATTTACATTAAAAGCTCACAGAGTATGACATAGAAATAGAGAAAACAAAACATTTGAAAAGGAGTTACAGGTTAGATTTTGACTCAAACAATTTTGAACCGATGAGATGTCCCGGAATGAAGGCACACCTCAGGGAGTTACTCCAAAGTGTCCAGACATGGGGAGCATTAGATAAATGGGAAGGCAGATGGGTAAAGAAGAGAGATAAAAGAAAAAGGGATTCTGCGGGTCTTACTGCAAATGTGCAGCAGGGTAAGGATCTGGTGAACATTTTACCCATGAGAGAGATTCTGGGAAGGAATTTTGTCCATGTGACTTGGAGCAGAAGTGACATCCTATCCTTCACAAATGATTATCCCAGGTTGAGAGAGAAACCAGTAGAGTGGTACTAGCAGACAGAGAGGTTCGTGAAACTTGCAAAATGCTTGTGGCAGGACTTGAACACTCTATTAGAGATAGTAGTCCCAGACGATTTGTGGATGGAGTGCAAGAGGAGTATAGATTGGCTGACAAAAGAACCAGAGAGAGACCTGACTACAAATGCACCATCTCCCGAGGTAATTAAATATTACTACGAAGTGACTGGATTTTTAAAAACAAGAATTTCGGCCAAAAACATTGATTGACAGAGAATAGACAGGACAGCTCAGGAAGCAAAAGAGTTGATACATGCGTATTATGAGAGTTTGTTGCAGCCGTTTAAGCATTACAGTGGTACAGAAACGATACAGCCGAAATACATGCATTTCGTGTTCAGATTTGTGGAAGGATTGAGACCTGAAATTAGCCAGATGATTAAGAGTCATTTGATTTGCTGGCAAGCAAAGCCAATTGTTGAGGTATTGCAGTATGCAAAGTTCTGTAGTGACGAGATTGAGTTGAAGTAGAGGAAGCTGAAAGAAAAGTCGATGGTCATGCAGATTAAAGTGGCACAGACAGGGATGCAAGGACATTTTCCACAACAGCAGCATCAGGGAAATGTGGTATTTCAAAATCAGATGAGAGATAGAGGTTGCGGAGGAACTGGTAATGGAAATCGTAGTCCTGATTTGAGTACTGTAGTGGTTCAGAATGATGTGCAGGGAATTAAGAGATTGTTGCCATGTCACGCTTACGGAGCAGTCGGACATTTGAAGCAGGAGTGTCCGATGATGGTACAGGAACGTGCTGTTCAGCAAACAAGTGACATCAAATTGTTCCAAAATATGAGAGGGCCAAGAATGAGAGGTCATAATCCAAATTTCCAGCAGCAGGTGCAAATGCCACGTGTACAGATGACACAGTTCAAGCCAGTGCAACAGCATGTTCAATTGGTACCTAGACAGCAAATAAAAATACCTTAAGCCCCAATGGAACAGCAGCAGGGGATGCTTCCTCAACAGGTCACAGATCAGAAGTTCATCAAAGACACAGCAGCACTCTAAAGAATGATTGTAAATGATTGGGTCCTCCAATGAAGTTGAGTAATGGTAGACATGGACATCATATCCATAGGATGGTCATTGTTCCATATTCACAGCCATCATAGTCATAGGATGAACATAGTTTCATAAACACAGCCAACACACGTTTCGTCACAGCATGTGACTTCTTCAAGGCATTTGGTAGGCGCAGTATGCCCTTGGGTATACGGGATCACTTGAAGTAATTAGGGTGTAATTAGACATGCTAGATGTCCTCGCTCGCACCACTTATGTTTTCTGTTTCCGAGGCAAGAGACTTACCATGGTCTCAGAGATTTGGGTCCTCGCTGCACCCTAATTACTCTGAGTGACCACTTATGCCCCAGGGCATACTGTGCCTACCAAATGCCTTGAAGAAGTCACATGTTGTGGTGAAACACGTGTTAGCTGTGTTTATGAAACGATGTTCATCCTATGATTATGATGGCTGTGAATATGGAACAACGACCATCCTATGGATATGATGTCCATGTCTACCATTAAAAGAACCCATGACTAGTCAACTTCATTGGAGGACTCATTTATTTATGATCATTCTCTAGAGTGCTGTGGTGTCTTAGATACATTTTGCTTGGTGTTTCACATGAACACCAAATTACGCTCTGTGGTAGTGGAGCTCATTTCACCCCATTGTGCCATATCTTCAATTGAACGATAACTCTTATTGACTTTTACGCATACGTCTGGGAAGTGCACCCTGTCGAGACACCACTACCGATTCTTTCTCTTTGTATACAGGTCAGAGGTTTAACCAGAGTAATAACACAGTACACCAATTTCCGTTACACTGTGAGAATGGAATAAACAATGATTGGGTGAGCGAGAGTTCGGATGAAGAGAAATGTGTGCTTGCAGCTTCCCTAGAAGTAGGTCAGAAGGGTCCATATGTGAAGAGAAAAGTAATGGGTCACAAATGTTCCTTCTTGGTTGACACAGGAGCTACATGCTCTACAGTGAGAACAGCAGAAGTTCCAAACCTGCCCCTTCCAGGAAAAACAGTTCAGATTGTAGGGGGTAGCGAATCAGTATGTGACCAATCCAGTCACAGAATCGGTTCAGGTTAAAATTGGCAACTTTAAAGGGTTACACAAATTCTTAGTCTGTGATTTAAGTCCAGTATCCCTATTCTGGAGGGGCTTACTGTGTAAAACCAGATGCTCAATTGCTTTCTCAAATGATGGAACCGAGATACAGACAAACAGTGAAGATGAGGATGACCCAGCTCCCGAGACAGAGTGTGAGACTATAAATGAGGAGTACCCCCTGATTAGTTTCTTTCCATTATTCACAGTAAAGGATCTTCCTCCTGACTTGCAAGGAACAGTTAAAGAGAGAGTGTGGGATTTGACAGGGAAAGGCATTATTCTGATAAAGGGAGTTGGGCCAGTGAAAGTTCCGGTAAAGCTGAACGCAATTTTTTCCCAGATTCCCCATTACCACATGCCACAGGACATCACTGAGAAGGTTGCTCCCATAATTGCAGAATTCGTAAACCAAGGGGTCTTGAAAGAAGTGTTGAGCAGTCCATGTAGTTCACCGATAATGGGATTGAGAAAGCCCTGTGGGAAAGTTCGGATTGTCCAGCATCTGAGAAAAATAAATGACATTGTGATCAAATGTTGTCCCGTAGTGCCAAATCCAGCCATGATTTTGTTTCAGGTTCCATGTGATGCTGAATGGTTCACCGTCATAGACTTGTCACAAGACTTCTTTTCTGTGCCTCTTCATGAGGATAGTCATGAGAATTTCTCTTTTGTTTCAAATTTTTAGATCAAGTTTACTGTCAAATTCCTCAAGGCTTTTCAGAGTCACCTTCCATATTCAACCAGATCTTGAAAAAGAACCTAGAGTTATTGGAAATGCCTTTCCAATCGGCATTGGTACAGTACATTGAAGATTTGTTGATTGCATCCAAAATGAAGGAAGAGTGCAAGTATGACACAATTGCCTCACTGAACCATTTGGGAAAGAATGGTCATAAAGTGTCCCCACTTAAATTGCAACACTGTCAGAAAGAAGTGAAATACTTGGGTCACCAGATTGAGAAGGGAATAAGGAAAATATCGAGAGAACAGGTCACAGCCATATTGCAGATGAATCCCCCAGCCACACAGAGAGTTGTCAGGATGTTTTTAGGGATGGTAGGCTACTGTTGCCAGTAGATTCCCAATTTTTCAGTCATTTCCAAGCCATTGCAGAAGCTGACTCACAGCACAACCCCTAGTGTTAGACCAGGTTTGTATGAAAGCATTTTTTGAATTGAGAGAGAGTCTGTGCAAAGCTCCGGCTTTGGGAATGCCTGACTACACTAAGTCCTCCACGTTGTTTTGCCATGAGCTTGATGCATGTTTTTTGTCTGTCTTGACTCAGGTCCATGGAGGTGTAAGCTGCCCAGTAGAATATTTTTCAGCTACTTTGGACCCAGTTGCAGCAGCTTTACCAGGCTGTTTATGTGCAGTTGCAGCGGTTGGACAGAGCCTAGCACAGAGTGAAGGCATTGTGATGGGACATCCCCTGACTATTATGGTTCCTCACTCCATTGAAGTTTTACTTACCAGGACCAAAACGCATCTTAGGGTCACATAATGTCTCATTGAAAAGATGTACAGTGCTTAACCCGGCAACTTTACTTCCCAATGAAAATGTTGAAATTGAAAAATTAGAAGATATTGAGCATGATTGTCTTGAAGTAACTGATCTGTGCACAAAACCGAGACGTGACATTAGAGACACCTGATTGGAAGAAGATGACCAAATTATTTTTGTTGATGGTTCCTGTGTAAGGGACAATACAGGAATACTGAGAGCAGGATATGCTGTGTGTACAATTTCTGGTGTACTTGAACCATCCTGGCTTCGAGGAGTATACTTTGCACAAGTAGCGGAACTGGTAGCCCTTACTAGAGCGTGCCATGTTTCTGCACAGCTTAAAGTTACCATCTATACGGATAGCCAGTATAGATTCGGAATAGTGCCTGATTTTTGCATATTGGGGTCATAGAGAGGTTTCCTGACCTCTTCTGATTCACCAGTGAGAAATGGTGAGAGAATTCAAGAGTTGTTGGAAGCTATCCAAATGCCTGAAAAGATTACCATGGTGAAATGCAGTGCACATCTAAAATCACAAGATTTTGTGTCAATGGTAAATGGATATGCGGATCAAGTCGCAAGGTTTTGTGCATTGAACTGTATATCATTTAATGATAGCTGGAAACTGTTACAAAAGCTAGGGAAAGATCTGCCTTTACTCATTCCCATGTCACTTCAGACTTTGAGGTGCCAAACACATCCAATCCTGAGGATAACTCCCTAGACATGGAAATCAGAAAGCTGAGATTGGAGGAGGCTACACTGAGGCTGCAACAGCAACAGCTGGCCCTAGACAGGGAAGCCCTAGCTGTGGAAAAGGAAAGGCAGGGGTTGGGGTTAGTTCCTCATGGTGGTGGCAGCAACAGTAGTTTCAGATGTTATAGGGTTGGGGAGGACACCACTGATTCAAGAAACGTACACAAAATTGTTCCCCCATACAAGGTGGGGGGTGATATCCAAAAGTGGTTTGTTGCACTTGAGAGGGCCTGTAAAGTTCAGAGGGTCCCTCATAGGCAGTGGGCTGCTATTCTTTGGTTGTCATCACTGTTAGGGAAGAGGATTCTGACAATTATAACATTCTAAAAAATGCACTCATTGATAGTTTTGGGCTCACCACAGAGCAATACAGAATTAAGTTCAGGGAAACCAAGAAAGAATCTTCACAAGATTGGGTTGACTTTGTATACTGTTCTGTCAAGACTTTTGAAGGTTGCTTACATGGCAGCAACGTGTCTGACTATGAGGGTCTATATAATCTGATTTTGAGAGAGCATGTTTGAATAGTTGTGTGTCTGATTTGTTTCACCAGTACTTTGTAGACTCAGATCTGACTTTTCCCCAATAATTGGGAAAGAAGGCAGACAAATGGGTCAGAACAAGGGTGAGCAGAAAAGCTCATACAGGGGATGACAAAGAAAAGAAGAAAGATGGTGAAAAATCTCAGGACAAGCATGGGGACAAACATAAACATAAAGATTCCTCTTCAGGTCCACAACACTACTCTGGGGGTGGAGATAAAACGTGTTCTTCTTTCTCTTCTACACACAATAAAAAGCCTTGGTGCAATGTGTGTAGAGGTAAAGGCGATAGGCCACCGGATAAGGCCTGTCTATAGGAGGCTGGCCTGGTTTGTAGTGGGTACCTTGGGTACTTACACCTTATACCAGGTCCAGTTATCCCTTATTAGTGAAATGTTCTAGTAGCTTAGGCTGATAGAGGTAGCTACAGCAGAGCAGCTTAGGCTGAACTAGGAGACATGCAAAGCTCATGCAATACCAATTATATTTACACAGTACTCATACACAAGTAAAGACAATACTCAGTGTTACCAAATATAAAAGTATTTATTTGGTTGACAGTACCAAAAATATCTTAGAGACAATACTCCTTCTGGAGGTAAGTATTATACACAATATATACACTAGAAACCAAAATGAGACAAGTAAATAGTCATAGAACAATGCAAACACTAGGAAATCCTATAGAATGCAATGGGACAAAATAGGTCTAGGGGCAACACAAACCATATACTAAAAAAGTGGAATGTGAATCAAGAATTCCCCCTAGACATGTGTAGTGTGTACAGAATCCCTGGGAGAGTAAGAATACAGTAAAGGTAAGTAAATTACCCCACCCCAGAGCCCAAAAAAGCAGGAGTAAAGTACTGCAAGTTTCCTTAGGACACACTGCACCTTGTTTTGGGATTTTGCAGCAGCCAACCAAGTCTGCAAAGAACAACCGCTGGATTATTGGACCTGAAGACCTGCAAAGGAAGGGGAGCAAGTCCAGAAGTCGAAAGAAGTCCCAGGAAGGACAGGAGCCCCTGCCAACCCAGAAGAGGGTGCAAAAGAAGAATCCTCGGTTAGTAGAAGACTGCAGAAATGCACCCTAGGAAGATGCCAGCGGGGTTCTGCATAATGCAAAAGATGTCCCATGGCGTGAAGATTGTTGCAGATGAGATTTTGTGTTGGAAGGTGCCAACAAGCCTTGGCTATGACAAAACTGATTTTTTCATCAAAATGGTGCTGGATGGACCCAGGAGGGATCTGGGGGGTCTCAACTCTGTGGGAGGAGGAAGAGGGAGCTCTCAGCACTTCAGAGAGCCCTCAGGATGACAGCCAGCACCCCCAGGCACCGCAGGATCTGGGTTCAAAGGAGGTGCAAAATGCAGTTGATGCAGCACAACAAAAGAAGGTCCCACACCGCCGGAGAAAAACTCAGCGAGTTGGGCATTGCAGGGTGGAGTGCAGGGGACCTGGGCCAGGCTGTACATGGAGGAATTTTGCAAAGAGTGTGCAGAGGCCTCAGGAGGTGAAGAAGACACAATACACAGGGGTACTGTCGTTCTCCGGGAAAGCAAGGTCTTACCTCCTCCAAATTGCGTCAGCAGGACCTCAGGACAGTCTATGTTGATGATGTACACCCTCTGAGTCCTTAGGAGCACGCTCACTGCCGTGAGAGGAGTCCCAGGGTACCGGTCGTTGCCTTGGAAGGTGCCTGCTTGGAGCAGGGGAGTGACTCCATCACTCCACGGGAGATTTCTTTGGTCCTTCTGGTGCAAGATGAAGACAGGGAGTCTCCAGAGCATGCACACCATGGAAACTGTTGCAGTTTCTGACTTGGAGCTGAGGTTGCTAAAGAAAAGTGTCTCTTGTAGACACCTTGTTGCAGTTACAGCATTTCTTGGAGCAGGCTGCGGTTGATCCGAGGTCAGAAGAGTCTGAAGTTGTTGCAGAGGATTCCTGAAGGAAACTTGCAAGGAGAATCTGAAGAGAACCCACAGGAGAGACCCTAAATAGCCCTGAGAGTGGGATTGGCTACCTTATCAGGTATGGACCCATCAGGAGGGGTCTCTGATGTCAACTGCTGGCACTGGCCACTCAGAGCCCTCCAGAGTACCCCCACACCTTGCAAAGCAAGATGGTTGAAGTCCGGGACACCCTGGAGGAGCTCTGGGCACCGCCCCTGGGGTGGTGAGGGACAGGGGAGTGGTCACTCCCCTTTCCTTTGTCCAGTTTCTTGCCAGAGCAGGGGAGAATGGGTCCCTGAACTGGTGTAGACTGATATATGCAAAGAAGGCACCATCTGTGCCCTTCAAAGCATTTCCAGAGGCTGGGGGAGGCTACCCCTCCCCAGCCTGTAACACCTTTTTCCAAAGGGAGAGGATGTAACACCCTGCTCTCAGAGGAAATGCTTTGTTCTGCCTTCCTGGGACTGGGCTGCCCAGACCCCAGGAGGGCAGAACCCTGTCTGTGAGGTGGCAGCAGCTGTAGCTGCAGTGCAAGCCTCAGAGCGCTGGTTTGGCAGTACTGGGGGTCCATGGTGGAGCCCCCAGGATGCATGGGACTGGCTCCCCAATACCAGATTTGGAATGGGGGGGTCAATTCCATGATCTTAGACATGTTACATAGCCATATTCGGAGCTACTATTTTGAAGCTACATATATGCATTGACCTATATGTAGTGCATGCGTGTAATGGTGTCCCCACACTCACAAAGTCCGGGGAAATGGCCCTGAACTATGTGGTGGAACCTTTGCTAGTGCAAGGGTGCCCTCACACTAAGTAACTTTGCACCTAACCTTCAGCAAGTGAAGGTTAGACATATAGGTGACTTATAAGTTACTTAAGTGTAGTGAAAATGGCTGTGAAATAATGTGTGCGTTATTTCACGCAGGCTGCAATGGCAGTCCTGTGTAAGGGTTTGTCTGAGCTCCCTATGGGTGGTAAAAGAAATTTTGCAGCACATATGGATCGCCTGGTACCCCAATGCCCTGGGTACCGAGGTACCATATACTAGTAACTTATATGGGGGGTCCAGTATGCCAATAGAAATTGGTAAATGAAGTCACTGGCCTACAGTGACAAATTTAAAAGCAGAGAGAGCATAAGCACTGAGGTTCTGATTAGCAGAGCCTCAGTGACACAGTTAGGCACAACACAGGCGTACACATTAGGCCACAAACTATGAGCACTGGGGTCCTGGCTAGCAGGATCCCAGTGACACAGTAAAAACACACTGACACACACTCACAAACAGGCCAAAAGTGGGGGTAACCATGCTAGAAAGAGGCTACTTTCTCACACAACCCCCCCCCCCAATGAAGGACAATGAGGCTAACCTTGGCCAGTTGAGACTTTATTGTCTAAGTGGTCATAAGTAGAGAGTAGATCTGCAATAGAGTGGTCACTCCCTTTATCATCCACTATATGGTTACTTCCCTGTGGGGAGGTAAACCACCCTGTTTGGAGATTTGTACCTAACCAACAGTGTGAGTGTAAATTCTCAGAGTTCCTATTAGTATGTTTTAAAGTTGAGCAGTGGGATTTGTCCACTGGGCCTATGTCAAATGCAGGAAATGCTAGGCAGGGATGCTGTCTCAATAAAGCCATAGCTGGGCAGAAACGTTGTCCATATGGCTGTAAGAGAGAACAGGGTTGCTGTTTCTCTTGAGTTGGAACAGGGCAGGGTTGCTGTCCTATAAGCTCCACACCAGGACAGGGCTGCTGTCCTAAGTGTTTAGAGGTAGTGCAGGGCTGCTGCACTAAAGTTTCTCTGGGAGGGCTGGTGGGATGCTCCATATTTACTAAAATTGTGTAATTTTGCGCATCTGGTTTAGTAGTTCCACAGCGAGGGACTTTTACCTCTGGGAGTCCAGCTGTGGTAGCTGAGGGCTCCTTTGGTACAAGTTCCACCCCAAGAGAGGTTTCTCCCACCACAGGAATGGTATCCTTAGTGGTAGGGCGGGGAAGGGATACTTTGACACCCTTTTTTACCTGTTGGTGGAGAGGAATCCTGAGATTTCATGCCCTTTTCTTTCCTTTGCTTTTTCTTTTCACCAGAAATGAGAGGAAGCAATTCCTCGGGGATACCCAGCATGGACGCATGGGTACTGCACTCTACCTCAGCCCAACCTGAGGCCTCTAGGTCATTCCCTAAGAGACAACCTACAGGTAAGCTAGGTGATACCACCACCTGCTTAGGGCCAGTAACTCCACCCCAACTAAGTTGAACTACAGCTGAGGGGAGGGACTGAGTGAAGTTATTGACATCAGTAATTTGGTACTTCTGTTCAAGGAGGTGTTGTGCAGGTGACACTAGGTTTTCAGTCACTAAAGTGATACTGGCACCTGTGTTCCTGTAGGCCTGGGCATCAACACCATTTATTAAGATTGACTGCCTGGACGTATCCATGTTAAGAGGACAAGCAGCCAAGGTGACAAGGCCAATGCCACCAGGTGTGACAGAAACTGTCTTGGGACTGTCTACCCCAGTTTCTATTATGGTTCCAAAAGTGAACCCAACTACACCTTTAGTTTGACTATTGCCAGTAGTCCCACCACTATTACCACTACTGCTAGGGGCACTAGAGTCTGATGTCTTAGTGGTGGTAGGCTCAGGGGCTTTACCTGTGCAGGGCGTATCCCTTGGCCAATGGCCTTTATTTCTACACACATAACACCAAGGCTTTTTCTGATTGTGTGAAGAGTTTGAAGAAGATGAAAACGTTTTATCCCCACCCCCAAGGAGTGTTTTGTACCTGAAGAAGGATCTTTATGTTTACTTTTATCCCCAGGCTTGTCCTGAGATTTTTCACCATCTTTCTTCTTGCCATCCTTGTCACCCCCTGTATGAGCTTTTCTGCTCACCCTTGTTCTGACCCATTTGTCTGCCTTACTTCCCAATTCTTGGGGAGAGGTCAGATCTGTATCCACAAGATACTGATGCAACAAGTCAGAGACACAATTATTCAAGATATGCTCTTTCAGAATCAAGTTATATAGGCTTTCATAATCAGTCACCTTACTGCCATGTAACCAACCTTCTAGGGCCTTCACAGAACAGTCCACAAAGTCTGTCCAGTCCTGTGATGACTTCTTTCTGGTCTCTCTAAACCTAAGTCTGTACTTTCAGTGGTTAAGCCCAGGCCATCCAAGAGTGCGTTTTTAAGAACCTGGTAATTATCTGCATCATCCTCTCTGACAATAAGAAGTCTGTCTCTACCTTTGCCAGAGAAGGATTACCAAAGGATAGCAGCCCACTGTACATGAGGGATACTCTGATCTTTACAGGCCCTCTCAAGTGCAGCAAACCACTTGTTGATGTAATCACCATCCTTGTAAGGAGGGGCAACTTTGTGCAGATTCCTAGAATCAAATGAAGGTTCCCTAACATTTGTATTCCTAGAACTGCTGCTGCCACTATGGGGAACTAACCCCAAACCCTGCCTCTCTTTCTCCACAGCCAGGGATTCCCTGTCTAAGGCCAACTGCTGCTGCATTAGCTTCAGTCCGGCCTCTTCTAACCTCAGCTTTCTGAGTTCCCTATCTAGGGACTGGTCCTCAGGGTTAGAATTATGTGAAGCCTCTGAAACAGATGTAGAATGAGAGTGTGCAGAGGGAGACCTATCTCTAACAGGGGCCACTCTAGTGACTCGGCCTCTAGGGGTAAAGGGGGCCCTACTTGAGTGTGAACCCTTACCACTACCAGTTATACTAGGGGCTTGTTGCCAGATAGGTCTGCGGAAGGACCCTCCCCACGATTGTCATCTTGCTCCTCTGAGCTTTCCTGGTTTGAGTTATCCTCTACCCCTCCCCCTGTCTGTTCTGGACTAGTGCTGAGCCACTGGTCATCTTGGAGGAGAAGATTTAAGAGGAATTCTTCTTCCCAATCCCTAAACTTTTTTCAATACAGAGACCCCTCAAACTTTTAAAGTTTAGATTCTCATATGTTGTTTTCACAACTCTAGGGGTAGCATCTACAGAAGATATATTGAAAGAAAAAGGTTTTGGGAAAGTGAGTAAAAAGTTAGTAGAATAACAGAGCTAACATTTTGGAGAAAAGAAGAAAACGTTTCAGAACTTTGAAAAACTTTTGCAACGTTAAACAGAACTTTTAAGAAAGTTAGAAAATTGTTTCTAGGTATTTATTATATATGCTCTAAGTATTGGAGCAAGCTTTTCTTGTGAAAAGCACAGTCAGTCAAAAAAGGCTTTATTCGGCAATCACATAACTTGAAGATAAGCAAGGCATCAAATTGAAAAACAGTTTAAATGGGTAGCCCAATATCAAAACAAGGTTAAACTACCATCGCAACCTAGGTTTATCTGTTCCAATTTGCCCTTGCAAGGATAGAAAAAAAATTATGGTAACAATATATTTACTACCCTTTAGAATTATATAAACTCATGGCAGTTCTCATATTTCAAAGCATTTTCTAATATTATGAAACAATAAAATATTGTGCTAAGATTATTTGGATTACTTAGGATATAACAGATCCTCACTTAGTGCAAAATCACAGATGCAATTCAGAGCATATATAAAGATAAAGGTGGTCATTACAACCCTGGCGGTCGGAGTTAAAGCGGCGGTAAAACCGCCAACAGGCCGGCGGTAAAAAAAATGGAATTACGACCGTGGTGGAAACCGCCAACATAGACAGCCACTTTAACACTCCGACCGCCACGGCAGTACAAACAAACACCGCAGCGGTAACTGCCAACAGACAGGTGGAACACAATGTACCGCCCACAGTATTACAAGCCACCAATCCGCCACCCTTTCCGGGGCGGATTCACCGTGAACAAAAACACGGCAGAAACAGGACTTCGAAGGGAAAACGCTCACCTCTACACACCCCACGAGAAACCAGTACGCCATGGAACCGGAACTCCAGATTCTGCCAGCCTTTACCTTCCTGCTCCTCTACCAGGAGCACGAACACCGGCGGCGAAGACAACAGTGAGTACTGCACCTACGACACAGGGGAGGGGGGAGGGAAAAAACAGTGACACACACACGCAACACCCCCACCCCGCCCTCACCCACTACAACACACACGCTAATACATATTGCTACATCACAGTTACACCCCCAAACCCCCTGGAAGAATGCAAGGACAAAAGGAAATGAGTCGAATAATTGTGATATATTCAATTACATACATCAAAAATATTTACAAATATATACATTTATATACTATATACAATTAAATACACCAAGAACACAAGTCCAAGGGATTCCACCATCATAGTCCGTGGATCACTGGGCCCAAAAGGCATGGGTGAGGCCCACACTCAATACCCGAACAAGACAGAGAGAACACTGCAGGGGCATCAGTTACAAATAAAACAGGCACCTCAGGGGGAAGGGAAGGGGGGGGCACCTCAGCCGGTTGAGTGCACGACGCCAGATCCACGAGGAGGCTCCATGTGCACAGTTCAATCCTGGGGAGTGCAAAGCCACAGTCTCACGAGTCTCAACAGTGGGTGGTTTGCCCACTGTTCAATCCTGGGGAGTGCAAAGCCACAGTCTCACAAGTCTCTACAGTGGGTGGTTTGCCCACAGTTCAATCCTGGGGGGTGCAAAGCCACAGTCTCACAAGTATCTACAGTGGGTGGTTTGCCCACTGTTCAATCCTGTCTGTGCCAGCGGTTCAGCTCCTGGCAGCGGTGTCCTTGGCAGCGGTTCAGCTGCTGGCGGTCCTGTCTATGGCAGTGGGGCTGCTGGCGGTCGCCTCCTGGGCAGCGGGGCTGCTGCTGGCGGTCCTGTCTGTGGCAGCGGGGCTGCTGGCGGTCGCCTCCTGGGCAGCGGGGCTGCTGCTGGTGGTCCTGTCTGTTGCAGTGTGGCTGCTGGCGGTCGCCTCCTGGGCAGTGGGGCTGCTGCTGGCGGTCTTCTCCTGGGCAGTGTGGCTGCTGGCAGTCTTCTCCTGGGCACTGTGGCTGCTGCCGGTCTTGTCCGCCGTGCTGATCTTCCCAGACTTGCCGGTTTTACTGTGCCCCTTCCCCACCTTGGATGGTGTTGCAGCTGTCTCCACACTACCAACTGTACCCCTGGGAGGGGCTTTGGTGGCTGGTTTCTTTCCCCTCTCCCGCCGGGCACTGGCCAACTTTTTATGCTTGACAGGTGGGGGACTGTCCGTGCTCTGGCTCCTTGCCACACTGCCTGCCCTGCTGCCTAGTGCACTCCATAATCCGGTGACTACTGGCACCACTTGTCCTGCCGCTGTTGTGGCTGAGGTGCTAGGTTGGGACCTGGAGAGTCGGGCCCTAGGAGACTGAAGAGGTGGGGGAGGTGAGGGAAAGAGGTCAAGGCCGGCAAGGAAAAGTTTCTTAGGAACATTGGGACGGGTAGCTGGAGGGGGTTTGGGAGTGGAGGAAGAGGTTGTGGTCGTAAGAGGTGTCAGTTTGCTGACTTTGGGTGAAGGTGCATGGGCTGGAGGCTGTTGTGAGGTGGATGGCTGTTGGGTGGGTGTGTGGCTGCGTTTGTGTACCTTGGGAGGTGACCTCACAGACACACTGGGAGAGGACACAGGGGATGTGTGAATGGTAGTGGGGGTGGTGAGTGCATGTGAGCAGGGTGTGGTGGTGTGTGTGCTGGTGATGGACGTAGTGGCTGATGATGTAGTGCATGCAGGTGTGAGTGGAGACGAGACAGGGAGGGAGGAAGGAGACGAGGAGGAGAGGGATCACAGTGGAGTCAGTGGATGTTGGTGTGTCTGCATGTGTGTGATGCTTGCATGAGTGCCTGTGGGATGTGTGGTGCTTATGTTTGCCAGAGCTTCCCTTGTGTGTTGGGGTGTGTGCATGCTGGTCTGATGGTGTGCTTGGGATAGGCTGAGGTACAGGGGTGTGGGTCTGGGTGGAGGAAGTTGGAGGGGGGAGGCTAGAGACAGGGACAATGGCTGCCATCAGTGCTGAGGCCAGAGTCTGAAAAGCTCGTTGAAGGGCCTCCTGATCAGAATGAATGCCCTCCAGGTATGCATTGGTTTGTTGCAACTGCCTCTCTACACCCTGGATGGCATTCAAAATGGTAGACTGCCCAACAATGAGGGACCTGAGGAGGTCAATGGCCTCCTTACTGAGGGCAGCAGGGGTGACAGGGGCAGGGGCTGAGGTGCCTGGGGTGAAGGTGATGCCCACCCTCCTGGGTGAGCGGGCATGGGGCAAAGGCTGAGGGGCTGCTGGGAGGGCGGTGCTGGTAGGGGGGTGGTGGCTGTACCTGTAGATGCGGGGGACACAGATGGGGCCACCACCGCAAGGGAGCTCCCATCAGAGGAGGAGTCCATATCGCTGGTATCAGCTCCTGTCCCCGCAGTGGAGCTCCCCTCGCCCTCCGTCCCACTGTCCGTAGTCTCGCCCTCCAGGGACATGTGGGATGCAGCAACCTCCTGCTCCCGTGCCACTGCTCCTCTGCCTGATGATACTTATGCACACAAGTACAGGGGGACCACAAAAAGGGGGGGGGGACAGAAGAAAGACATGTTCAATGCATGCAATACCGCTACCGTTGGCGGACACGACAGACACAGAAGCCCCCTGCACTACGTGCGCACTTGGGGTCCACTATTCAATCCCTGGAACATGGCTTACAAGGCTATGGCCGATTTCTGCACACATGGATGTCACAGGAGCCTGACTAGGTGTAGTTGGCACTGTACACAGGTGGGGTGGGGTGCCACAGGGCCTGCCTGAAGAAGGGAACTTAACTAGCAAACTCGCCCTGGCCTAGGGGAACCCACAGCCCACCTCCCTCACCCAGACACCTACAATGCACGCTGAATCAGCTGAACGAGAGTGTACTCACCCCCTTGTTGCTGCTGTGATGCCCTCAAGGGGCCATCCAGCTCCGGGTACGCCACCGCCAGGGCCCTGAACATCAGGGGGGTCATGGTGCGACGGGCACCCCTCCCACGTTGGGAGGCCATCTCCAGCTGGGCCTCTGCCGTCTTCTTGCTCCATCAGCGAATGTCCTCCCATCTTTTCCACCAGTGGGTGCTCCATCTGTGGTAGACCCCCAGGGTCCGGACTTCCTTGGCGTTGGCACGCCAGATGTCCTTCTTCTGGTGGGCGCTGACCTACAGGAATTGGACTGGGAAAAAAGAGGAGTAATTACCAACTGCACCGTCACAGTCATTGGCCCGCATCCCTACCCTTGCCATGACGCACATGCACTCACCGTTGTTTCATGCACGCCTCATTCTCACCGCCCCCCATCTTTCATCCACCCCACTCCACACAGGCATTGCCCATACAGCATGCTCACAGTGTACTTACCTGTTTGTCTGGAGGACCGTAGAGTAGCGTGTACTGGGGGAGGACCCCATCCACGAGTTTCTCCAACTCCTCCGTGCTGAAGGCAGGTGCCCTTTCCCCAGACACAAGAGCCATTGTCTCTTCCAGACTGAGGTCACAGCAGCACTTGCAGTGTAGGTCCTCTCCTGTCGAAGATCAGGTATTGAGTGATTGAACAGACAGAAAATGGCGGTCACGTCCGCGGCGGTGCGTACCGTCACCGCCGGCGTACATCGTCATTGGCTCCTGGGACCCATAGGGTCCAATGTTAACCAATGCAGAATTGCGCCGCTGTCTTTGACCGCCTACCGCGATGGTGTACAACGCCAGTTCAGTTACCTCATATCCCCTTGTCCCACCTAACATGTCAGGCAGCCGCCATTTCAGGGGCCCATATGGCTTTATTTTTGACTGCGTCACACATACCTAGGCCTTGCCTAGACACTCATACAGGCAAATTTCGATTTATGAATAGTTTTCAGAGTAAGCTGTGTTTACGTACCTCAGAGTTGGTTGACTATGTGCTTGCTGTTCTCCTCCATAGGCACCGTCCGCTGGGGCATGTGAGGAGATGGTGGCTTCCTCCGGTGTACAGACCACTGGTGGACCTGTCGACAATGGAGGAAAGACATGTGATCATCACCTACAGGCTTGATCGTGCCACAATCCAGGAACTGTGTGCCCGGTTGGAGCCAGACCTGATGTCAGCTATCCGCCATCCCACAGGAATCCCCCCTCAAGTGCAGGTGCTGTCAGTACTCCATTTCCTTGCAAGTGGGTCTTTTCAAACAACAGTGGCCATAGCATCAGGGATGTCCCAGCCTATGTTTTCCAACGTGTTGTCCAGAGTGTTGTCTGCCCTGCTGAAACACATGCAGAGCTACACTGTTTTCCCTCAGGTGGAGGATTTGCCTACAGTGAAAGGTGACTTCTATGCCCTGGGACATATCCCCAACATCATAGGTGCCATTGATGGGACACATGTGGCCTTGGTCCCCCCCCAGAGGAGTAAACAGGTGTACAGAAACCGGAAGAGTTACCATTCCATGAATGTGCAGATGGTGTGTTTGGCAGACCAGTACATGTCCCATGTTAATGCAAAATTCCCTGACTCAGTGCATGACGCTTACATCCTGCGGAATAGCAGCATCCCTTATGTGATGGGGCAACTACAGAGGCACTGGGTGTGGCTATTAGGTGAGCACCTGGACCCAAATCAGTGGGAATAGTTGTCTGGGTCTGTGGATGTCCTTATGAGTCAGTCTGTGTCTAACAGTTGTCCCTCACCATTTTCAGGTGACTCTGGTTACCCCAACCTGTCATGGGTACTGACCCCAGTGAGGAATCCCAGGACAAGGGCAGAGGAACGCTACAATGAGGCCCATGGGCGAACTGGGAGGATTATAGGGCGGACCTTCGGCCTCCTGAAGGCCAGGTTCCAGTGTCTACATATGACAGGTGGTTCCCTATTCTACTCACCAAAGAAGGTGTGCCAGATCATCGTGGCCTGCTGTATGCTTCACATTTTGGCTTTGCGACGACAGATGCCTTTTCTGCAGGAGGATGGTCCAGATGGAGGTGTTGTGGCAGCTGTGGAGCCTGTGGACAGTGAAGAGGAGGAAGCAGAAGAAGACACATTGACAACAGGAACACGGTGATCCTGCAATACTTCCAGTGAGACACAGGTAAGAAGACAAACCTGCCTGCTACTTCTAATTTAAAACTGCTACCTCTCTACTGTCTGTCATTTTCACCCAGTGCATGGTCACTGAGTTGTCACTTTCCCTTACGATTTCACAGATGTGGGTCCCACTGTGTGACATCTGCTTTGCTTCCTCATGGACTAGAGCTGTGTGACATAGGTATGTTGACATTACATTTGAAAGAGCATTTTGGCACTGTAATTGCTAATACACTATTTCAAAATCACAGACAGACTCAAGATTGTTTTGTGCTTTAAGGCTGTTTATTTAATTGCTCAATATTGGGGGGGGTTGTAAAATGTTGAGGGGTGATGGTGGAGCAATGTCCATGGCAGAGTCCAGTCTATTAGTCTCACAGGTGCATTGTCCAAAGGGGCATAGGAAGTGGAGCTGGGGCAGTTTAAGGATGGACAGGGTGACAAGGTGGGACAAAAGTATGACAATCAGGGTGGTCTCATTTCTTGGCGGGGTCTTGGCATCGTTCTCTGTCTTTGTCCTGGATCTCAGGGACCATTTGCGGGGTGGTTCTCCATCTGCAGGGGGTGGGGTGCTGGTGTGGTGGTCCTGTGGCGGTGCCTCCTGCCCACTAGCGCCGGCGGAGGTGGTGGGCAGTTCATCGTCCAGGCTAGGGTCAGGGGCCCCTTGTTGTGCCACAATGTCCATCCTGGTGTTGAGGAGTACCTTCAGCACCCTTACAATGGTGCCCAGGGTGGAATTGATGGATTTGAGTTCCTCCCTGAACCCCAGATATTGTTCCTCCTGCAGCCGCTGGGTCTCCTGAAACTTGGTCAGTACCGTTGCCATCGTCTCCTGGGAATGGTGGTATTCTCCCATGATGTTGAGAGGGACTCGTGGAGAGTGGGTTCCCTGGGCCTGTCCTCCCCCTGTTGCACAGCAGCCCTCTCAGTTCCCTTGTGTTCCTGGGCCTCCGTCCCCTGAACTGTGTGCCCATTGCCACTGCCCCCAGGTCCCTGTTGCTGTTGGGGTGGTGGGTTAGCCTGGGTTCCCTGTAGTGGTGGACACACTGCTGATTGACGTGTCCTGGGGACAGAGGTATGGGCCCGCTGGGTGGGTGCTGTGCTGGTGTTTCCAGAGGGGGGAAGCTCTGTAGTGGCCTGTGCCAGTGTGAGGGGAACCGACTGTCCCGAGGTCCCAGATGAGCCGGGCTGGTCATCTAGATCCAGTTGGACAGAGCTGCTCTCATCACTGTGGGCCTCTTCTGTGGGTGGAGTGGACATGTCTGGACCCTCCTGTCCGGTGACGTTGGGTAGGGGTCCTGCAGGGGGGAAAAGGATGATTATTGCATCTGTGTGTGCCATGGTGTGCAATGGGTGGGTGACCCTGTACCCCAGTGCTTGCATTCCGGTGTAGGACCTTGTGTGATGATGGTTTAGGGGGGTGTATGGGTATGTGCAGTGGCCATGCTTTGGTGATGGGTGTCCATGCTTTGGCGTTGCATGCAGGGCTTGGTGTTGGGATGGGTGGTTTGTGATATTGGGACATGTGTGAGGAGTAGGAGTGATGGGGGTGAGGACGAGGGTGGGGGTATGTGATGGCATGCAGGTAGGGTGGGGGATATAGTAGTAAAGATTTGACTTACCAGAGTCCATTCCTCCATCTACTCCTGCGAGGCCCTCAGGATGCAGAATAGCCAAGACTTGCTCCTCCCATGTTGTTAGTTGTGGCGGAGGAGGTGGGGGTCCGCCGCCATTCCTCTGTACAGCAATGTGGTGTCTTGAGACCACGGAACGCACATTCCCCTGTAGGTCGTTCCACCTCTTTCTGATGTCATCCCTATTTCTTGGGTGCTGTCCCACTGCGTTGACCCTGTCCACGATTCTTCGCCAATGCTCCATCTTCCTTGCTATGGAGGTGAGCTGCATCTGTGGTCCCAAAAGATGTTGCTCTACCCGGATGATTTCCTCCACCATGACCCTGGGCTCCTCCTCAGAGAACCAGGGGTGTCTTTGCCGTGCCATGGGGTGGTGTGGGTGATGTGTGTGTTGTGATGTGTGGGGTGATATTTAGTGGTGTATTGTGTGAGGTGCGTGGATGTTATGTGGGTGATGGTGTTGAGTGCCTGTGGATGCTTGTTTGTAGATGGTGGTGTCTCTCTGTGGCCTTCAGTGACAGTTGTTGTTGTCGGGGTTTGTGGGTGATGTGGGTGTGTGTTTTATATTGTATTGGGTGTGTGGGAGTGGTGTGTGTATGTGTATCAGGTGTGTGTATTTCGAATTGTCCAATGGGATGTGTTTTGAAAGTGTGTGTGTATTTTGAGCGCGGCGGTGTGTACCGCCAATGGAATACCGCGGTTGAACGACCGTCGCGTGGATTTGTGGGTCGTGATAGTGTGGGTGTATTCCTGTTGGCGTGACGGTGGAGGATTTGTTATCGCCAGTTTATCACTGACCTTTGGTGTGGCGGACTTGTGTGGGTGTCTAGATTTTGGCGGATTCCGGCCTTTGGGTCATAATGACCGTGGCGTAATTCCGCGGCCGCAGCGGTGTTTTGGCGGTCTTCTGCACAGCAGTAAGCGGCTTTTACCGCCAATGTTGTAATGACCCCCAAAGTTTGCTAACCTTTAGAATTGTGCGGATTCATAGCAATTCTTATATTACAAAGCATATTCTAAAATTAAGACAACAATATGATATTGTGCTTAAATTGTTAAAATTTACCCAGGGTATAATAGCAGATTCTCACTTTGTGCAAAATCACAAATGCATTTCAAAGCATAAGCAAAAATAGATTTGCTACCCTTTAGAATTTTACAAATTCATGGCAATTCTTATATTACAAAACATTCTCTAAATTTATAAAAACAATATGATATTATGCTAAAATAGTTAAAATATACCCAGGATTTAATAGCAGATTCTCATTTTGTGAAAATCGTAACTGCATTTCAGAGCATATTTGGTTCCGTTATAAGCTCATAGAGCGGTGACAAAAGGTTAGTACAGTTTCCTAATAGCGATAGCAGATCTAATAAAGTTTAATACATGATAACAAATTTAAGTTTCTGGCAATTTTGGAACGTATGTCAGAGCGTCCTTATAGTGAATAGGTCTTAATTTACGTAATAAAGGCAATATGCAAACATGTCTAGGGGTAGCATAAAGTGTACAAAAGAGAAAAAAGTGAGAAGTACTCTGCTTAGATCTGGCATCACAAGGACAAAGTAGGAGATCTTTTTGCCAGAAACACTGATTAGGGAAGGCCACCTTAAAGTGTATCAAATTTAATCTAAATAAAGTTAAAAGAGAATATATTTTTGGACTCAGAAACCAAGTCAAATAGGGTTCCATATTTGATGCCGTTACAATCTGAGCATAGGGTTCAAAGGTTTTCAGTTTCAAAGAACTGTGGAATCTTATATTTGAAATATGCTCAGAGTGGCGTGATTTCAGCAACTCCTTTGCATTTGTAGGTATGGACTGTGGATCTTCAAACATATTCCTAAGCCCCAGATTTTCAAAGGATGATTGCAAAGATGAGAGTCAAGGAATCCTATTTGATTTCACCAGCTGTAAACATTCAATAATACATTCCTGCACGAGACTTGCCGCAGGGTTCATCCAGCATCTAATCCACAGCAAAAGAGGAGCAATAGAGATCATATCCTCTATAAATCGTAAGCCCACCTCCTTGTGGCAGATGATATTTGCTACACACTTAGGTACCATCAGTAACCTACGTGCAAATTTATTCTCAACACGTTGGAGAGTAGGTACTTTAGCTTAGCCCCAAACACCTGCCCCATATAGGGCTGCTGAAACACACTTGGAGTTATAGAGCATTACTATCTGGGGCGCTGGCCTATGGCCCAATTTACGAGTGAAACGAAAAATCGCTTCTGAATTCCTCACCATTTGCTGGGTCTTAAAATTAAGATGAATGTTCCATAACATGGAAGAGCTCACGTGCATGTCTAAATAACAAAAGGTTTTCACCTTATTAATATTATTTCCTACCATAGTGAATTGCTTGGACTTTGAATTTCGAGGGCAACATGTCATGACACATGTCTTAGAGTAGTTAACTTTCAGATCAAGGTCCTACATGAAAGTTAAGAAAAGATCCAGCAGGCCTTGTAGACCATTTGCAGTGCGAGCAATTAATACAGCATCATCTGCATAAAATAAGACTGGGAGCAATCTCTGGCCCATCTTTGGTAGATGTTTTCCATATTTTATCACAAAATCATAAAGCCCATTTATATATATCAATTAGAAGAAAGGGGCTAAAATACATCCCTGTCTAACTCCCCCGGTTGAGGGAATAGGGGAGGTTCTCTGACCAGATAGGCCAAACTGAACTGATACCTGTAGGTCTGTATGTAGGCGCTTTATGAGCTCCAAAAGGCTCACATCACACCCCAAGGTTCCCATAGTTTGCCATAGCTTCTCTCTATTTACCAAATCAAAGGCACTTGATAAATCAATAAATGCCATGTGAATGGGCTCTTTTTTGGCAATTACATATTTACTAAGAATAAAGTGCAAGTTTAATACTTGTTCCACCGTGCCTAGTCCAGGTCTTAAGCTGAATTGAACTGGGGATAAAATCTGTGCCTCTGTCACCCAATCCTCCAGTCGTGATAAGATCACACTACCCAAAATCTTGGCCGTAGAATCAATAAGAGATATTGGTCTATAACAAGAAGGATCTTGTCTATTACCCTTTTTGAATATAGGAATAATAGTTGCCAGTTTCCATGAGGAGCGTATGTTGCTTTTTACAGCACTTCTTAACATGTTTGTGACTAGGGGGCCCCAAAGATTGGGTATGGATTTTAAAATGTCTACAGGAACTCCGTCGGGGCCAGGAGCCTTTCCTAGCCTAGATCGATTAATGGCTCCAATGACCTTGTGAAGATCGATCAAACTATCTAAGGCATTAGTATTGGGATCTATGGAGATCTGCTTAATGGTTCTATCCTCATTGTTCAGAATGTCATTTTCTGGGTGAAATACTTTCATGAAGTGCTTCAACCAAACATCCTCTGCGATTGAGCAATCATCAGCTTTAGTGTTACAATCTGAGAAATATGAGTGATTTACCATTTTCCAGAATTTTGAAGTGTCCTTCAATTCATTGGCAGCCAAGAGCTCTTTCCAAGCTTTAGTCCTTATTTCTGATTTACTTTTTTCCAGAATGGCCTTATACTGAGCCCTTGCCATTTTAATTAAATCACGGGAGGGAGGAACTATTCTAAGGGCTTCTTTTAGTTTTTTTGTGGGCAGTTGAACACGCGGAGTTAAACCAACAGTGCACCACTGGTCCCAGAGGAGGCCTATCCGCCACCAAAGCGTCCGAGATAGCATTACTTAAATGTTCTTATTCTTGAACTATATGATCATGGGCTAGCTACTGAGACAGGCAATTGTTAATAGAATCTAGCCTTGATCTTATAATTTCCTGATTGAATGTAGTTGGATTTATTTTTTCCCATTTCAGGCGTACGCCAGAATTTGTTTGGAAAGTGGTATCTCTCCTCAGTACCTTGTTCACATAAGGGGTTGTGATCACTGGCACAGTGAGGTATAATCTTAAAATCAGAAATTAAGTGGAAATCTGAGGAGCCAATGAGGATAAAATCGATAATGCTCCCTTTCAAATTCCCTGTAAATGTAGGGATTTTTAGAGTATCTATAGCCGTTTTCCCCCTAGCATGGACCAGGTCAAACTTACATAAAAAGGAATTCAAAGCTTCACCTTCATTTGAATGGATGAAGTGGGTTAACAACTCTCTGCCCTTAATTGGGACGCCACATAAGTCTGGAGCTTCCTGACAGCCATAAGGGAGTATTAAAATCACCGACCCATAAAATAAGTAAATCTTCTTCCTGCAATTTGGTGGATTAATCAATAAAATCTATTACATCCTCAAGGTTTCCCTTAAGGAGACCACGCGGTACATTGTTGTAAAAGTTTATTATCAAGATACCCTTACTCCCCCTAATAGATAATAGAACAATCATAAAATAGGGTGAGGACCAAATTAGGGTTGCCTTCATTTGTGGTAATTGCAGTGAAACAAGAACTTAAAGGCCTCCTCTTGCCTTTCCCATTGTGGAAGTTAATGCTGGTTGGTAAAAAGATAAATAGCCATCCAGTAAGAACGTGTCCTTTGACCAAGTCTCCTGTAAAAAGATTATGTCATAAATTGATATAAATCTCATGCAGTCTAGGTTTTTTATTTTTGACCGGAGCCCCGCAATGTTCCAGCTAATCAATGTTATAGGTTTATGTCCTAAACATAGTGCTGATTTATTGGTATTAATATTAGGGGAGATGCTTGTTAAAACCACCCTTTCTTCTGGTATAAATTTATTGTAACCATCATCAGCCCTTAATCCCACCAGATTTTCTCTACCAGGACTGATGGTAACTGTGAGTCAATCATTCTTATCGAGAGAGTTAAAAGCCAGGAAGAGACCGCTAGTGGGAACATTTACCTGGGGGTGCGGCCTATCTGACCCTAGACTGTGTTTACAGGGGTCAACAGTAGGGCATAATGGTAATAGGGAACGGTCATAAAAGTGGCATAGTGAATACATTTGAATCCTATCTTCAGACCTGTTGCAATGTTCAAAGTTAGCCAACAGGTTATTAAGTAGGCGGGGATTAGCAAAATTAATTACAACACAATCTCTGTCATACACTTTTCTTAATAATCCAACCCATTTCACTCTACGTACCATGAGGATCTTATTATTTAGATCCTCATGGTAGTTAGATTTAAATTTAGTCCTCAGCCAGTGGGCAGACTTCCTCATTAAGGCTTGAGTATCTTCTTTTTTATTGCTATCCAGGGGAGGCACGTTTGTTAGCACCAGGACATACGGGATGCATTCAGGTGGTAAGTGCAAAGACTCTTCATGATTTTTAGATATAGAAGCAGGGGGGAAATTTGGCCCAGAGGTGTGAACTTCCCTACGCTTTTCCAAGGGCAGTTTGTGCACAATATTGACAAGTCCAAGACCATCTGAGCGATTAACCGAGGATGTACCAAATCTATTAGGTGGAGGTTTGAGTAATGAGTCATCTTTTTTTTGCACAGAATCTTGACTATGGGCCAGATGTATGAATCTGGCCCATTGCGATTCGGTAATTGCGATTTTTAAGAAATCGGAATTACCGACTCGCAAAGGGCCATGTATCACATTTGCGATTCGGTAATTGCGATTTCTTAAAAATCGCAAATGCAATTACCGAATCGCAAATTGCGATGCTGGCCCCATTCGCACCTATGGGCCTGTTGGCCCATAGGTGCGAATTTTTTGCATTTCCTAAATTGCGATTTCTGAAACAGAAATCGTAATTTGGGAAATGCAAAAGGCCATGGTGCTGGGGGCCTAAGGCCCCCTCTCCTGCATCCCAATTTTTTTTTTTTCCATGTAAAGTACACACATGCCAAAAGGGCATGTGTGCTTTACATATTAAATTTACTGCATTTTTTAATTTTGCACCAGGTTACCACCTGGTTGCAGACAATGGTATTTTGCATGTGCAAAATACCATTCTGCGAAAAATTGCAATTTGCGATTTTTGGCAGAATTGCCTTGCGACCTGGATTTTGTGAATCGCAAATTTGCGAGTCGCAAAATCCAGGTCGCAACGCAGAAAATCGCAATTTTTGCGAATTTCATTTTGTGGTCTGCGAATGCCTTTGATGCATTGCAGACCACGATTTTGCACTCGCAAACGGCCGATTTCGCAGTTTGCGAGTGCAAAATCATTTGATACATCTGGCCCTATATGCTTTCCCCACATTGGGTAGCCCTGAATTAATAGTTTGGGAAAGAGTGCTAATCACGTTATTACAAAAGCAATCAAGTCTTTTAGTTATCATAGTAATAAGTTTCTCCTCCAGAGCTACACAAAAAGATTTAAGTATGGAATCAATTGTATGGACGGAGTCATTTGAGGCATCCTTCTTCACAGTGCATTCATCAGTTAAAACCAAAGCTACTGTTTCGCTTGCATTATTTTCCGGTAAAAAGTGACTTCTCTTTTTTGGCCCCAAAGCTTTTTTTATATTCTTAACCCTTCTTCCCGCTCTCCTCTTCTTCAGTGGGGGGGGAATCTGCCTGGGAGCATTCCAAAGTTGAATTAACGTTTGGGTCAGTAGCTTTAGTTAAGTCATGCGAAAGCACGCCACAATGGGCTGAATGTAAAATGCTTGTATTCTAAGCCATAGGGTGTGACCCAACCTTTGGTTTAATATTTATAAGAACAGAGTGCTCCAGGGGTGGCCATTGAGCAGATTTTTGAGCAGCCCCAATCCTTTCTTCAACTTGCTCCAATTCCGATTCGATAACCCCAATTACAGAGGATAGATAGCTGGTAATGGATGGTTGGACTGAAGAGCCCAGCCCACCTTCCCACTTTTGCAAACTGTTCTTTCTTTTCCCCATTAAATATGATATTCACACACCTCCGGATTAAACTTAAAGGGAATTAGCAATAGTACCTTCCTTCCTCTGCGTCTTCTCCTCAGGGCAAGTCTCTAATTGGTGATTTTGCCTCGAGGCCAAGAGGGATGGCCAAGCACAGCCTCGAACTGTCTCGGACAGGCCCAGATGGGCCCGCCCTTGGACCGCGTGCATCCTGCGGCGTGGGGTCAGGTAGTGCGTTCAAGAGCATGGTGATGCCTGGCCCCACCCCGGTCTCCTCCGGCGTTATGGGAAGCAAAGTCCCCCACGGCAGCATCTCTCCTACCCGTGGAGCGGGGGTCAGGTAGCGCTTTCCATCACGTGGTGATGCCTGGCTCCGCCCCCGGTCTCCTCCGGCGTTATGGGACGCAAAGTCCCCCACAGCAGCGTCTCTCCTTCCCGCAGAGTGGGGCTCAGGTAACGCTTTCAAGCGCGCGGTGATGCCTGGTCCCGCCCCGGTCTCCTCCGGCGTTATGGGACGCGAAGTCCCCCATGGCAGCGTCCTCCAGTCACTACTCTGTCCTCGAACTTCGCCTCTCTCACTAACTCCGAGTTTTGCCGAAGAGCTTCAGATGTTTCCGTGGGACGGATCTTCGACTCTTTCCAGTCTCTTTCGGCTGTCTCCGACAGTCACGGTTTCTCTGGGGGAGCACACGGGACTCCCGGCTGTTCACGATCCCGGAGCTGGTTGCTGCTGTTGCTGCTGGGGCCGCAGTGCGGATCTTCAGGAGGCGGCTGCGGGTCTGTGATGCGCACAGGGCAGCCGGGCATGGAGCAGGCTGCGCCTGGAAGCTGTGCACAGTATTCCCGAGCCCGGCGCCGCCCGCAATGCTCTCGGGGCTTCGCATGATTGCAGTCGAACTCCAGGGAGGGAGGAGTCACTACCACTCTTAGCACAGGTAACAAAGTGGTAAAGCAATTGCAAGTACTTATCCCACCGCTGCACCACCAATGTAGGAGGCTGGCCTGGTTTGTAGTGAGTACCTTGGGTACTTACAACTTATAGCAGGTCCAGTTATCCCTTATTAGTGAAATGTAGTAGTGTTCTAGCAGCTTAGGGTGATAGAGGTATAGCAGAGCAGCTTAGCCTGAACTAGGAGACATGTAAATCTCATGCTATACCACTTATAGTTACACAGTACTTATACACAAGTAAAGACAATACTCAGTTACCAAAAATAAAGGTATTTATTTGGGTGACAGTACCAAAAATATCTTAGAGACAGCACTCCTTCTGGAGGTAAGTATTAGACACAATATATACACTAGACACCAAAATTAGACAAGTAAATAGTCATAGAACAATGCACACAGGAGGAAACCCTACAGAATGCAATGGGAGAAAATAGGTCTAGGGGCAACACAAACCATATACTAAAAAAGTGGAATGTGAATCACGAATTCCCCCCTAGACAAGTGCAGTGTGTGCAGAATTGCTGGGAGAGTAAGAATATAGTAAAAGTAAATAAATGTCTCCACCCCAGAGCCCAAAAAGCAGGAGTAAAGTACTGCAAGTTTCCTTAGGACATACTGCACATCGTTTTGGGGATTTTGCAGCAGCCAACCAAGTCTGCAAAGAACAACTGCTGGGTTATTGGAACTGAAGACTTGCAAAGAAAGGGGACCAAGTCCAGAAGTTGAAAGAAGTTCCAGGAAGGACAGGAGCCCCTGCCAACCCAGAAGAGGGTGCAAAAGAAGAGTCCCTGGTTAGTAGAAGACTGCAGAAAAGCACCCTTGGAAGATTCCAGCGGGTTTCTGCATGATGCAAAAGATGTCCCACGGAGTGAAGATCGTTGCAGATGAGATTTCGTGTTGGAAGGCGCCAACAAGCCTTGGCTACAACAAAAGTGCGTTGTTCATCAAAATAGCGCTGGATGGACCCAGGAGGGACCTGGGGGCCTCAACTCTGTGTGAGGAGGAAGAGGGGACTCTCAGCACTTAAGAGAGCCTTCAGGAGTCCAGCCAGACCCCCCCAGAAGCCACAGGATCCGGGTTCAAAGGAGGTGCAAAATGTAGTTGATGCAGCACAAAAGAAGGTCCCATGCCGCTGGAGAACATCTCAGCAAGTTGAGCATCGCAGGGTGGAGTGCTGGGGACCTGGGCCAGGCTGTGCATGGAGGAATTTTGCAAAGAGTGCACAGAGGCCTCAGGAGGCGAAGAAGACACACTAAACAGGGGTACCATCGTTCTCTGGGAAGACAAGGTCTTACCTCCTCCAAATTGCGTCAGCAGGACCTCAGGACAGTCTTTGTTGATGATGTCCACACTCTGTGTCCTTAGGAGCATGCTCGTCACCGTGAGAGGAATCCCAAGGTATCCGTTGTCACCTTGGAAGGTGCCTGCTTGGAGCAGGGGAGTGACTCCATCTCTCCACGAGAGATTTCTTTGGTCCTTCTGGTGCATGATGAAGACAGGGAGTCCTGAGAGCATGCACACCGTGGAAACTGTTGCAGTTGCTGACTTGGAGCTGAGGTTGCTGAAGAAAAGTGTCTCTTGTAGACACTTAGGCCCTCATAATGAACACAGTGGTAACAACCGTGTATCCAATCCCCCTCTCAGGGCTAATTAGGGTCTTTCCTGTGGGTTCTCTTCAGATTCTGCTTGCAAGTTTCCTTCAGCAATCCTCTGCAACAACTTCAGACCCTTCTGACCTCGGATCAATCGCAGCCTGCTCCAAGAAACGCTGTAACTGCAACAAAGGCGGTCATTATGAACATGGCGGTTTGGCCCGCCATGCCGGCGTTGGCGGGTGAAACCGCCAGCCGGCATGGCGGGCCAAACCGCCACATATTGAACCAGGTGAGGGCCGCCATCAGCAGCCCTCACTCACCGCCAGGCTTCCTCCGTCAGGCAGCCTGGCGGTTGGCGGAAACATTATCCGACAGGGCATTTTTCACTGTACCAGGTCACCTATATATCAGGTCCTCCAACCCTGAAGGCTGGGTGTAAAGTACTTGCATGTGAGGGCACCCCTGCACTAGCAGAGGTGCCCCCACATCCTCCAGGCCCATTTTTCTGGACTTCGTGAGTGCGGGGATGCCATTTTATGCGTGCACTGGACATAGGTCAATACCTATGTTAAGCTTCACAATGGTAACCCCCGAATATGGCGATGTAAGGTGTCTAACAACTGGGAATTGTACCCCAATACTGATTCCAGGATTGGTTGCACAATCTCCTGCACTCTGGGGGCTCCACAGTGGACCCCCAGTACTGCTATACCAACCTTCTGAGGTTTTCCAGGCAGCCCCAGCCGCTGCCACCTTACAGACAGGTTTATGCCCTCCTGGTGCTTGAGCAGCTGAAGCCCAGGAAGGCAGAAGAAAGGATTTCCTTTGGGAGAGTGGTGTTACGCCCTCTCCCTTTGGAAATATGAGTTACAGGCATGGGAGGGGTAGCCTCCCAGAGCCTCTGGAAATGCTTTGAAGGACACAAATAGTGCCCCCCTTGCATAATCCAGTCTACACCAGTTCAGAGACCCCCAGTCCCTGCTCTGGCGCAAAACTGGATAAATGAAAGGGAAGTGACCACTCCCCTGTCCATCACTACCCCAGGGGGGGTGCCTAGAGCTCCTCCAGAGTGTCCCTGGTTTTTGCCATCTTGGATTCCAAGGTGGTGGGGCACTCTTGGAGCACCTGAGTGGCCATTGCCAGCAGGTGACGTCAGAGACCCCTCCTGATAGGTGCTTACCTAGTTAGGTGACCAATCCCCCTTTCAGGGCTATTTAGGGTCTCTCCTCTGGGTGTTTCTTCAGGTTCAGATTTCAAGGCTCCAGCAGGAATCCTCTGCATCCTTTACTACATCTTCTACTAACAAAACAGCCACTGACAGCTCCAGGAACAGCAAAGACGACTTCTGCAACATTGTAACTTCAGCTCCTGCCAGCAACTGCAACAGTTTCCAGGTTGTGCATCCTCCGTGGACTACCTGTCTTCAGCCTGCACCAGAAGAACCAAAGGAATCTACAGTTGAGTGACGGATTCACTTCCCTGCTTCAGCAGGTACCTCGCTGCAGCGACAACCAGTGGCTTGGGTCCCCTCTCCAGACGACAGGTGTGGATCCAGAAACACAGGTGGTGGACTAAAGTGACTCTAACCGTCCCAACGTCCAGCTGTCCAACTTTAGTGGAGGTAAGAGTTTGCCTCCTCATGCAAGACAGCACTCCCATGCACCGCGTGACTTGCAGTTACCAAGGCTTGTGTGCTACCTTCGAAGAAGTTCTTCATGCACAGTACAGCTTAGGTCCCTCCTGCGATGCACAGCTTCCTGAGTAATTCTCCGGCGGCGTGGGATCCCTGTGTGTTGTGCTTCATGGGCCTCCATTTGCACCTTCTTTGTCCCCATGCTGCGGGACTCCTGTGTGCACTGCCTGGTCTTCTCAGGGCTTCTTTGAGTTGCTGATAGCCCCCTCTGTCTTCCCCTCTTGGGTAGAGGCCACCAGGTCCCTCCTGGTCTCAGGCAGTGCCATTTTCTGCGAACTGCAAACTTTGCGTGTGCCAAGACTTGTTGGCGGAATTCAACAACGCAAACCAGACTACATTCATCCATCCGGCGTGGGACATCTTCTGCACCAACCTGGAACCGCATCTGTCTTTTTTGGTGCAATACTAACTTTGTCTTCTCACCTGTGGTTCTCCTTTTGCACCTTCGTCCGGGTTAGCAGGGGCTCCTGTTCTCCCTGGACTCTTCAGTGCTTCTTGGACTTGGTCCCCTTCTTCCACAGGTCTTCAGATCCAGGAATCCATCACTGGTGTCTTGCAGTCTCTTCTGGTTCTTGCATAATCTTCTATCACAACATCTTGTGTGTGTGTCAGGAAACATACTGTGATTTACTCCTGTTTTCCTGGGCTCCGGCGTGGGGTCTATTACTTACCTTTGGTGTTTTCTTACACTCCCAGCGCCCCTCTACAAACTACACTTGCCTAGGTGGGAAACTGACTTTTGCATTCCACTATTTTAGTATATTGCAAGAGCATAGCATGTCTCCTAGTACAGCCTTGGCTGCTCTGCCTGCAGCTACCTCTAGACAGCCTGGCTTCTAGACATGACTACATTTCACTAATAAGGGATAACTGGACATGGTATAAGGTGTAAGTAAATTTGGTACCTACTACAAACCAGGCCGGCCTCCTACAGAAACAATTACCACAATAATAGAAATAGAGAAGTTTAGGTTAGATGAGAAGTATTTGCACGTAGACGATGCACAAGGGGAACTTTCTTCTAATGTCTTCTATCGCTTATTGAGTGAATATGTTGAGACAATGGATGTGAGAAATTGATATGTATGCACGCAGATTCCTTCATCAGTCGAAGAAGGAGTTACCTATCATAGTTTGCCCCTCACTTATAGGATAAGTTGTATTCTCTTACTAACAAGATTCTATAACCAGGAGTACATTCAGGATTTCTATTCTAACCATGATGTTGTGTTTTCATTTGCCTCCATAATTAAGTAAAAGAGTAGAGTAATTAAGCAAAATAATATAGAATTAGTGAGAGGATTCTTTGAGACTAAATTAACTTTTGGCACAGCATATGCGCACAAGAATAACCTGACATGCTTGCTTACACCATTAGAAAAGAGCTTTTTAGATAAAACAGATGACAGGAGAAAGGCATTAAAGGAGAAGTTAGAAAAGGGTTTAGAGAAAAGGACTTTTAGAAATGATTACGCTTTCAGTGAAATAAAAACACAAGGGAATTTAGCTTTAGATGCGCATCACATAGGGAAGCTTTGTGTATATAGGCCTAAATCTAGTATTGACACTTTGTGGGAACGAGTGAATGTAGACATGTGTTTTTGTTTCAGAGTAAATGGACATTTGTGTTGAATGGACAGGATCCAGTGATACCTGATATATATTACATCTGTTGACCAAATGCTTATTACCGTCTTCCCAGAGGATGGTATGGCACATGTTACTTGAGGATAGTTTTTCCAAAGATATTCCAACTTGAAGACTTGAAAAGATTACCGAAATGACGGAGTTACATCAAATTAAGCAAAAGAGAGAGTCTCCTTCTGGTATAGTGGAAAATATATTTGGAGCAATGATTCCTTCAGTAGGAGTTGTTCTGACTACTAAAAAGATTTGAAAGTCGTCTACTATTGTGGATAACATGTTGACAAATTTTTCAGGGCCCATGATCCAAATGGATATAGAAATGGCTGCGGTAAGATCTATGACTCTTCAGAACCATCTTGCGTTAGACATTCTTTTAGCAAAGGATGGCGGAGTTTGCAAAATGCTTAATTCGAAGCATTGCTGCTCGTATTTTCCTGATAATAGCAAGGAAATTAGAAGCTTACTTACTAATCTGACTAATGAAAGTGCTGATTTGAAAGAATTGAAGGAACCAGGGGCCATATGTACGAACACATTTTCCCATAGACACAGAATGGGTAAAAACCTTTGATACATCTGGCCCCAGGTGTTTGGGACAGAGTTGGAAAAGGATTTGCTTCAGTGGGAAATTGGCTCAGCAACACTGGGAAAGGGATAATATTGAAATGAATACAAGGGATATTGATTATTGTGATTTGCATAATTGGAGCATGGGGAATATGTAAATTATGTCGCACGATTAAATTCAAGAAAATGAAAAATGATCAGGGGAGGGAAGAAATGAAAAGTGAAACTTTGTTTAGGAAAAATTCAAAGAGGGAACGAAGATTAATAGGGATAGTAATGACAAATTTTAGCTGAAGCAGAAAATTTGTGTGGGAAGATGTAGGTGTGATGACATATTTAGTCATCAGAGGAGGGATTGTTAATGCTGAATTTTTAGTAATGAATATTCATGTATTCTGAGTGTTGAATTTGCATAGAAAATGAGTTAAAGTAGAGAAGTAGTACACACATTTGAAAATGTGCCTACTTGAGTGATCGTCAATATTCACAAAGTCAATCAATCAATCAATCAGAGTATTTGTAAAACGCACTACTCACCTGTAAGGGTCTAAAGGCGCTGATGGGAGGGGGGCTGCTACTGCTCGAACAGCCATGTTTTGAGATGTCTCCTGAAGGTAAGTAGGTCCTGTGTCTGTCGCAGGTGGGTGAGAAGAGTGTTCCATGTCTTGGCGGCGAGGTGGGAGAAAGATCTGCCACCGGCGGTCGTTCTGTGAATGCATGGGATGGTGGCGAGGGCAAGGTAGGTGGAGCGAAGCTGTCGGGTTGGGGTGTAGAAGGAGAGCTATCTGTTGAGATATTCTGGTCCGGTGTTGTGCAGTGGCTTGCGAGCATAGGTGAGGCGTTTGAACGTGATTCTCTTGTTGACAGGGAGCCAGTGTAGGTCTCTCAGGTGGGCTGTGATGTGGCAGTGGCAAGGGATGTCCAGGATAAGGCGTGCTGAGGCGTTCTGTATGCGTTGCAGTCTTTTCTGGAGCTTGGCCGTGGTTCCTGCGTACAGAGCATTGCTGTAGTCCAGTTTGTTGCTTACGAGGGCTTGGCTGACCGTCCTTCTGGTTTCAGTGGGGATCCATTTGTAGATATTCCGTAGCATGTGGAGGGTGTTGAAACAGGAGGAAGAGATGGCGTTGGCTTGGTGGGTCATTGACACTGATGAGTCTAGGATGAATCCCAGGTTAGGTGCATGGTTGGTGGGTGTTGGTGCGGTTCACAGTGTGGCAGGCCACCAGGAGTTGCCCCATGCGGAGGTGGTGGAGCCGACAGACTAGACAAAAACAGCCACAACAGCAGAGAACTCTTCAGCATCGTCAAAGAGTTCTCCAACCCCAGCGCCAGCGCCAACGCCGTCACGCCCTCACAGGATTTGTGCGAATCCCTCGCCACTTTCTTCCATCGCAAGATCAGCGACCTCCACGACAGCTTCGGACACCAGACCCAACCATACACCACTAAACCCGCTTCCCCGGACATCACCCTCAACAACTGGACCCACATCAACACGGAAGAAACCAAATCCATCATGAACTCTATCCACTCCGGCGCCCCTTCGGACCCCTGCCCGCACTTCATCTTTAACAAAGCCGACGACATCATCGCCCCGCACCTCCAGACCGTCATCAACTCTTCTTTTTCTTCTGCTACCTTCCCCGAATGCTGGAAGCACGCTGAAGTCAACGCCCTACTAAAGAAACCTACGGCTGACCCAAGCGACCTGAAAAACTTCCGCCCCATCTCTCTTCTACCTTTCCCAGCCAAGGTAATAGAAAAGACCGTCAACAAACAGCTGACCACCTTCCTGGAAGACAACAACCTGCTCGACCCTTCACAAACCGGATTCCGAACCAACCACAGCACGGAAACCGCCCTCATCTCAGTCACAGACGACATCAGAACCCTGATGGACAACGGTGAAACAGTCGCCCTCATTCTCCTCGACCTTTCGGCTGCCTTTGACACCGTCTGTCACCGCACCCTAATCACCCGCCTACGCTCCACCGGGATCCAAGGCCAGGCCCTGGACTGGATCGCCTCCTTCCTCGCTAACCGCTCCCAAAGAGTTTACCTCCCTCCGTTTCGCTCAGAACCCACCAAGATCATCTGCGGCGTACCTCAAGGCTCATCGCTCAGCCCGACACTCTTCAATGTCTACATGAGCCCCCTCGCCGACATCGTACGCAAGCACGACATCATCATCACCTCCTACGCCGACGACACCCAACTTGTACTCTCCCTCACCAAGGACCCCGCCAGCGCCAAGACCAACCTACAAGAGGGTATGAAGGACGTCGCAGATTGGATGAGGCTCAGCCGCCTAAAGCTGAACTCTGAAAAAACGGAAGTCCTCATCCTCGGCAACACCCCGTCCGCCTGGGACGACTCCTGGTAGCCCACGGCCCTCGGCACCGCACCGACCCCCGCAGACCACGCCCGCAACCTCGGCTTCATCTTGGACCCTCTTCTCACCATGACCAAGCAAGTCAACGCCGTGTCCTCCGCCTGCTTCCTCACTCTCCGCATGCTCCGCAAGATCTTCCGCTGGATCCCCGCCGACACCAGAAAAACCGTGACCCACGCCCTTGTCACGAGTCGCCTGGACTACGGCAACACCCTCTACGCCGGGACCACCGCCAAACTCCAAAACCGCCTGCAACGCATCCAAAACGCCTCGGCCCGCCTCATCCTCGACGTACCCCGCAACAGCCACATCTCCGCACACCTGAGACACCTGCATTGGCTCCCAGTCAGCAAAAGGATCACCTTCCGTCTTCTCACCCACGCACACAAAGCCCTCCACAACAAGGGACCGGAATACCTCAACAGACGCCTCAGCTTCTACGTCCCCACCCGCCCCCTCCGCTCCGCTGGCCTCGCACTTGCTGCCGTCCCTCGCACCCGCCGCTCCACGGCGGGTGGGAGATCTTTCTCCTTCCTGGCGGCCAAGACCTGGAACTCCCTCCCCACCAGCCTCAGGACCACCCAGGACCACTCCGCTTTCCGGAGACTCCTAAAGACTTGGCTGTTCGAGCAGCGATAACCCCCCCCTTTCCCCCCTAGCGCCTTGAGACCCGCACGGGTGAGTAGCGCGCTTTATAAATGTTAATGATTTGATTTGATTTGATTTGAGGCTAAGGACCTCAGTTTTGTCAGAATTCAGTTTCAGGCAGCTGTTCTTCATCCATTCGACGATGGCCTTCATTCCTTCGTGGAGGTTGGTTTTGGCGATGGCGGGGTCCCTGGTGAGGGAGAGGATCAGCTGAGTGTCCTCAGAATATAAGACAATGTTGAGGTTGTGGGATCAGGTGATGTTTGCGAGCAGAGCCATGTAGACGTTAAAGAGGGTCGGGCTAAGGGACGATCCCTGGGGTACGCTGCAGATGATTTTGGTGGCTTCAGACCGGAATGAAGGGAGGCGGACTCTCTGAGTTTTGCCGGTGAGGAAGGAGGTGATCCAGTAGAGGGCTCTGTCGGGGATCCCTGCGTAGTTGAGGCGTGTGTGTAGGGTGTGGTGGCAGATGGTGTCGAACACGGCTGAGAGGTCCAGGAGGATCATTGCTGCGGTTTTGCCATTGTCAAGTATGGTCCTTATATCATGAGTGGCAGAGATGAGGGCAGTTTTGGTGCTGTGATTGCTGCAGAGTCCGGATTGGGATGGGTCAAAAGTGTACTCCTCGAGGAAAGGGGTCAGTTGTATTTTGACAATTTTCTCTATGACTTTTGCTGGGAAGGGGAGTGGGAAGATAGGCCGGAAGTTCTTTAGGTCTGCCTTGGTTTTTTTTGAGGAGGGCCTTGATCTCGGCTTGTTTCCCTCTCCAGGAAGGTGGCGGTCTCAAAGGAACTGTTGATTATCTTCCGGAGTTGGGGTGCGATGACGGAGCTTGCTTTGTTGGAGATGTGGTGAGGGCAGGGGTCCGATAGTGAGCCAGAGTGGATGGTGTTCATGATTTCGATGGTGTCATTGACGTGGGTCCAGGATAGCAGGAGGCTGGTGGGTGGTGAGTCTGTGGTGTCGGGGGTTGACGGGGGGTTCTGAGTACTGAAGCTGTCATGGATGTCTGCGATCTTGAAGTGTACTTATCAACAGCTTATTAATGTAAAATGTTAAGCTCATGTTTGGATTAATGTAGTCGTGTCATATTAAAGGTTATGTATCATGTATTTGCTATATCATTCGTAGGCCTTACTTTAGCGAGGTCTTTGGCCTAGTTGCATGACCTCATGTCAAGCTGCATTGCTTAGGCGATTTATAAAATGGCTGCTTAGAGAATTAAATTTTGATTTTCCACTGTGTTGACCAAATGCTAGTAACGGAAATTCTTTCTCATGAGAACTGCTTGCTAGAATATGCTGTACTAGCTAGGGATATATTGTATAACTTAGTGTGTGTAAAGACGACCTTCCCAGGAGCAGACAATGGATGCATTGACTGGAGTATAAGCTGATACAATATTGATACGTGACAAGCCCAACGACAGGAACAGGAGAAGAGGAGCCAATCATTGACATGTGAACCGTGTACTAGTAGTCTTAGATTTGGGGTTCTACCTTCATTGGACTAAATGTAAACGTACGGTTCTTTGACCAATAGCAACGAGGGAAGAAGTTTTAGGAAATCTAACTTAGACTGCACGAGAGGGGATGCGCCATTATTTTCTTAACCGTCAAGAGAGGAGACATGCTTAACTTGTGTGAGTGTAGATGAGACTGGGAGGGAGGAGGGAGACGTGGAGGAGGGGGACACAGTGGAGGCAGTGGATGTTGGTGTGTCTGCATGTGTGTGATGCTTGCATGAGTGCCTGTGGGATGTGTGGTGCTTATGTTTGCCAGAGCTTCCCTTGTGTGTTGACGTGTGTGCATGCTGGTCTGTAGGTGTGCTTGGGATAGGCTGAGGTACAGGGGATTGGGTCTGGGTGGAGGAAGTTGGAGGGGGGAGGCTAGACACAGGGACAATGGCTGCCATCAGTGCTGAGGCCAGAGTCTGAAAAGCTCGCTGGAGGGCCGCCTGACCAGAATGAATGCCCTCCAGGTATGCATTTGTTTGTTGCACCTGCCTTTCTACATCCTGGATGGCATTCAAAATGGTAGACTGCCCAACAGTGAGGGACCTGAGGAGGTCAATGGCCTCCTCACTGAGGGCAGCAGGGGTGACTGGGGCAGGGCCTGAGGTGCTTGGGGCGAAGGTGATGCCCACCCTCCTAGGTGAGCGGGCACGGGGCAAAGGCTGACTGGCTGCTGGGAGGGCGGTGCTGGTAGGGGCGGTGGCGGCTGTACCTGTAGATGTGGGGGGCACAGATATTGCCGCCACCACAAGGGAGCTCCCATCAGAGGACGAGTCCGTGTCACTGTTGTCAGCTCCTGTCCCCGCCGTGGAGCTCCCCTCGCCCTCCGTCCCACTGGTAAAATCAGACTCCGTAGTGTCGCCTTCCAGGGCCATGTGGGATGCAGCTCCCTTCTGCTCCGGTGTCACTGCTCCTCCGCCTGATGATGCTAATGCACACAAGAATAGGGAGACCACAAAAAGGGGGGGGACGACAGAAGCCTAGTAGAGGTGCCTTGTTGATTGCATGCATTACCGCTACAGTTGGCAGACACGACAAACACAGAAGCCCCCTGCAATACGCTGCGCTCTTGGGCTCCACTGTTCAATCCCTGGGACATGGCCTACAAGGCTATGGACGACATCTGCACACATGGATGACACAGGAGCATGACTAGTTGTACTTGGCACTCTACAGAGGAGGGGTGGGGTGCCACATGGCCTGCCTTACGGAGGGACCTTGCCTACTAAACTCGCCCTGGCCTAGAGAAACACACAGCCCACCTCCCCCACCCAGACACCTCCACTGCGCCCTAAATCAGCAGAATGAGAGTGTACTCACCCCCTTGTGGCTGCTGTGATGCCCCCAAGCGCCCATCCACCTCCGTGTACGCCACCGCCAGGATCCTGAACATCAGGGAGGTAATGGTTCGACGGGCACCCCTCCCACATTGGGAGGCCATACTCAGCTGAGCCTCCGCCGTCTTCTTGCTCCAGCGGCGAATGTCCTCCCATCTCTTACGGCAGTGGGTGCTCCGTCCGTGGTAGACCCCCAGGGTCCGGACGTCCTTGGCGATGGCACGCCAAATATTTTTTTTCTGGTGGGCCATGACCTACATGAATTGTACAGGGGGAAAAGAAAAGTTATTACCAACTGCACGTCACAGTCATTGGCCCCCATCCCTACACTTGCCATGTGGCACATGCACTCCTCGTCGTTTCGTGTACGCCTCAATCCCCCCCCATCTTTCATCCACCCCACTCCACACAGGCTTAGCCCATACAGCATGCTCCCAGTGTACTTACCTGTTTGTCTGGAGGACCGTAGAGTAGCGTGTACTGGGGGGGGACCCCATCCACGAGTTTCTCCAACTCCTCCGATGTGAAGGCAGGGACCCTTTCCCCAGACACTAGAGCCATTGTCTCTTCCAGACCGAGGTCACAGCAGCACTTGCAGTGTAGGTCCTCTCCTGTCGAAGATCAGGTATTGAGTGATTGAACAGAGAAAAAACGGAGGTCACGTCCGCGGCGGTGCGTACCGTCACCGCTGGCGTACATCGTCATTGGCTCCTGGGACCCATAGGGTCCAATGTTAACCAATGGAGCATTGCGCCGCGGTCTTCGACCGCCTACTGCGACGGTGTACAATGCCAGCGCAGTTACCTCACATCCCATTGTCCCACTTTACAGGTCAGGCTGCCGCCATTTCAGGGGCCCACATGGCTTAATTTTTAACTGCGTCACACATACCTAGGCCTAGCCTCAACACACATACAGGCTACTTTTCGGATTATGAGTCGTGTTCTGTGTAAGCTGTGGGTACGTACCTCTGAGTTGGTTGACTCTGTGCTCGCTGTTGTCCTTCATAGGCACCGTCCGCTGGGACATGTGAGGAGATGGCGGCATCCTCCGGTGTACAGACCGCTGGTGGACCTGTCGACAATGGAGGAAAGACATGTGATCATCTCCTACAGGCTTGACCGTGCCACAATCCAGGAACTGTGTACCCAGCTGGAGCCAGACCTGATGTCAGCTATCCGCCATCCGACAGGAATCCCCCCTCAAGTGCAGGTGCTGTCAGTACTCCATTTCCTAGCAAGTGGGTCATTTCAAACAGCAGTGGCCATTGCATCAGGGATGTCCCAGCCTATGTTTTCCAACGTGTTGTCCAGAGTGTTGTCTGCCCTGCTGAAACACATGCGGAGCTACATCGTTTGCCCTCAGGTGTAGGATTTGCCTACAGTGAAGGGTGATTTCTATGCCCTGGGACATATCCCCAACATCATAGGTGCCATTGATGGGACCTATGTGGCTTTGGTACCCCCCGCAGGAGTGAACAGGTGTACAGAAACCAGAAGAGTTATCATTCCATGAATTTGCAGATGGAGTGTTTGGCAGACCAGTACATCTCCCATGTGAATGCCAGGTTCCCTGGCTCAGTGCATGATGCCTACATCCTGCGGAATAGCAGCATCCCTTATGTGATGGGTCAACTCCAGAGGCACCGTGTGTGGCTATTAGGTGAGCACATGGACCCAATACAGTGGGAATAGTTGTCTAGGGATATCCCTACAGGTTAGTGTGTGTCTAACAGTTGTCCCTCGCCATTTGCAGGTGACTCTGGTTATCCCAACCTGTCATGGCTACTGACCCCAGTGAGGAATCCCAGGACAAGGGCAGAGGAATGCTACAATGAGGCCCATGGGTGAACTCAGCGGATTATAGAGTGGACCTTCGGCCTCCTGAAGGCCAGGTTCCGTTGCCTCCATATGACAGGTGGATCCCTATTCTACTCACCAAAGAAGGTTTGCCAGATCATTGTGGCCTGCTGTATGCTTCACAACTTAGATTTGCAACGGCAGGTGCCTTTTCTGCAGGAGGATGGTCCAGATGGCGGTGTTGTTGCAGCTGTGGAGCCTGTGGACAGTGAAGACGAGGAAGCAGAAGAAGAGGACATGGACAACAGGAACTCGGTGATCCTGCAATATTTCCAGTGAGACACAGGTAAGAATACAGATCTGCCTACTACATGTACTTTAACACTACTACCTCTCTACTGTCTGTCGTTTTCACCCAGTGTATGGTCACTGAGTTGTCACTTTCCCTTACGATTTCACAGATGTGGGTCCCACAGTGTGACATCTGCTTGGTTTCCTCATGGACTAGAGCTGTGTGACATAGGTATGTTGACATTACAATCGAAAGAGCATTTTGTCACTGCAATTGCTAATACACAATTTCGAAATCACAGACTGACTCCAGATTCTTTTGTGCTTCAAGGGTGTTTATTTAAGTGCTCAATATTGGAGGGGGTTGTAAAATGGTGAGGGGTGATGGTGGCGGAATGTCCATGGCAGAGTCCAGTCTATTAGTCTCACAGGTGCATTGCCCAAATGGGCATAGGAAGTGGAGCTGGGGCAGTTTGAGGATGGACAGGGTGATAAGGTGGGACAAAAGGATGACAATCAGGGTGGTCTCATTTCTTGGTGGGGGTCTTGGCATCGTTCTCTGTCTTTGTCCTGGATCTCCGGGACCGTTTGTGGGGTGGTTCTCCCTCTGCAGGGGGTGGGGTGCTGGTGTGGTGGTCCTGTGGCGGGGCGTCCTGCCCACTAGCGCCGGCGGAGGTGGTGGGCAGTTCATCGTCCATGCTAGATTCAGGGGCCCCTTGTTGTGCCACAGTGTCCCTCCTGGTGTTGAGTACTTCCTTCAGCACCCCTACGATGGTGCCCAGGGTGGAATCGATGGTTCTGAGTTCCTCCCTGAAGCCCAAACACTGTTCCTCCTGCAGGCGGTGGGTCTCCTGAAACTTGGCCAGTACCGTTGCCATCGTCTCCTGGGAGTGGTGGTAGGCTCCCATGTTGGAGGAGAGGGCCTCGTGGAGAGTGGGTTCCCTTGGCCTGTCCTCCCCTGTCACACAGCAGCCCTCCCAGTTCCCCTGTGTTCCTGGGCCTCCGTCCCCTGGACCGTGTGCCCACTACCACTGCCCCCAGGTCCCTGTTGTTGTTGGGGTGGTGGGTTAGCCTGGGTTCCCTGTAGTGGTGGACACACTGCTGCTTGACGTGTCCTGGGGACAGAGGTATGGGCCCATTGGGTGGGTGCTGTGGTGGTGTTTCCAGAGGGAGGAAGCTCTGTAGTGGCCTGTGACTGTGTGAGGGGAACCGACTGTCCCGAGGTCCCCGATGGGCCGGGCTGGTCATCTAGATCCAGTTGGACAGAGGTGCTGTCATCACTGTGGGCCTCTTCTGTTGGTGGTGTGGACATGTGTGGACCCTCCTGTCTGGTGACGTTGGGTAGGGGTCCTGCAGGGGTATAAAAGGATATTTATTACATCTGTGTGTGGCATGGTGTGCTATAGGTGGGTGACCGTGTACCCCAGTGCTTGCATTCCTGTGTGGGACCTTGTGTGATGGTGGTTTAGGGGGGTGTATGGCTATCTGTAGTGGCCATGCATTGGTTATGGGTGCCCATGCTTTGTTGTTGCATGCAGGGCTTGTGTTTGGGATGGGTGGTTTGTGATATTGGGACATTTGTGAGGAGTAGGAGTGATGGGGGTGAGGGTGAGGGTGGGGGTATGTGATGGCATGCAGGTTGGGTGTGGGGTGTAATAGTAAAGCTTTGACTTACCAGAGTCCATTCCTCCATCTACTCCTGCAAGGCCCTCAGGATGCAGAATCGCCAAGACCTAATCCTCCCATGTTGTTAGTTGTGGGGGAGGAGGTGGGGGTCCGCCGCCAGTCCTCTGAACCGCAAGGTGGTGTCTTGAGACCACGGAACGCACCATCCCCCGTAGGTCGTTCGACCTCTTCCTGATGTCATCCCGATTTCTTGGGTGCTGTCCCACTGCGTTGACCCTGTCCACTGTTCTTCGCCATAGCTCCATCTTCCTAGCTATGGAGGTGTGCTGCACATGTGCTCCGAATAGCTGTGGCTCTACCCGGACGATTTCCTCCACCATGACCCTGAGCTCCTCCTCAGAGAACCTGGGGTGTCTTTGCCGTGCCATGGGGTGGTGTGGGTGATGTGTGGGGTGGTGTGTGTGGTGATAAGTGTGCTGATATGTAGTCGTGTGTTGTGTGAGGGGTGTGGACGTTCTGTGGGTGATGGTATTGTGAGCCTGTGGATGCTTGGTAGTAGTTTGTAGTGTCTCTCTATGGCCTTCTCTCTGTGATTCTGGTCGTGGGGGTTGGTGGGTGTGTGTTTTATATTGTATTAGGTGTGTGTATGTGTTTCAGGTGTGTGTATTTTGAATAGTCCAATGTGGCTGTGTTTTGTAGATGTGTGTGTATTTTGAGCGCAGAGGTGTGTACCGCCAATGGAATACCGCGGTTGAAAGACCGCCACGTGGATTCGTGAGTCGTGATAGTGTGGGCGTATTTCTGCTGGCGCGACGGTGGAGGATTTGTTATTGCCAGTTTATCACTGACCTTTGGTGTGGCGGACTTGTGTGAGTGTCTGAATTTTGGGTCATAATAGCTGTGGCGGGATTCCGCGGCCGCGGCGGTGTGTTGGCGGTCTTCTGCACGGCGGTAAGCGGTTTTTACCGCCAATGTTGTAATGACCACCTTAGTTTGCTCATTAAAGTTTTCTTTTGTTCTGTACTTTTCCAATTTTCATCAATAACATTTTTCCTTTTGCCACTCAAAAAATCATTGACCCAATTCGGCTCAAGAATAGTACTGCCTCGTCTACCATGAAATAACGCAAAAGGTGTTTGTCCCGTAGTGGAATGTGGAGTGTGTCTATACACAGCTACTTTTTTGATTACTTTTTGTTTCCAGTTTAGCTGACTTTATTTAGCCATGGCGATTGTTTCTTTAATGACACGGTTAAACCTCTCAACTAAACCATTACATTCAGGATGATATAAAGCACACAACTTATGCTTGATACCACACCCTCTAAGAAAGTTTTCCATTTCTTTTTAAATAAGTTGAACACTATTATCGGTAAGAAGTGTGGAAGGAATACCTTCCTTAGTTATCAAGTCTTTGAGAAATCCTATCACCTTCTCGGTTTCTATGCCCTTGGTGAAACAGACCTCAGGCCATCTAGATTACATGTCCATCACTACAATAATATAATCTGCTGAACTCTCACCATGTATAGGACCCAAAATGTCCAAAGCTATATCCTCCCATGGTCCCTTAGGCTTATTCCTTATTACCATAGGCTGTACTCGGGGTTTAATGGCCTTTTCACTTACAGCACACTGCACACAATCCCGAACTACCATCTCAGCTTGAGTATCCATGCCAGGCCACCAGTAAAATGATCGTAATCTTTCTTTAGTTTTGAAAATGCCCACATGACTGCAATGTGCATGATCAATCAACTGGTTCCTTACGCTAGAAGGAGGTAATTAACCTCGTACCTCTAAGTGGCAAGTCACAATCTACTGCCAATTGATCTTTCACACACCAGAACTCTCTATACCCTGCACTACCTTGAACTTAACTTCTCCATCCTGATTGTAACAACTTCACGACCTCCTGTAAAACACTGTCAGATTTAGTTTTTTCACACCACCTTTCTTCAGAAATAGTTTCATAATCTACTTCACACACTCTTTCAAACTGTTCCAAATCTCCATCTAAACTAGACTCATCCTGGTTTGGTAGACAAGGTGACACTAGTCTAGATAACACATCGGGTGAGTAGTTGTCAGATCCGGGAACATACCTTACAACAAAATCACACTCTTGCAAAGCTATAATCAATTTAGTAATTCTGTTCGAAACAGCTTCTATACCTTTAGAATTAAAAACTTCACATAAAGGTTTATGGTCAGTTTTAACCACAAAAGATCTTCCCCACAAGAACTTCTTTAATTTCCTAATGGCCCAAAATACCGCAAGAGCCTCTCTTTCTATTACTGAATACTTAGTTTCAGCTCCTTTTAAACTTCTAGAAATAAAAGCAATACTGTTTTCAGGACAACATACACCCTGTTGTAACTCTGCCCCCAAACCTTTCCCACTAACATCAGTCATCTATATAGATTGCAAAGTAGGATCAAAATTATTTAGCTTAGCAGCATTGGATAAGCTATTTTTTAATGCAATAAATTCCTTCTCACAATCTTCACTCCATATAAATTCCTTTCCTTTTTTTAGCAACAGTCTCATATTAAAGCGGGAGCTAGCAAAATCCTTCACAAATTTATTGTAATATTCTGCCATTTCTTGAAACCGCATTAGCTCCTCTTTGGATGTGGGAGAAGTTAAACCTCGAATGGTGTCAACAAGGTCCTTTTTTGGTACCAATCCGTCCCCAGTAATAGTATGACCTAAGTAATCAATAGTGTTGACAGCAAATTTGCACTTTTCTGCCTCAATGGTTAAATCATATTCAGAAATTTTACTTAAGACCTTCCTGAGAATTTCATTGTGTTCAAAATTATGTTTGCCATAAACTAAAATATCGTCTTGGTAGACACAGATGCCACCAATACCTCTCAATATTCGTTCCATTGCCCCCTGAAAAACAGATGCAGCAGAGATCAAACCAAAAGGTAGACGGATTAATCTATAAGTTCCAAAAGGAGTAATAAATGCCATCAAACTCCTGCAAGATTCGTCTAATGTTATTTGGTGATAGGCTGAGGTTAGATTGATAGTGAAGAAAACTCTGGCCCCAGACACCATGGCTAACAATTCAGAAATGTTGGGAAGAGGATATTTATCCACAATCACACTTTTGTTAAGCCTTCAGAGGTCTACACAAAGCCTAATATTACCATTAGATTTTTTGGCAAAGACAATGGGAGACAACCAATCTGTTCCCTCCACTTCCTCAATCACACCTTGATCTTTCAATTTCTCAAGTTCAGTCCGTAATTCATCCCTCACTGCAAAGGGAACATTCCGAACTTTGCTGCAGTAAGGCACAGCACCCGGAAGCAATTTGATTTTATGTAAGTACCCTTCCATACATCCAATTTTTTTACTGAAGGCTTTTCCAAACTCTTTGTGCAAATCTTCTGAAAGAGCAGAGGTGGACATTATACTCCCCTCATTAGAATTCTGTAGCTGTCTTAATATAATGGGAGTAGAACTATTAGGATCAAGCACTACTCCCAGATCTTTCTGGTGCCACCAACTTATAATACTATTCCCCTTTTTGGAAACATAGATTTTCCCTGAAGTGTAACGTTGGTCGTATTCAATTAACCCGACAAAATATCCATGTAGATTTATTGGCTCACCACCATAGGCACACGGCGTGATATCAGGTCACAACAAATTGATCCTTCCCTTTAACTCAATCTTATAAAATGCGTTAGAGACTATGGAGATCTTAGCACCTGAATCAAAAAGTACTTTTGTTTTCTTTCCTTCTAGTGTAATGTAGTCTAGAGGACCACTCAAATTACTATCTGAAACTTGTAGTACTATTTGGCCACATGCAAAGTCTGAATCATCATTGATAGCGTCTGAATGGTCATCAGTAACACTTACTGTTTGTTTAGATATTTTTAAAGTACAAACAGACAAAAAATGTCCCTTCTTTTTGCAAAATAGACAAGAACTGTTAACAGCTGGACAAAGTTGACTATTTGCAAGATGACCTTCTTTGCCGCATTTATAACATTTCTTTCTGCTAGAGGTACGAGTTATTTCCTTGTTAGGAAACTTTTTACCTTTAGACTTACTACCTCCAACCAAACTAACATCTTTTGAATCACTGTTTTTCATAACTTCGACACATTTAATCGAGTGTTCAATCATCTTAGCTAACGATATTACTTGATCAATTTGAGGATGTGAGAAAACAGGGCTGATTGCAGAGGCCCCCTAACTTTTTGCCCCCATTTTCCACTTTATGCTGGTGTTTTCCTGACTCTGATGGTGCCCTGGGTACTGCTAACCAGTCCCAGGGCCTGTGCTCTGTGTAAAATCAATATGCAAATTAGGCTAATTATAATTGGCTAAGTTAACCTACCTATAAGTCCCTAGTATATGGTAGGGCATGTAGGTTTAGGGACCACAGCATAGGTGGTGCACACCTAGGTGCACTGCTGAGGTGCCCAGTGTCATTTTAAAGGCAGGCCTGCCTTGCTGGCTGCTTTTAAATTAAAGTTATATGCAAATTCGACTTTGGAATTAAAAGTACTTCCAAAGTCTTAAACTACCTTATTTTTACATATAAGTCACCCCTAAAGTGTGCCCTATGTGCCCCTAGGGCTGGGTGCCATGTAACTATAAGCAGGGACTTTATAAAAATAGATTTATAAACCCTGGTGAGGTAAAAACAGCCAAATTCGTTTTTCCCTCATTGAAGTCAATGGCCTTCATAGGCTAGAATGGGGAGACTTTATTTTAAAGTCTCCTTAAATGTTGCATACCAAGAATTTGGTATCAAATTAATTGTTGTAATAAATCCCACAACTTCCAGTTGTGGGATTTAATATAACTTGTTCAGGTAAAGAGTTATAGACTTTACCTAAAAAGTTGCCAATTTCAGCCCTGCATTGTTTTTGCTGCTGTGCTCTGATTGGACAACCTGCAGCAGCTTAGCAGAGCTGCCTTGATGAGGTGTGAAGTGGCCTGGCTTCACACAAAGGAATGTGCTTGGGGGAGAGAATCTCCCCTCAGCAGATGGTGAGGCAGGAAGGGGGAGGGCTGCCAAACTGGTCTTCAAAGCCAGAGAAGGACATCTGGAGCACCCAGCAACACCCCCACATCCTGCAACCCCAGACAACTAGGTGCCCCCTTGATTAGATTAGGAGAGGGAAGGAGAGGGGTGTGTTTATGATTTTTAGCCACACCAGTGGGTGGGCTCAGCCAGATGTAACCTCCAAAAATCAGATTCAGCCATGTTGGATTTTTAGAGAATGTTGCCCACTGGGAGGGATTTTTGCCACACTTCCCAGGAAGTGGTCATCACAGGGGGACGACCCTGTACCTGATTGGAGAACCAGGACCCCCCTGCTTTTCACCCAGGAGCAAGGATAAAACTGGCAGACCTGCACCCACACCGCAGATCCCCACCAGATTTCAACAAGAAAAGAACTAAAGGAGAAGAAGGACTGCCCTGCTGGACCCGTGGCCTGCACCTGGAACCTGCACTCAGAAGGACTGCACCAGCTGCACACTTGGGCTTCACGAAAATAAAGGACTTTGCCTGGCTTCAACTGGTTCAAGGAGGGACTCCCTGTTTGCTACAGGTGAAAAATTGCTAACCAGAGTCCCCTGCACCAACTCCTGAAAAGTGACCAGCTGACCACAGTCCAGTGGCCAAAAAGGAGTTTGCGCCAGGTGCATTCTGGGAGTTGAAGTCTGCACCCCCCAAGGACCATCACAGAACTTCTGGACCCTTGGGGTGAGCTGTGGACCCCAAAAGAACCTTAAAAGGACATCTGGGTGAAGCCCCAGAAGTTAGGAGAAGATTTGAGAATTTTTGAAAAAAAGCTCCAGAGAGGGACCGACCCGCCGCGGAAATTCTAGCCGGCTTGCCTCAACCGCGACCCGGCCTGATTTGGTGGTTCGTCCCGGTAAAGAAAAATCTCCGAAAAAGAGACTAAGGGGGTTATTCTAACTTTGGAGGAGTGTTAATCCGTCCCAAAAGTGACGGTAAAGTGACGGATATACCACCAGCCGTATTACGAGTTCCATAGGATATAATGGACTCGTAATACGGCTGGTGGTAAATCCGTCCCTTTTCCGTCACTTTTGGGACGGATTAACACCTCCTCCAAAGTTAGAATAACCCCCTAAGTCCGTAGGTAAAAAGTTGACCGAGACCTCCCAGCCATCGTATCCGAGAAGGGCTCCACGGACGTCGGATCAAGATCCAGGTTTACCCCGGTCGAAGGATTTTCACCTCGAAAAAACGACTAAGTCCGAAGGTAAAAATCTCAACCGAGGAATCCAGCATCGCGTATCCGGACAAGGGCTCCAGGAGGTCGGATTCGACTGGCAGGTTCGTCCCGCTGAAGAAAATCTTCAAAATAAAGACTAAGAGGGTCATTCTGACCCTGGCGGCCGGTGGCCGCCAGGGCCACCGACCACGGGAGCACCGCCAACAGGCTGGCGGTGCTCCAATGAGCATTCTGACCGCGGCGGTTCAGCCGCGGTCAGAAGCGGAAAGTCAGCGGTCTCCCGCTGACTTTCCGCTGCTCTTTGGAATCCTCCATGGCTGCGGAGCGCGCTCCGCAGCCATGAGGATTCTGACCCCCCCTACCGCCATCCAGTTCATGGCGGGAAAGCCGCCATGAACAGGATGGCGGTAGGGGGGGGTCGCGGGGCCCCTGGGGGCCCCTGCCGTGCCCATGCCAATGGCATGGGCACGGCAGGGGCCCCCGTAAGAGGGCCCCGAAAAGTATTTCAGTGTCTGCCTTGCAGACACTGAAATACGCGACGGGTGCCACTGCACCCGTCGCACCTTCCCACTCCGCCGGCTCGATTACGAGCCGGCATCCTCGTGGGAAGGTCGTTTTCCCCTGGGCTGGCGGGCGGTTTTACTGGAACCGCCCGCCAGCCCAGGGGAAAACTCGTAATACCCGCCGCGGTCTTTTGACCGCGGCGCGGTAATTTGGAGGGCGGGATCCTGGCGGGCGGCCTCCGCCGCCCGCCAGGGTCATAATGAGGCCCTAAGTCAGAAGGTAACTTTTTAACCGAGGCCTCCCGCGACCTGTAGCCGAGCAGGGCTCCATCGCGGTCGGCCTGAAAGTTTGACTTTGCCCCGGTCGAGGTGCAACCAGATGACCTGATTGGCGCTTTTTGTTTCTAAGCGCTAGAAAAGTAATAATTCTTTAGAAATTCATATCTCCGGTTCCCTTTATCCGATTTTATTCGTTTTTGTGTCATTTTAAAGATAAAAATATAAACTATTTTTATAAATTGGTTTTGGATTTTTAAACTGTTTCCTGTGTTTTATTTAATTACTGTTTTGTGATATTTGAATGCTTTACACACTGTCTCCTAAGTTAAGCCTTGAAGCTCGTTGCCAAGCTACCAAGGGTGGAGCTGGGATTAATTTACTGAGACCTAACTGTACCTAAGTGGAGGTTGGTGGCTTGTTGCTAGGTGTAGGTACCTACCTGCCCTTACCAATAACCCATTTTCCAACAGAGGATCATCTAATAACCACAATTCGTCACGTACCTTACCAATATTGCAACCCAGCATGAATTGGTCACAAATTCTTTCTTCCAAAGTTGTTCCAAACTTACATGATGACGCTAAACGTCTCAATTCCATAATGTAATTTTCAACAGTTTCACTCTCAGCTTGTTGTCTTTTACCAAAGTAATACCTTTCCAAGATAGTGCTAACCTTTGGCAAATAATGTAGGTCTAACTTTCTAATGCATGTTTCATATTCATTAAGATTAATTGCATCTTTATCTGGAAGGTCAGAAAGAAGATCAAATATTTCTTGACCCTCTGTTCACAAACAGTGAAGCAATAAAGCAGTTCTTCTTTCATTATTCAAAGAGGTACCACACACCCTGGAGTATCTTTCGAAAACCTTCTTCCATTTTCCCCACTTGATAGGAGGTTCTCCAGGGGTGGAAAGAAAGAAAGGAGGAGATGCGACGTTCTGCATTATAATAAGTAGACAGAACAAACTAGTATTCACAGTGCTAATACTTGCAAATAATAGTCTGAGAGTAAAACAGATGTCAGGTAACAGATAACACCAAAAGAAATTTACAGGAACATCCAGTAAATTGTATATACAGCGTAAATTTTAGTACACAGCGGGAACTAGACTGTATATTAATTTTAGAGAGAGTTTTGCCAGAAATAATTGTCAACTGCGTTTGCCAGATGCAGCACTCCAAAATGCTTGTACACAAGCCTTTCAGATAAGCTGACTGTGGCGACAGCGTCTCCTTGAAAGAACGCTTTTAAATCAGCTGATGGCGACAGCAGGGTCTCCCTGGAAGGAAAGCGTTGCAGGTACACACACGAGCCCTCCAGATCAGCTGATGGCGGTGGCAGCGTCTCCCTGAAAGAAAGGGTTGCTAAGAGACCGTGAGACGCCACAAAAAACAACCGCAGGGATCCTCCAAAAAGAAAGCGTTGCTTCTCAGATCAGTTGATAGCGGCGGCGAGTGAGTCCTCAAGTAAAGCTGATAGCACGTATTCTTAAAGGAGTGCAGATTTAAAAAAAAAAATTACTGAAAGTGTTAACGGCACTCACGCGAGCCTGTAAGATCAGCTGATGGGAGCGACAGCGTCTCCAGCAAGTGAGTCTTCCAGCACAGATCGTGGCGGCGAGTGAGTCCTCCAGTACAGCTGATAGCACGTTGTTGAAAGCACTGTCGGCACTCACACGAGCCTTCAAGATCAGCTGATGGCGGCGGCAGCGTCTCTCTGAAAAAAAGGGTTGCTCGGAGAACGTGAGACGCCACAGAAAACAACCGCAGGGATCCTCCGAAAGGACACGCAGATCAACAAATTACACCAGAGAGCTTCACTTGGAGAGGAACAGAACAAAGAAACTGTTCACTGTTCATGTGGCAAGTCCACAAAATCCAAAGAACGACCACAAATGTTAAACTTTGTTCTTTGGGTGAACAAACTACGTCATGGAGTTGAGATGTTATGTCCCATGAAGCGCAGGCTAGTCCAGCTCGTCGCCAGTGTAACAAGAGGCAATCCACGATGCGAATAACAAGTTCGTCAATTTATTAGGAAAATAGAAGAACAAGTTCTGGAGAAACAAAACATCCCAACCTCCACTCGCTCCAACGTCCGTCCTTCTTCCTCAAGCTTCTTTACTCGGAACCCTCACAACTCAAAGATTCCAACTCATTACTATACATGAATATAACAGAGAACAATCTCTAATGTTTTAGAAGGAGGCACAAAATATTCTCCTTCAAAATATAGAGCTTTACATATTAGTATATCTTTTTATTAGGTCTTCAGTCACTCAACTAGTGTCATGCTTTATCATCGGGTTTCATCATGACCCCTAAAAACCAAGATGTGCTCAACCATTTTTCAGAGAGCACCTTGTGATATTGTGGAATAGGTAGTAAAAAGATAAAAAATGCCTTGTGATAACCTTGGCGTCCTTTATTATTGGGTTTCTCAGGCAATATTATAAATTTTGAATTGTAGGTGTTTATAGGGAGATTAGTATCCTAACACCTCTCAAATTTTTTCAGCCTCTTCATTTGGCCTCTTTCAGCCCTAGCCTTTCATAAGGACAGTCGGAAAACCCCCTGTTAACTGATAATCTATAGTATTGTACCTAATATCTGTGTAAGTACAAGTACAACAAACATATATAATCTTAAGGTCTTACTTTGCTTCATGAGTCGAGCAAATGTTTGTATCTAGAAAGGCTAAAGTATATAGCAATCAGTGATTCCAGGTACTGTTCAAAACATATATTGTCAAACCATCATCAGATTTATTAGCACATATATGGGGTTGTATAACCCTGTCACAGACCATGACAAATAGCTAAACCAGTTGCATGCTAGATGATCCGTGAAAGAGTGTGGACTCATATCAGAGAAAAAATGAGAGGTCGGAGGCTGAGGAGCCAGGAGGGAGACAGGAGAATGAGGGTGAGGATCAGGATGAGTAGCGAGGCTGGAACCTGTTTTCAGCATGCGCCCAAGGCAAGGCTGATAACATGACATCCGAGGCTGTCTAAGGAGAGTGCTTGAGCGCTCGTGCTGCACCTAGGAGGCTGGGTTTGTGATACTTGAAGCCCGTCACCCATCACCTCTTGTTTCCAACCTCAGACTGCATCATCTGACCACACCAGCCTCTCTCCTGCAACTGGAGCTGTTGCTAGCAGCGGTAAATCGTGTATGGGGTTGGGGTGCTGCTGGACAGTGGAGGTGCTGTCTGGGTACTGGCTGGCCTTCTGCATAGGGCATACAGTGAGGGGGAAGGGGGGGAACACGTCCTGGTCCCATTCAGTCCACTCGTTGCCTGGTGCTGAATTTTTCAGGTTGTTGGAGTAGGTTGGAGAAGGCCCGCTATACTTTTCCAGAATCTTGCTCCTTTATTTGGATTTTCTCACTCCCTTGTTTAGTCTTGCTTAGTCCCTGGATCGATCTCAGGGCTGGGGTTTGAGGCCGCAGTACGAGCAAGCCGAGGCAAGCCAAAGCTTAATCTTTACACCTCCACAGCCGGTGGTGTTTACTGTTATTACTTTTCTACAACTTTCATTATAAGTGAGATGGAGTGATTTCAGCAGAGCAAGGAGTCTGCTGGACCAACCGGACCCTCTGTTTGTGCTTAGGCAAAAGGGTGTTGACATCCACTTCGTAATTGCTCATAAGGCCTGTATAAGTGATGCATTCAGATAAAATAAGACCTGCTGATTCTGATGTCATTTCCAATTTTGCCCCCCCCCCCAAAGAGATGGAAGCATCAAACCTTGATCAACACTGTGAAAAACCTGAAAGTTAACAAGATCAAAGGTGTCACGACAAACAGTACAGGAGACAGCAGCCCTGCAGCTACTGTTAAGGCCCTCTGACTTCTTTAAGGCGCTGAGGGAATCTACTACGGAGAATAAGGAACTGGTGTTGGTTATGCATAATCAAAGGGACACGGAGCTACAGTATATGCAATCGGTGGCTTTGGTCATTGATGCCAGGCCAAATTACTCCAATGTTGATACAAAGAAAATTAATATTTACAGACTATACGGGCTGTTGTGATTGTACTGTTTCACCAGAAAGTATGGCTTTTCTTTCTAGGTCTGCCTCGTCTTTTTTAAAAATCTGGACATAATATGGGGCTAACCCAGCCAGAATCATTTGCTTTGTGCCAACAAGGATTTACTATGTTTTTCATTTGAGGATGATCATAAAATGAGAACACCTTGGGCTCTTTCAACCAGCTCATGGCATTCGAAATAAAGGGGTTCAATGCTGTTTCAGACAGAGTGTTCCCATGTCGGCACTTGTGGAACAGTCTGTGATAGAGGAGTAAACAATCTTTCCCATCACGTAAGTGACATCCGGGCTACAAATATCTCAGAGTATTGGGATACCCTGTTGAACACATTACACAAAGTAGTAAAAGTCCTTCATTACCACTCAAAGAATCTAGACGTTCAAGGGTAACTCACTAACATCCTGGCACTTTTTGTCTCTAGTATAGATACGAAATTGGAACAGTGCAACAATTAAACATGCTTATAATCAATGCAGTCAAGACATGACAACAACTATGCATGTTGAACCTATTTGGCCGTAGTAGACAAATTGAACACTCTACCACAGTTTCTAAACACCCTAATGGTGGAATTAAAATAGGTCGCAAGGTTTCCTGAAAGAACACGCAAATCCAACACGCATGGATGGATCAAAATCAACTACTGAAAACATCCCAGTGGAACAAGTAGGAATCCTGGGACAATCACAGCACAGATGTATGCTGAGGTAGTAGTACATTCATCAGAGGACTGTACAAACCTAAGCGTAGAACATTTCAGAAAATACCTGTGGAAATCTATTAACAGAAAGAAGGTATAAATATGAGTGAGCCTAATAGCATTGCCCCATAAAGATGCAAGGAGGGCATGTATGGCATGTATAGGAGAGAGATAAATGGGAGTGGACCAGGCTCCTTTCAGACTTTCGTAGGACACGCTCATCAATATGATAAGTTCGATCCAGAAAATCTAAAGCGCCATTGGATCGCTACAAATTGTCCACCAGTGAGGTATCAAAGATTGGTAACTCCTGCTTTATATCCTCATTAGTGGCAGATAAAATACAAATAGTTATGTATCCAGTACATGATTTGTGGGTGTCTTGGTAGTGGGTAATAAAGAGGATTGCAGTACAGTATTTAAAGGCCCTGCAAATCACAACACTTCTCAAATATTGAAAACAGCCCGAAAGAGACAGTGTAAAGGGAGGAAACACAAATTGGCAGCTTCCTCTCTGGCTGTGAAGCAATCCCCATTGAAGGAGTTTCCTATTTTTATATTTTTAACAAGAGTGTTACAGAGCCAAAAAATGTAAAGTCCAATCTCGAAACACCATTTGAAGAAGACAAGTCCAGCTCATTTGATAGTAACTCAGTAATCGGCATACCGGTTCAACAAGTGATGGACAATGCATCCACTAAGCGATCAGTCCAAAGGGCTGCATCTCCTGTTGAATCAGCTCCAGGCGTCATTACTAATGGGGTAGTGCAAGATAACACAGGATATAAAAAATGCACCTAACACGATGGAGATTAGCCAAAAAAGGAGAAAGAAGAAAATAAAAGTGCTATTATATCAGCACCCAAACACAAGGATTTATAGCAGGATGTGTTTTATGAACTGGAAAAGCACTCAGAACTTGGTGCAGTAGAGTGCAAAATGATGCTCATTGTCACTCTGCACAGGCTGGATGAGGCAACTCAGACATACCCAACTAGCACTTCTACTCCCAGGGTTGCAATACCCTGACCCAGGCATCCTATCAATGAGGACTCAAAAAGGGATAACAACTCTAGTATTGTCTCACTCCTTTTTCAACCTAAATTCAAGTTGAGAGGACCAAGATACATATTACATTGGGGAAACCTGTTGAATATTTTAAGAGTTCTGCATGACACCAAGGCAGACATAAAGGTGGTCATTCCAACCTTGGCGGTAAAAGGCGCTTACCGCCGTGAAGAAGACCGCCATAACACCGCCGCGGTCGCGGTACACTGCCACGGTCATTCTGACCCACAACAGGCAAACCGCCAAAATACAGACATCCACAAAAGTCCGCCACACCAAAGGCCAGCGAGAAACTGGCGATGACCAAACCTCCACCGTCACGCCAACATAAAAACGCCCATGCCATTACGACCCACGAATCCACGCGGCGGTCTTTCAACCGCGGTATTCCATTGGCGGTACACACCGCCACGCTCAAAATACACACACACTTACAAAACACTGCCACATTGGACAGATCGAAATACACACACCTGATCCACATACACACACCACTCCAACACACCCAATACAACATAAAACACACACCCACATCACCCACAAACCCCCACTCCTCGAGATTCGTGAACACGCACTGAGAAAAGAGAACCGAGCACCCAGACGCGCAATTCACTGTCACCCTGCAATATTACCACGCACTTCAAACAACACACCAATACACAGCACCACACTTAGCACCACACAATCCACCCCACACATCACCCACACCACCCCATGGCACCGCAAAGACACCCCAGGTTTACTGACGATGAACTCAGGGTCATGGTGGAGCAAATTGTACAGGTAGAGCCACAGCTCTTTGGGACACAGGTGCAGCACACCACCATTGCCAGGAAGATGGAGCTATGGAGCAGAATAGTCGACAGGGTCAACGCTATGGGACAGCACCCAAGTAATAGGGAGGACATCAGGAAGCGGTGGAACGACCTACGGGGGAAGGTGCGTTCCATGGTATCCAGGCACAACATCGCGGTGCAGAAGACTGGCGGCGGACCCCCACCTCCTCCCCCAGAATTTACAACATGGGAGGAGCAGGTCTTGGCGATCCTGCATCCTGACGGCCTCGCAGGAGTAGGCGGAGGAATGGACTCTGGTAAGTCTAATCTTAACTACTTCATCCCCCCCACCCCACCAGCATGCCAACTCATACCCCCACCCTCACCCTCACCCTCACCCCCATCACACCTACTCCTTGCAAATGTCTCACCATCACAACCCACCCATTCCAACACCAAGCCCTGCATGCGACCACAAAGCAGGGACACCCATCACCTAAGCATGCCCACTGCACCCCCCCCCCCAAACCACCGTCACAAAAGCCCCCACAAGGGAATGCCAACATTGGGGTACACGGGCACCCACCCATTGCACGCTATGGCACACACAGAAGCAATAACCATACCTTTATACCCCTGCAGGACCCGAACGCCACGTCACCGCGCCGGAGGGTCCACAAATGTCCACTCCCCCCCCAGAAGAGGCCCACAGTGGTGACAGCAGCTCTGTCTCCCTGGATCTAGATGACCAGCCCGGCCCATCGGGGACCTCTGGACAGTCGGTTCCCCTCAGACAGCCACAGCCCACAGCAGACCTTCCCCCCACTGGGAACACCAGCACAGCACCCACCCAGCGGGCCCATACCTCTGTCCCCAGGACACGTCAATCAGCGGTGTGTCTACCACTACAGGGAACCCAGGTTAACCCACCACCCCAACAACAACAGGGACCTGGGGGCAGTGGTAGTGGGCACACGGTCCAGGGGACAGAGGCCCAGGGAAACAGGGGAACTGGGAGGGCTGCTGTGCGACAGGGGGGGGACAGGCCCAGGGAACCCACTCTCCACGAGGCCCTCTCCTCCATCATGGGAGCATACCACCACTCCCAGGAGACAATGTCCACGGTCCTGGCCAGGTTTCAGGAGATCCAGCTTCTGCAGGAGCAACAGTATATGGGGTTCAGGGAGGAACTAAGAAACATCTGTTCCGCCATGGGCACCATCGTAGTGGCACTGAATCAGGTAGTCACCACATTGCGGGACACTCTGGCACCACAAAGGGCCCCTGTCACTAGCATGGACCAAGAACTGCCTACCACCTCCGCTGGCGCTAGTGGACAGGAGGCCCCGACACAAGACCAACAGGGCACCAGAACCCCACCTCCTGCAGAAGGAGAACCACCCCGCAAGCGGGCCCTGAGATCCAGGAAGAAGACAGAGTAAGATGCCAAGACCCCCGCCAGGAAAGGATACCTCCCTGATTGTCATCCCACTGTCCCACATTGACACCCTGTCCAACCTTAAACTGCCCCTGCTCCACTTTCCACAGGCATTTGGACATTGCACCTGTGATACTGATAGTCTGGACTCTGCCATGGACAATCCTCCACCATCACCACTCACCGATTTGCAACCACCCACCAATATAGAGCACTGTAATAAACACACTTATTGCACAAAACAATCAGGAGTCTGGCTGTTATTTGGAACAAATGTATTAGATATGACCGTGCCAAAATGCTTATTTTCATTGTGATGCCAACATACCAATGTCACACAGCTGTAGTCCATGGGGAAACAAAGCAGATGTCACGCAGTGGGGCCCACAGCTCTGAAATCTGAAGGGAAAGTCACAACTCAGTTACCATACACTGAGGGAAAAGGACAGACAGTAGAGAGGTAGTAGGGGTTAAGTAAATGTTATATGCCGGGGGGGATTCTTACCTGTGTGTCATTGGAAATACTGCAGTATTACTGTGTTCCTGTTGTCTATGTCGTCCTCTTCGCGTTCCTCCTCTTCACTCTCCACAGGCTCCACAGCTGCTACAACACCACCATCTGGACCATCCTCCTGCAGAAAAGGCACCTGGCGTCACAATGCCAGGTTGTGAAGCATACAGCAGGCCACGATGATCTGGCACACCTTCTTTGGGGAGTACATTAGGGATCCACCTGTCATATGGAGGCACCTAAACCTGGCCTTTAGGAGGCCGAAGGTCCGCTCTATCACCCTCCTAGTTCCTCTGCCCTTGTCCAGGGATTCCTCACTGGAGTCAGTAGCCATGACAGGTTGGGGTAACCAGAGTCACCAATTAGCCACACACGGTGCCTCTGGAGTTGATCCATCACGTAAGGGATGCTGCTATTCCGCATGATGTACGCATCATGCACTGAGCCAGGTAACTTGGCATTAACATGGGAGATGTACTGGTCAGCCAAACAGGCCATCTGGACATTCATGGAATGATAACTCTTCCTGTTCCTGTACACCTGTTCACTCCTGCTGGGGGGGACCAAAGCAACATGGGTCCCATCAATGGCACCAATGATGTTGGGAATATGTCCAAGGGCATAGAAATCACCTTTCACTGTAGCCAAATCCCCCACCTCAGGGAAGACGATGTAGCTCCGCATGTGTTTGAGCAGGGCAGACAACACTCTGGACCACACCTTGCAAAACATGGGCTGGGACATCCCTGATGCAATGGCCACAGTTGTTTGAAATGACCCACTTGCTAAGAAATGAAGTACTGACAGAACCTGCACTAGAGGGGGGTCTCTGTGGGTTGGCGGATAGGTGACATCAGGTCTGGCTCCAGCTGGGCACACAGTTCCTGTATAGTGGCTCGGTCAAGCCTGTATGTCAGTATGACATGTCTTTCCTCCATTGTCGACAGGTCCACCAGCGGTCTGTACGTTCCCACAGCTTGCACATAACACGAATCCCAATGCATTGTATGGCTTGTATGAGTGTCGATGCAAGGCCTAGGTATGTGTGTCGCAGTACAAATTCAGCCATGTGGGCCCTTGAAATGGCGGCTGCCTGACCTGTGAAGTGCGACAATGGGATGTGAGGTCAATGCGCTGGCGTGGGACACCGTGGTGGTAGGCGGTCGAAGACCGCGTTGCAAAGCAGCATTGGTTAACATTGAACCCTATGGGTTTCAGGAGCCAATGACGATGTGCGCCGGCGGTCGCGGTACGCACCGCCGAGGTACGCACCGCCGCGGGCGTAACCGCCATTTTCTATCAGCTTAATCACTCGATACCTGATCTTCCACAGGAGAGGACCTACACTGCAAGTGCTGCTGTGACCTCGGTCTGGAAGAGACAATGGCTCATGCGACTGGGGAAAGGGCCCCTGCCTTCACTGCGGAGGAGTTGGAGAAACTTGTGGATGGGGTCCTCCCCCAGTATGCGCTACTCTATGGTCCTCCAGACCAACAGGTAAGTACACTGGGACCATGCTTTGTGGGCTATGCCTGTGTTGAGTGGGGTAGATGAAAGATGGTGGGGAGGGGAGCGATAGAGGCATGCATCAAACGACAGATGGGAGCATGTGCCACATGGCAAGGGTGGGGATGGGGGGCCACTCACATGGAGCATGCAGAAGGTGATGATTATACTTCTCTCCCTGTACATGTCACATAGGTCAGCGCCCACCAGAAAATCGACATTTGGCGTGCCATCGCCAAGGACGTCCGGACCCTGGGGGTCCACAACAGACAAGGCACCCACTGCCGGAAGAGATGGGAGGACATCCGCCGCTGGAGCAGGAAGACGGCGGAGGCTCGGCTGGGGATGGCCTCCCAACGTGGGAAGGGTGCCAGTCGGACTTTGACCCCCCTGATGTCCCGGATCCTGGCGGTGGCCTACCCCGATTTGGATGGGCGCGTGAGGACATCACAGCAGACACAAGGGGGTGAGTACACTCTCACTCTGGTGACTTTGCGCGCAGTGGAGGTGTCTGGGTGGGGGAGGAGGGCTGTGGGTATCCCTAGGTTAGGGCGATTTCTGTAGGCTAGGCCCCTCCGTAAGGCATGGCCCTGTGCCCCCGCCCCCCACCTCTGTAGGGTGGCAAGTACAGGTATCCATGGCCCTGTGTCATCTATGTGTGCAGTTGTCGTCCATAGGCTTGTAGGCCCTGTCCCACGGATTGCGTAGTGGACCCCAAGTGAGCGGCGTAGTGCAGGGGGCTTCTGTGTCTGTCCTCTCCGCCAACGGTGTCACCAATGCATGCACTCAACATGTCTTTATTTCTCCCCGCCCCTTTTTTGTGGTCTTCCTGTTCATGTGTGCATTAGCATCATCAGGCGGAGGAGAAGTGGCATCGGAGCACGAGGGAGCTGCATCCCACATGGCCCTGGAGGGCCATGCAACGGAGTCCGAATACACCAGTGGGACGGAGGGCGAGGGGAGCTCCACAGCGGGGAATCGTGCTGATGTCAGTGACAGCGACTTGTCCTCTGAAGGGAGCTCCCTTGTGGTGGCGGCAACATCCGTGCCCCCCGCAACAACAGGTACAGCCGCCACCCAGCGCACCAGCACCGCCCTCCCACCAGCCCCTCAGCGTTTGCCCCGTGCCCGCTCACCCAGGAAGGTGGGTATCTCCTTCGCCCCAGGCACCTCAGGTCCTGCCCCTGTCACCCCTGCTGCCCTCAGTGAGGAGGTCATTGACCTCTGAGGACCATCATTGTTGGGCAGTCTACCCTTTTGAATGCCATCCAGGGTGTAGAAAGGGAGGTGCACCAGAGTAATGCATACCTGGAGGGCATTCATTCTGGTCAGGCTGCCCATCAGCGATCGTTCAACGCTCTGGCCTCAGCACTGACGGCAGCCATTGTCCCTGTCTCTAGCCTCCCCCCTCCAACTTCCTCCACCCAGACCCAATCCCCTGTACCTCTGCCTATCCCAGACACACCATCAGACCAGCCTGCACACACCTCAACACCCAAGGGAAGTTCAGCCAAACATAAGCACCACACTTCACACAAGCATTCACACAAGCAACATCCACATGCAGACATACCAACACCCACTGCCTCCACTGTGTCCCCCTCCTCCTCGTCTCCCTCCTCCCTCCCTGTGACGTCTCCACTCACACTTGCATGCACAACATCTTCAGCCACTACGTCCATCACCAGCACACCCACCAGAACACTCCGCACACGTGCAGTCACCACCCCCACTACCATTTACACGTCCCCTGTGTCCTCTCCCAGTGTGTCTGTCACCCTCTCTTCCAAACTATACAAACGCAGACAGCCACCCACCCAACAGCCATCCACCTCACGACAGCCTCCAGCCCAAGCACCTGCACCCAAAGACACCAGACTTCACACTCCTACAACCACATCCTCTTCCTCCACTTCCATACCCACTACACCTACCCGTCACTCTCTTTCGAAATTGCTTTTCCTTGCCAACCTTAACCTCTTTCCAACAACTCCCCCACCCCGTCCATCTCATAAGACTCCAATCAGCACCTCAGCCACCACAAAACCGGGACCTTTAAAGACTGTTTGCCATGGACTGTGGAGTCCCCCACCCTCAAGGGCAGGCAGTTCAGCTAGGAGCCAAGGCACGGCCAGCCCACCCCCGGAAAAGCATCCGAAGATTGCCAGTGCCTGGCGCAAGAGGCCAAAGACACCAGGGACCAAAATTCATACCATGGCTCCGGCAGGAAGTGGGGTGCCACCTGGCACACCGCCAAAGGTGGGAAAGGGCCACAGGCGAACAGGGAAGGGTGGGAAGGGCAGCACGCCTGACAAGTCCGGCAGCAGGCCAGCTGCCCAGGAGGGCCCCACCAGCCCCATCCCAGGTGTGCAGGAGGACACCCACAGGCCCGGTACTGCAGCCCAGGAGGGCCCCGCAAGCCACGTCCCAGGTGTGCAGGAGGACACCCACAGGCCCGGTACTGCAGCCCAGGAGGGCCCCGCAAGCCAACAGACAGATGGGCAGGAAGGCCCCGCCAGCCACATGTCAGGTGGCGAGTGACATCCATGCCATGGCCGGATCCGCTGACCTGGACACTCATCTCAAGCACCGCTGAACAGGGCACCGCCGTCTCAAGCACCGCTGAACTGGGCACCGCCGTCTCAAGCACCGCTGAACTGGGCCCTTCATCTCAAGCTCCGCTGAAGTGGGCCCTTCATCTCAAGCACCGCTGAACAGGGCACCGCCGTCTCAAGCACCGCTGAACTGGGCCCTTCATCTCAAGCACTGCTGAACTGGGCCCTTCATCTCAAGCACCGCTGAACAGGGCACCGCCGTCTCAAGCACCGCTGAACTGGGCACCGCTGTCTCAAGCACCGCTGAACTGGGCCCTTCATCTCAAGCACCGCTGAAATGGGCCCTTCATCTCAAGCACCGCTGAACTGGGCACCGCCATCTCAAGCACCGCTGAACTGGGCCCTTCATCTCAAGCCCCGCTGAACTGGGCCCTTCATCTCAAGCACCGCTGAACAGGGCACCGCCGTCTCAAGCACCGCTGAACTGGGCCCTTCATCTCAAGCACCGCTGAACTGGGCACCGCCGTCTCAAGCACCGCTGAACTGGGCAACGCCGTCTCAAGCACCGCTGGCCCATTGGCAGAAGGGGCAGGCCCTCATCTGTGTCTGGCAGGGCTGCACGAAGCACTCTGGGCACCAGTCCCCCTCCAGAACCAGTGGAGACTGTCATCCACTTGTGAGACTGTGGCTTTGCACTCCCCAGGATGGCACAGTGGACAACCCACCCACTGCAGAGACTTGAGAGACTGTGGCTTTGCACTCCCCAGGATGGCACAGTGGGCAAACCACCCACTGCAGAGACTTGAGAGACTGTGGCTTTGCACTCCCCAGGATGGAACAGTGGGCAACCCACCCACTGTAGAGACTTGAGAAACGGTGGCTTTGCACTCCCCAGGATGGAACAGTGGGCAAGCCACCCACTGCAGAGACTTGAGAGACTGTGGCTTTGCACTCCCCAGGATGGAACAGTGGGCAAACCACCCACTGTAGAGACTTGAGAGACTGTGGCTTTGCACTCCCCAGGATGGAACAGTGGGCATGGAGGCCCCTTGTGGATCTGGCGTCGTGGACTCATCTGGCTGAGGTGCCCCCCCTTCCCTTCCCCCTGAGGTGCCTGTAGTTTTGCTATCTGATGCCCCTGCAGTGTTCTCTCCGTTGGTGTCAGGTATCCTGTGTGGGCTTTGCCCATGTGATTTGGGCCCAGTGGTCCACGGACAATGCCTGCAAAAATTATCGGACTTTTAATATTTATGTATATAATAGTTTTAGATGTGTGATATATTTATAAGCCAGTGATACAATATATTCGACAGTTGATGATCATTTCCTTTTGTCTTTGCATTCTTCCGGGGGGTTTGGGGGTGTAACTGTGATGTATTGCTATGCATTGATGTGTGTGTTGTAGTGGGTGAGGGTGGGGTTGGGTGTGTCGCGTATGTGTGTCCCCGTAATTTTTTCCCTCCCCCCTCCCCTGTGTCGTAGGTGCAGTACTCACCGTTGTCTTCTGCGCCAGCGTTCGTGCTCCTGGTAGAGGAGCAGGAAGACAATAGCTGGGAGGATGTTGAGTTCGGGTTCCATGCTGTCCAGATTCCTCGTGGGGTGTATGGAGGTGAGCGTTTTCCGTTCGAAATGGCTGTTTCCGCCGTGTTTTTATCGGCGGGGCTACCGCCCCGGAAAAGGTGGCGGATTGGTGGGTTGTGATAGGGTGGGCGGTACTTTGTCTCTCGCCTGTCTGTTGGCGGTGACCGCCGCGCTGTTTGTTTGTCCCGCCGTGGCGGTCGGAGTGTTGAAGTGGCGGTCTCTGTTGGCGGTTTCCGCCAGGGTCGGAATTCCATTTTTTTTACCGCCAGCCTGTTGGTGGGTTGGCCGCCGCTTTAACACCGACCGCCAGGATTGGAATGACCCCCAAAGTCTATTCAATTCTTACCCCATGGGGGCCCACAGTGTAGGGAGTCCACTTTAGTTACATTCAACTGTAGTTCACTTGCTCAGATGATCCTTAGTTTTAAACACAAACTTTGAGACTGTGGGAAAAAGGTCACTGAATGTCGTGGGAATACCTATCCACCAGCGTTGATCACTAAGTCAAGAGAGAAATTCTATGGGAGAAGTGGTTCACCAGGATGTATTTCAGGTAGGCAACAGTAAAGCAGAAGGCTAATTCAAATTCTATTTTATTAAATGCTACCGAAGCTGAAATGGCTATGTCAAAGAACAACCACAGCATGGTATTACATAAAATTGATATCTGCTCAGATGTTCTTGGAATAAATATACCAGATATAGTAGATGGCTGGGCTTGGCTCAATGCAACCTTAGTTTCAGGAACCGTAGCTGAATTGGAGGTCTCTCGGGATCCATCACTGGGAGAAAAATGTGTTTTGGGATCTGAAGTCCTTCTTAATATCTGCTCATGGAACATGGCAGGTCTTTGACAAAAGCTAGATGAAGCCAACCTGCCTATCAACTCAAATTTCATATCATCATCTTAGAATAAACCTGGTTAGAACTACTGATTCCTTAAGCCGGGTTCACAGAAAGCTTTACTACTCATTGGAAGTCTGTGTTGAAGTGTGGCCATAGGTAGTCTTGCTATGTATTTTAGTATGGATGTTCCTTGTGATATAAAGATCCTGGATGCACAAGAATCATGGCTGCAGGCTGTGAAGATATTTGGATGGACCAGTATTCACAGTGTCACATTAACCATTGTAAATATCTATATAAACATGGCCAATGAAGTGAACCTAACTGAGTAAGCCATGTCGCGTGGGCTCTCATTATCCTAAATGAGACTACTGGATTTCTAGGCAGCAGGATCGATAACAGTGTGGGGGACTGAGTCTGACCCACGTGTAAGGAACTTTGTCACCCTAAATCCGGTTTTTGCTCCGGCTAACTAGCAGTGCCTCATTTCTCCCACGGGGAAGAAATGATTAGGCAGCCGAGCGCATGACATCTTTGGAACTTCTCAGAGAAGTCGTTGTCACTCAGATCCAAACCAACTCTCTCATTTACAATATGCTCTCATATACAAATGACAAAGACAGTATAAGTTTTATATAATGTTTTAATAAAACAACTGTATTTTAGATAATAAGGCGTGAGCCGCAATAACCAGAACAATACAACATAGTAGGATTGAAATAGTCACCAGGAGAGTAAAACATAAGAACAAAGCTATCATAGTGCCTAACAGTTTCTACTCTCCCTCTGCTTGTTCTATTTAGAGCACAGCATGTTAAGCTTCTAGCTTGCCTTTCCGAATCACTGGGGAGACATCAGCCCTCATACCTGAGCAAAGGCCTGTGATCTGGTTCAGCATCTGCAACAAGGCAGTCAGGGTCTAGTTGTTGTTCCCTGGTCGGAATCTCCCTCTTCCTGAGATTATACCTATTCTGTGGGGTCTCCGGTTGCGGAGATTGTCCCCCATCTTTCTTAGGTGTTTGCTGTTTCTTTTCCCAGCGCTTTTTAGTACCCTCAGGTTGCTGCTGTTTAGCATTATCTTTATTATTTTTGCCCTGTAATTGGGGTTTTTGTGGTCTAGCCCCTATGCTATTGCGACCAATACTGGAATATGTTTCTGCTATTATTCTCGGAAGTTCCTGCTCCTGATTAATCTGCGGAACGTCCCGAAGACACATTCGCACTGCTAGTGCTACTGCCTCTCCCTTGAGATTACTCAAAATAATAGAAGAAACTGCGGCAAAATTGCCCATTAACTGCATGCCCAAATCTAAGGCAGGGGCAGCCCCATATTCATCTTGAATTTGTTTAAGCACTTCCTGTAAATTAGCTAAAGTCGGTGTACTGTGTGCTGTAGTGTAGAGCGCGGCAAACACCGTGCCCCAGGTATTACAAAGGTCCACCGGAGGAACCATCCCATACGGCAAACACATCGTCAATATTCTATGTTTATCCTGAGGTCCCGTATGGGGAAATACTGCTTCCAGCGTATTAATTTTCTGCGCCAGCCAAAATGGAGTCTCCTCACGTTTAGCCGGTACCTTACCCATAACTGAGTGTACAGTGGCTGGATTGCTACCCGGAACCACTGCTTGTGGGTGAGCCGGAGCAGCACGCGCTGCATTAGTATTTAATGCCTGCATTACAAACTGAACCAGTCTTCTGTATGTAGTTGCTAAGTCTATATATAAACGACGCACGTCAGCCACTGTCAAATTTGCAACCGCAGGATATGGTGTGTAAGTAGCCAATAAAGGCCAGGTCGGACCATCATTACTCAGTGGACCTAACCTCACTTTAATACAAACCTGCTGTAAGATGATATAACTGACAAACATACTAGCGCCCAAGATATTTCATGGGATATTCCATTTCAGGTGCTTCTTCAAACTGGGCGTAGAATCAAGCTGTGTAAAAATGTGTCTACTTCCCTATTGGAAGTTGGACTGAGAGTCCTTAATGGTCGCTTTAATGGGGACATTCCACCTGCATGGACATGTATTTCACAAAAATCCAAATTGATAAATAATTACACACTAGCCAGTCTGATGTTGTTAAACATGATAGCTAACTATTCAATCAATTACCGACTTGCGAGGGATCATCATCTCCAGATTATTAATCTTGTCACTAGTTTTATGCCACATCAAAACAGCAATATTCTGTATGAAGCTGCGTAGACTGAGAATTTAAAAAAGGCTTAGGGGCGTGAGGAGTTGGATTTTAATATAAAAAAATTACCTTGCAACTCGAGATGGACCTTAATCCCGAAGAAGCAAACCTTATTGTTTCCTTGTGTTAATAGATGAAGAAGATCATTGAACTATGCTCTGGCAATTGTACCCCAACAGCCCATTCCCTGGGTATGAAGAACAAATCCCCATGTTTCACAACACACACAAGCAGCAGAAGAGACATCTTGGTAAACAAATATGTTGCCTAAAGAAGGTCCCAATGACCTTAACCTAATTGTTAACATTGGAAATCTGCAGTAATAATATAGAAAGGAAATTTGGGCAGCAAAGAAACAATAACAGGCCAAATTTTGTGCCAAACTGTTTTGCACCTGTAACAAGAAGAACCCACAACAGTTTTGGGAAATTAGAAAGTCACTTGACAATGAAAGTGGAAAAGCCTGTAACACCAATATTAATGAGTCATCTTGGGTAACTTGTTTGCAAGCCCACTACTCACATGCCAGTTCAAGAACAACACAGGCTTCTCCAGGAGACATACATTCCTCTGACATCTTTTTTTAACATTGGAGTTTGGCAGTTGAGGAAGAAAACAACATGGGTGCTTAGAGAGATAACGGTGAAGTGCCTTATACTGGTCAGATTTACTCCAGTGAACAAATGTTTATAGTGACACAGAAAGCCAAAAAGGACACTGCTGCAGGGCCAAATGGCTTACCTCAAGCCTTTTTTAAAAGTCAGTGCTGAGTTCTGGGCAGCCAAATTCTCCCCGGTTTACAAGGTGAGAGGGATTAAAATTACCGGAGACCTTGAAGGGGCCAATTAAAGACCCTATTTTGTAAGGAAGGAGACAAAAACAGCCAGAACAACTACCATCTTATAGCTCTTCTGACAATGAGGCCAAGTATTCTGTTAGCTTACTCTTGCAAGATCTACAAAAGTGGGTTTGCGCTCACAAGAAGGTTCCCTGGAATCAAACAGGCTTTCTTTCTGGATCCGGGACTCTGTCAAATCTTATGGAGCTTTTGCTGTGTATGGAAAAGTTCTTCTCTACTAAAACCACTGTATTAGCATGTGTTGTTGATTTCAAAGTCCTTTTTTTGATAGTGTGCCTACAGAGATCCTTTGGTAAGAACTAGCCCATTGGGGGTATTCCTACACAATTACTCAGCGCAATACAAGTTGTGTACACCAGTACATGGATCCAGGAACACTTGGTGATGGAACCAAGCTATCCAGGAAAATATCTGCCTCATCTGGTTTGAAACAAAGGTGTGTCTTGGTGCCTTTCTTTTTTTAATGTATTTATCTCTGATCTTTAAAGTAATTTGGATCTGGTGATTGCACACCCACTTAAATTGGGCTTAAATTGATATTGAATCTATTTTATGCAGATGACTTATTGTTAATTAAGATAAGGGTAGGGCTGCAAAGACTATTTAATGAACTGGAGGTCTTCACAAATACAAACAGAGTGATCATAAATTTCAACAAAACTAAGGTACTAAAAATAGGAAGGAAGGTCCCTGGAGTATAAACAGAAAAAACCATAAGCATAAGCTTCAGGTAGGCCAAGGCCAAAGTAGGGTCTCTTATTTTTGCATTTGCTCGTCTCTCAAAGTGATTAGAAAGTGCAACTTACAGACCTTTCTCAAAAATGCTTAAAGTCAAACTGATCCCAATCATTACGTATGGGAGTAAAATAATGAGAGGGATTCTGACCTTTTAGATAGGCTGATCACTAAAACCTACTGGCATACATTTGGTCTACCAACATTTGTTTGCTCCTCCAATCACAAGTGCGTCCGCAGTTTGGTCTTATAAAACAAAGCTTAGCCAGACATGGAGCATTTCTCAAAGCAGGTAATTGATTTTAAATGATTGATTTAAAAACGGCCGGCCAGGATCCCTGGACAATTTGATCTGGCAAGAGTTAAGTGTTTCTACGGGTCCCTCACGATATAGCGATTACAGGGTATCTTCTCTCCAGCAGTTACAAACTTCTGAATTTTGGGCTGCCCTGTGTACGGGAGGTGTATTTAAAAGGATAATAAATAAGCAAATATGCTTGTTATTAAGCCTGGAGGATAAAAGTTGCAAAGCCAAGTGTGCAAATTCGTGGCAGAATATTAACAATTATTCCTTCTCTGGTCCACAGCCTTATATTATGGCTGAGTGCTATTCACAGGTTTTTAAAATTATGGTGGTCATTACAACCTTGGCGGTCGGTGTTAAAGCAGCGGTAAGACCGCCAACAGAAAAAAAAATGGAATCACAACCGTGGTGGAAACCGCCAACAAAGACAGCCACTTTAACACTCCGACCACCACGGCGGTACAAACAAACAGCTTGGCGGTCACCGCCAACAGACAGGCGGAGGACAATGTACCACCCACAGTATCACAACCTACCAATCCGCCACCTTTTCCGGGACGGATGCACCGCGAACAAAAACACGGCGGAAACAGGACTTCGAATGGAAAACGCTCACCTCTACACACCCCACGAGGAATCCGGACGCCATGGAACCTGAATTCCAGATCCTGCCAGCCCTCATCTTCTTGCTCCTCTACCAGGAGCATGAACGCCGGGGCGAAGACCACGGTGAGTACTGCACCTACGACACAGGGGAGGGGGGAGGGAAAAAACAGGGACACACACACACAATATGCAACACCCCCACCCCCACCCTCACCCATGACAACACACACACTAATACAGCATGATACATTACAGTTACACCGTCCAACCCCCCCTGGAAGAATGCAAGGACAAAAGGAAATGAGTGTAACCATTGTAATATATTAACATCCAGTACGCAAAAATATATATATACACTATAAACAAAATATACACCAAGAATAGTAGTCCAGGTAGTGCTCCATTGAAGTCCTTTGAACACTGGGCCCACACGGTATGGGCGAGGCCCACACTCAATCACCGAACATGACGGAGAGATCACTGCAGGGGCATCAGATAGCAATAAAACAGGCACATCAGGGGGAAGGGAAAGGGGGGCACCTCAGCCGGTTGAGTGCATGATGCTAATTCCACGAGGGGGCCACATGCCCACTGTTCCATCCTGGAGAGTGCAAAGCCACAGTCTCTCAAGTCTCTACAGTGGGTGGTTTGCCCACTGTTCCATCCTGGTGAGTGCAAAGCCACAGTCTCTCAAGTCTCTACAGTGGGTGATTTGCCCACTGTTCCATCCTGGGGAATGCAAAGCAACAGTCTCTCAAGTCTCTACAGTGGGTGGTTTGCCCACAGTTCCATCCTGGGGAGTGCAAAGCCACAGTCTCTCAAGTGGATAACAGTCTCCACTGGTTCTGGAGGGGGCATTGTGCCCAGAGTGCTTCATCCTGCCAAGGACTGAGGTAGTGGATGCCTTTCTCCACTGGTTCTGGAGGGGGCTTTGTGCCCAGAGTGCTTCATCCTGCCAAGGACTGAGGTAGTGGATGTGATACTCAACTGGTTCTGGAGGGGGCTTCGTGCCCAGAGTGCTTCATCCTGCCAAGGACTGAGGTAGTGGATGTGATACTCCACTGGTTCTGGAGGGAGCTTTGTGCCCAGAGTGCTTCATCCTGCCAAGGACTGAGATAGTGGATGCCTTTCTCCACTGGTTCTGGATGGGGCTTTGTGCCCAGCGTGCTTCATCCTGCCAAGGACTGAGGTAGTGGATGCCTTTCTCCACTGGTTCTGGAGGGGGCTTTGTGCCCAGAGTGCTTCATCCTGCCAAGGACTGAGATAGTGGATGCCTTTCTCCACTGGTTCTGGATGGGGCTTTGTGCCCAGAGTGCTTCATCCTGCCAAGGACTGAGGTAGTGGATGCCTTTCTCCACTGGTTCTGGAGGGGGCTTTGTGCCCAGAGTGCTTCATCCTGCCAAGGACTGAGGTAGTGGATGTGATACTCCACTGGTTCTGGAGGAGGCTTTGTGCCCAGAGTGCTTCATCCTGCCAAGGACTGAGGTAGTGGATGTGAATCTCTACTGGTTCTGGAGGGGGCTTTGTTCCCAGAGTGCTTCATCCTGCTCGTGATTGACTCAGTAGCGTCATTGCCCTTGGCGCTCATGGGCCAGCAGTGCTTGTTGCAGCGGTGCCCTGTTCAGCGGTGTTTGTTGCGGCGGTACCCTGTTCAGCGGTGCTTGTGGCGGTGGTGCCCTGTTCAGCGGTGCTTGTTGCGGCGGTGCCCTGTTCAGCGGTGCTTGTGGCGGCGATGCCCTGTTCAGCGGTGCTTGTGGCGGCGGTGCCCTGTTCAGCGGTGCTTGTGGTGGTGGTGCCCTGTTCAGCGGTGCTTGTGGCGGCGGGGTGCTTTGCAGTGACTCAGCTGCTGGCGGCCCTTCATGGCCCAGCGGGGCTGGTGCTAGCAGTCCTTCATGGCCCAGCGGGGCTTGTGCTGGCGGTACTGTCTGGCCCAGCGGGGCTGGTGCTGGCGGTCCTTCATGGCCCAGCGGGGCTTGTGCTGGCGGTCCTCTCTGGCCCAGCGGGGCTGGTGCTGGCCTCCTGGGCAGCAGGGCTGGTGCTGGCGGTGGCCTCCTGGGCAGCAGGGCTGGTGGCGGTGGCCTCCTGGGCAGCGGGCATGATGGCGGTGGCCTCCTGGGCAGCGGGGATGATGGCGGTGGCCTCCTGGGCAGCAGGGCTGGTGCTGGCGGTGGCCTCCTGGGCAGCAGAGCTGGTGGCGGTGGCCTCCTGGGCAGCAGTGCTGGCGGTGGCCTCCTGGGCAGCAGGGCTGGTGGCGGTGGCCTCCTGGGCAGCGGGGATGATGGCGGTGGCCTCCTGGGCAGCGGGGATGATGGCGGTCTTCTCCACCGTGCTGCTCTTCCCAGACTTGCTGAATTTCCGGCGGCCCTTCACCACCTTGGAAGGTGTCGCAGCAGACTCCACACTCCCACCTGTACCCCTGGGAGCGGCTTTGGTGGCTGGAGTCTTCCCCCTCTCCCGCCGGGCACTGGCCAACTTTTGATGCTTGACAGGTGGGGGACTGTATGTGCTGTGGCTCCGTGCCACACTGGCTGCCCTGGTGGCCGGTGCACTCCAGATTCCAGTGACTACAGGCACCACTGGTCCTGGAGATGTTGTGGCTGAGGTGCTAGGTTGGGACCTGGAGAGTCGGGCCCTAGGAGACGGATGGGGTGGGGAAGGTGAGGGAAAGAAGTCAAGGTTGGACAGGAAAAGTTTCTTGGGAACACTGGGTCGGGTAGCTGGAGGGGGTTTGTGAGTGGAGGAAGAGGTTGTGGTTGTAGGAGGTGTTCGTTTGGTGACTTTGGATGAAGGTGCATGCGCTGGAGACTGTCGTGAGGTGGATGGCTGTTGGGTTGATGTGTGCCTGCATTTGTGTATCTTGGGAGGTGGCAACACAGACACACTGGGAGAGGACACAGGGGACGTGTGAATGGCAGTGGGGGTGGTGACTGCATGTGAGCAGGGTGTGGTGGTGTGTGTGCTGGTGATGAAAGTAGTGGTTGTAGATGTAGTGCATGCAGGTGTGAATGGAGACAAGACTGGGAGGGAGGAGGGAGACGAGGAGGAGGGGGACACAGTGGAGGCAGTGGATGTTGGTGTGTCTGCATGTGTGTGATGCTTGCGTGAGTGCCTGTGGGATGTGTGGTGCTTATGTTTGCCAGAGCTTCCCTTGTGTGTTGACGTGTGTGCATGCTGGTCTGAAGGTGTGCTTGGCATAGGCTGAGGTACAGGGGATTGGGTCTGGGTGGAGGAAGTTGGAGGGGGGAGGCAAGAGACAGGGACAATGGCTGCCATCAGTGCTGAGGCCAGAGTCTGAAAAGCTCGCTGAAGGGCCGCCTGACCAGAATCAATGCCCTCCAGGAATGCATTTGTTTGTTGCAACTGCCTTTCTACACCCTGGATGGCAGGTCAATGGCCTCCTCACTGAGGGCAGCAGAGGTGACTGGGGCAGGGGCTGAGGTGCCTGGGGCGAAGGTGATGCCCACCCTCCTGGGTGAGCGGGCACAGGGCGAAGGCTGAGGGGCTGCTGGAAGGGCGGTGCTGGTAGGGGGAGTGGTGACTGTACCTGTAGATGCGGGGGCACAGATGTTGCCACCACCACAAGGGAGTTCCCATCAGAGGACGAGTCCGTGTCACTGGTGTCAGCTCCTGTCCCTGCCGTGGAGCTCCCCTCACCCTCCGTCCCACTGGTGAACTCCGAGTCCGTTGTCTCGCTCTCCAGGGCCATGTGGGATGCAACTCCCTCCTGCTCCAGTGCCACTGCTCCTCCGCCTGATGATGCTAATGCACACAAGAACAGGGAGACCACAAAAAGGGGGGGGGGGGGCGACAGAAGAAAGACATGTTGAGTGCATGCATTACCGCTACTGTTGGCGGACACGACAGACACAGAAGCCCCCTGCACTACGCCGCGCACTTGGGGTCCACTGTTCAATCCCTGGGACATGGCCTACAAGGCTATGGCCGACATCTGCACACATGGGTGACACAGGAGCCTGACTAGGTGTACTTGGCACTGTACACAGGTGGGGTGGGGTGCCACAGGGTCTGCCAGAACAAGGGGACCTAACTAGCACACTCGCCCTGGCCTAAGGAAACCCACAGCCCACCTCCCCCACCCAGACACCTCCACTGCGCGCATAATCAGCAGGATGAGAGTGTACTCACCCCCTTGTGGCTGATGTGATGCCCTCAAGCGCCCATCCAACTCCGGGTATGCCACCGCCAGGATCCTGAACATCAGGGGGGTCATGGTGCAACGGGCACCCCTCCCACGTTGGGAGGCCATCCCCAGCTGGGCCTCCGCCGTCTTCTTGCTCCAGCGGCAAATGTCTTCCCATCTCTTAAGGCAGTGGGTGCTCCGTCTGTGGTAGACACCCAGGGTCCAGACGTCCTTGGCGATGGCATGCCAAATATCTTTTTTCTGGTGGGCTCTGACCTACATGATTTGTACAGGGGGGAAAGAAAAGTTATTACCAACTGCACCGTCACAGTCATTGGCCCCCATCACTAACCTTGCCATGTGGCACATGCACTCACCGTCGTTTCATGCACGCCTCAATCTCCCCCCCCCCATCTTTCATCCACCCCACTCCACACAGGCATAGCCCATACAGCATGCTCACAGTGTACTTACCTGTTTGTCTGGAGGACCGTAGAGTAGCGTGTACTGGGGGAGGACCCCATCCACAAGTTTCTCCAACTCCTCCGATGTGAAGGCAGGGGCCCTTTCCCCCAGATGCACAAGACATTGTCTCTTCCAGACCGAGGTCACAGCAGCACTTGCAGTGTAGGTCCCCTCCTGTCGAAGATCAGGTATCGAGTAATTGAACAGATAGAAAATGGCGGTCACGTCCGCGGTGGTGAGTACCGTCACCACCGGCGTACATCGTCATTGGCTCCTGGGACCCATAGGGTCCAATGTTAACCAATGCAGAATCGCGCCGCGGTCTTCGACCGCCTACCACGACGGTGTACAACGCCAGCGCAGTTACCTCACATCTTATTTTCCCACTTTACAGGTCAGGCAGCCGCCATTTCAGGGGCCCACATGGCTTTATTTCTAACTTCGTCACACATACCTAGGCCTAGCCTCAACACTCATACAGGCCAAATTTCGGATTAGGATTCGTGTTTTGTGTAAGCTGTGGGTACGTACCTCTGCTTGGTTGACTCTGTGCTCACTGTTGTCCTTCATAGGCACCGTCCGCTGGGACATGTGAGGAGATGGCGGCATCCTCCGGTGTACAGACCGCTGGTGGACCTGTCGACAATGGAGGAAAGACATGTGATCATCACCTACAGGCTTGATTGTGCGACAATCCTGGAACTGTGTGCCCAGCTGGAGCCAGATCTGATGTCAGCTATCTGCCATCCCACAGGAATCCCCCCTCAAGTGCAGGTGCTGTCAGTACTCCATTTCCTTGCAAGTGGGTAATTTCAAAAAAATGTGCCATAGCATCAGGGATGTCCCAGCCTATGTTTTCCAACGTGTTGTCCAGAGTGTTGTCTGCCCTGCTGAAACACATGAGGAGCTACATCGTTTTCCCTCAGGTGGAGGATTTGCCTACAGTGAAAGGTGACTTCTATGCCCTGGGACATATCCCCAACATCATAGGTGCCATTGATGGGACACATGTGGCTTTGGTACCCCCCCCCGCAGGAGTGAACAGGTGTACAGAAACCGGAAGAGGTATCATCCCATGAATGTGCAGATGGTGTGTTTGTCAGACCAGTACATCTCCCATGTGAATGCCAAATTCCATGGCTCAGTGCATGACGCTTACATCCTGCGGAATAGCAGCATCCCTTATGTGATGGGTCAACTCCAGAGGCACCGTGTGTGGCTATTAGGTGAGCACCTGGAAGCAAGTCAGTGGGAATGGTTGTCTGGGGATATCCCTACAGGTTAGTGTGTGTCTAACAGTTGTCCCTCGCCATTTGCAGGTGACTCTGGTTACCCCAACCTGTCATGGCTACTGACCCCAGTGAGGAATCCCAGGACAAGGGCAGAGGAACGCTACAATGAGGCCCATGGGTGAACTCGGCGGATAATAGAGCGGACCTTCAGCCTCCTGAAGACCAGGTTCAGGTGCCTCCATATGACAGGTGGATCCCTATTCTACTCACCAAAGAAGGTGTGCCAGATCATCGTGGCCTGCTGTATGCTTCACAACTTGGCTTTGCGACGACAGGCGCCTTTTCTGCAGAAGGATGGTCCAGATGGCGGTGTTGTTGCAGCTGTGGAGCCTGTGGACAGTGAAGACGAGGAAGCCGAAGAAGAGGACATGGACAACAGGATCTCGGTGATCCTGCAATATTTCTAGTGAGACACAGGTAAGAATACAAACCTGCCTACTACATGTACTTTAACACTACTACCTCTCTACTGTCTGTCGTTTTCACCCAGTGTATGGTCACTGAGTTGTCACTTTCCCTTACGATTTCACAGATGTGGGTCCTACTGTGTGACATCTGCTTTGTTTCCTCATGGACTAGAGCTGTGTGACATAGGTATGTTGACATTACAATTGAAAGAGCATTTTGACACTGTAATTGCTAATACACAATTTCAAAATCACAGACTGACTCCAGATTGTTTTGTGCTTCAAGGGTGTTTATTTAAGTGCTCAATATTGGAAGGGGGTTGTAAAATGGTGAGGGGTGATCGTGGAGGAATGTCCATGGCAGAGTCCAGTCTATTAGTCTCACAGGTGCATTGTCCAAAGGGGCATAGGAAGTGGAGCTGGGGCAGTTTGAGGATGGACAGGGTGACAAAGTGGGACAGAAGGATGACATTCAGGGTGGTCTCATTTCTTGGCGGGGGTCTTGGCATTGTTCTCTGTCTTTGTCCTGGATCTCAGGGACTGTTTGCGGGGTGGTTCTCCCTCTGCAGGGGGTGGGGTGCTGGTGTGGTGGTCCTGTGGCAGGGCGTCCTGTCCACTAGCGCCGGCGGAGGTGGTGGGCAGTTCATCATTCAGGCTAGTGTCAGGGGCCCCTTGTTGTGCCACAGTGTCCCTCCTGGTGTTGAGTACTTCCTTCAGCACCCCTACGAGGGTGCCCAGGGTGGAATTGATGTATCTGAGTTCCTCCCTGAAGCCCAAATACTGTTCCTCCTGCAGGTGCTGAGTCTCCTGAAACTTGGCCAGTACCGTTCATCACCATCATCTCCTGGGAGTGGTGGTAGGCTCCCATGATGTTGGAGAGGGCCTCGTGGAGAGTGGGTTCCCTTGGCCTGTCCTCCCCCTGTCGCACAGCAGCCCTCCCAGTTCCCCTGTGTTCCTGGGCCTCCGTCCCCTGGACTGTGTGCCCACTACCACTGCCCCCAGGTCCCTGTTGTTGTTGGGGTGGTGGGTTAGCCTGGGTTCCCTGTAGTGGTGGACACACTGCTGCTTGATGTGTCTTGGGGACAGAGGTATGGGCCCGCTTGGTGGGTGCTGTGCTGGTGTTTCCAGAGGGGGGTAGCTCTGTGGTGGTTTGTGCCACTGTGAGGGGAACCGACTGTCCTGAGGTCACCGATGGGCCGGGCTGGTCATCTAGATCCAGTTGGACAGAGCTGCTGTCATCGCTTTGGGCCTCTTCTGTTGGTGGTGTGGACATGTGTGGACCCTCCTGTCCGGTGATGTTGGGTAGGGCTCCTGCAGGGGTATAAAAGGATATTTATTACATCTGTGTGTGCCATGGTGTGCAATAGGTGGGTGACCGTGTACCCCAGTGCTTGCATTCCTGTGTGGGGCCTTGTGTGATGGTGGTTTAGGGGTGTGTATGGGTATGTGCAGTGGCCATGCTTTGGTGATGGGTGTCCATGCTTTGTTGCTGCATGCAGGGCTTTGTGTTAGGATGTGTGGTTTGTGATGTTGGAACATTTGTGAGGAGTTGGAGTGAAGGGGGTGAGGGTGGGGGTATGTGATGGCATGCAGGTAGCGTGGGGAAAGTAATAGTAAAGAATTGACTTACCAGAGTCCATTCCTCCATCTACTCCTGAGAGGCCCTCAGGATGCAGAATCGCCAAGACCTGCTCCTCCCATGTTGTTAGTTGTGGGGGTGGAGGTGGGGGTCCGCCGCCAGTCTGCTGTACAGCGAGGTGGTGTCTTGAGACCACAGAACACACCTTCCCCCATAGGTCGTTCCACCTCTTCCTGATGTCATCCCGATTTCTTGGGTGCTGTCCCACCACATTGACCCTGTCCACGATTCTTCACCATAGCTCCATCTTCCTAGCTATGGAGGTGTGCTGCACCTGTGATCCGAATAGCTGTGGCTCTACCCGGACGATTTCCTCCACCATGACCCTGAGCTCCTCCTCAGAGAACCTGGGGTGTCTTTGCCGTACCATGGGGTGGTGTGGGTGATGTGTGGGGTGGTGTGTGTAGTGATAAGTGGGGTGATATTTAGTAGTGTGTTGTGTGAGGTGCGTGGAAGTTATGTGGGTGATGGTATTGTGTGCCTGTGGATGCTTGGTAGTAGTTTGTAGTGTCTCTCTCTGGCCTTCTCTCAGTTATAATGTCGTAGGGGTTTGTGGGTGATGTGGGTGTGTGTTTTATATTGTAATGGGTGTGTGGGAGTGGTGTGTGTATGTGTATCAGGTGTGTGTATTTCGAATTGTCCAATGTGGCTGTGTTTTGTATATGTGTGTGTATTTTGAGCGCAGCGGTGTGTACCGCCAATGGAATACCGCAGTTGAAAGACCGCTGCGTGGATTCCTGTGTCATGATAGTGTGGGCGTATTTCTGTTGCCGTGACGGTGGAGGTTTTGTTTTCGCCAGTTTATCACTGACCTTTGGTGTGGCGGACTTCTGTGGGTGTCTGAATTTTGGCAGATTCCGAGCTGTGGGTCATAATAGCTGTGGCGGAATTCCGCGGCGGTGTGTTGGCGGTCTTCTGCAAGGCGGAAAGCGGCTTTTACCGCCAATGTTGTAATGAGGGCCTATGTTTTTATAATATTGTTTAGGGGCCCTGCCAACTTTGGACAGTCTGCCACCATGGACCAAGGCTCCGGAAAACTTGAAACGCAGTCTTTATGGTAAGGCTGAGGAAACGTTAATACATATTTAATGTATTGGTACTAACGTCCTAGCTGCACGAAGATAGTATCTTAGGAAGCCCCTAATAAAGTTGGTGGTCCGCACTTGCAGGCATGCAGTTATTGAGCACTTGAAACCCACCAATACAACATTGAATGTAGGCTTTGTAAAATTACTGTTTACAAAGTAGATCAAGACAATATATTATTGTATTGCTTTTGAGTGCCTGACAACATCTTGATGCCTGGTTAATCAGAAATGTTGCCTGTTTTATAAGGTAGATCTTTTCATGGCTGTGAGATGTATTAAATAGCAGGTAAGTATTTCACAACGTGCACCCGGTAGCACATTACCTTTTATCGGTTTTCATATGGCCGTATTTTGTGTTTATGCCATGTGCATTGTAAACAGTACACAGCATAGCATTTTAATTACTCTGTACCCTGACGTATGCATTGGGCAAAGTGTGAGTCTTGGCTAGGATGGTACTTCTCACCTATAGTTTGAGTGTGCACAATGTATTTTGGAGGGAGTATATTTATAAGCACTTTATAGCCTGTTTGGAGTTAAGGAGTATGCCATTGAATAGTTTAATTATGGCATGAGTGTTGGCATATGTGTGTATGCTGCTCCTAATAGGGATTACAAACGCTGCATGAGGTTTGCAGTATGATAAGCACTTTACTGCGTCAATGGGTATGGGTACTGCATCAATGGAGATTGAAGTCCTTCAGGAGATAAAGCATAAGGAGATTTTATACAAATTGGTTCCTGTGGTTTCTCAATAGCTATTCTGACTGATTTTATTTCTGGGTTCAGCTCATCCTGACTGAAACTGATACGGTATTTTTAACTGTTTAGATGGTATACCTTAATTTAATTCTATATTATATGGTATTGTCTATTAGCGTATTTTAATGGACATGTAATGGTTTTAATTAAAAATGTCATAAATAAATTTGATTTGATGTGAATACGAAACTTGCAATAGTCACACGTGATGCAATGAACTGCAAAATTGTGAAGGTGAGCATACTGGCATAGCAACTGAAAGTTTGATCTGACCCTAACTGTAATTGGCTAATTGCCTCCTTTTTTGGAAAGTGGGACTGATGTGCCCGTGCAGTCGAATCTGTATTTGAGAAAGGTGTTATGGCATATCAGTCATTGGTCAATTTTGTCAGTCTCAAATCGCATTGCCACTCACTTTTTAATTGAAAAAATTTGCAATTCTCACTATGCCAAGGGTGCCAGGTCACTGATAGAACTACTTATGTTCTGCTGTCTTGCCCGCTTGTGTTGTGAAGCCTTGTAAGCACCCAGGGCCATATTTATACTTTTTGACGCAAAACTGCGCTAGTGCAGTTTTGCGTCAAAAAAATTAGCGCCGGCTAACGCCATTCTGAAGCACCATGCGGGTGCCGTATTTAATCAATGACGTTAGCCGGCGTTAGCCGCCGGCGCTGCCTGGTGTGCGTGAAAAAAAACGATGTACACCAGGCAGCGCCGGCGTAGGGGGATATGGAGCTTGGGCGCCAAAAAATGGGGCAAGTCAGGCTGAGGCAAATTTTTCGCCTCAACCCGATTTGCGCCATTTATTTCAACTCCCAACCCCCATAGAAATGACTTCTGTCTTAGCAAACACAGGAGTCATGCCCCCTTGCCCAGTGGCCATGCCCAGGGGACTTCTGTCCCCTGGGCATGGTCATTGGGCATAGTGGCATGTAGGGGGGCACAAATCAGGCCCCCCTATGCCACAATTTTTTTTTTAAAAAATACTTACCGGAACTTACCTTAATGTCCCTGGGATGGGTCCCTCCAGCCTTGGGTGTCCTCCTGGGGTGGGCAAGGGTGACAGGGGGTGTCCCTGGGGGCATGGAGGGGACCTCTGGGCTCCTTCCGAGCCCACAGGTCCCTTAACGCCTGCCTTGTCCAGGCGCTAAAAAACGGCGCAAAAGCGGCCGTATGTCATTTTTTTTGACCCGCCCACTCCCGGGCGTGAATTTTGCCCGGGAGTGTAAATACGGCGCACATGCCTCGAAGTCAATTTTTTAGACGGGAACGCCTACCTTGCATATCATTAACGCAAAGTAGGTGTCCACGCTAAAAAATGACGCAAACTCCATGGACTTTGGCGCTAGACGCGTCTAACGCCAAAGTATAAATATGGAGTTAGTTTTGCGTCGGAATTGCGTAAAAAATTCCGGCGCAAACAGAGTATAAATATGCCCCCCAGTTTTTCAGTGGTGCCGGTGCGTCTCCACAATGCTGCTCCCGCATCTGCATGCGGCTGTATACGGCATCATCGTTTTATGCGTGGTGTTCAAGGCTGCTGGCTAATGCTGTTCTTGCTGTCTATGTAATTCAAAATGTAAATGTTATTATTTTATTTTGTCACTCTCATTAATGGATGAAAGTTGCTCCATTTTCTTCAAAATCTATTCTGTAATAAATGATGCCTCCATTTGTAAATTTACAGCCACAGTACCTGCATATTTTTATTTTGGTGTTGGTATCTTTTCAACCTACAATAAGGTTTTATCACGGTATAGTCACATTATTGGGTACCCTAAGTATAGTTTAGGTATTTACAACGCTAGTTTGCCCTAGTCAGGACGTGAGGCAGGTCGGTGTATTTTTTTATCATCCCAATGGATTTATATGGTTCCATAGAATTTCGTCTTTGAGCCCAGTTATGTACATTTTTTATCTGTAATCCCATATTTGTTCCTGGGTCAGTAACTATTTTGTCATGCTATTGCTTGGAGGTTTTCAATTACTGTCCATCTCAAATCTTTTTCTGAGTGTCTCAAAGCTTAGAAATAGGCTGTCAATTTAGTAGTAGAATGTTGGCATCACACATTGCTGCAGTGTTCACAAACTCTTATCTTTATTTTCCTGGAGTTCATCACAATATAGATTAAACCACATAGGCACCTAATCATGTAAATGGTATTTGTAGAATGCAAATTTGTATAGTGGTACTGTTCCCATCTAGGTAAGCTCAGATGTATCATTTTGGATGCTCACATAAGGTTACAAACAGCACTGACCACACAGATGATGTCCAGTTTTCCGTGGCAAATTCCACTGTCTGAGTTTCTTGTGCATTTGACTGTCTTGGCCCTGTATGCACGAGTTTGTCTCGTATCCGCGTGCTTCTTTTGAATGAGAATATCAGCTTTTCTAAATTCATTTTATTTGAATTGAGCATGTACCAGTGTTGGTTGATAATATTTTTGACTTGCTGTGAGTTATTGTTGTAGGCCCTGTCTGGAGTATCTGCTTCGGTTCAGGTTTTATCTCTGACCCTTCATAAACACACTCTCAAATTGTATTAAGCCCTTTTCTTTGCTTTCTCTGTTATCTTTTTAGGTAATAACTGGCAATCAAAGTAGTTCGGCCTCAGATTAGAAATCCTCCATATTAAAACAGATCTGTCTAATCTTTAGGAACTGCCAAAATGCTCGTTTCTCATTCACATTTACGTTATTTAGCGGTCGCTGTTGAAGCCCCTGGCTTCCCCTTGTGACCCCTGGCATTGCCTTTGCGATCCATAGGGGCAGCACATTAGGTATAGAAGAAAAACAGCTCTGTTTATCTTTAGCATGGAAAATGAATAGGCTTCTGCGAGTCCCTTGAAAAAAACAAAAGTTTGCTGCTCAAGTCACGTGGCAAAGTACAGATTGTTTCTTTCTCCTCAAAAGGTCTGGAGAAGCCAATGGAGAGATAGTGTGTGTGAAGCCTGCTTTGAAATGTGTTTTATTGTATTGTAATTGTATTGTAATAGTATTTATATAGCGATTACTACCCCTGACGAGGCATCAATGCGCTTTTCGGCGAGTAGCACGCCACTCCGGAACCCAACAAGAATTAGTGATGGATTAGTATGGGGAAATATGAGTACAGTTTTAGTATTATTATGAGTTAATTTGAGCCACAGATATGAGAGTTTGTTAGTTAGATTGACTGGAGTAATGGAGGGGTGGAGGAGGAAAGAATCTAGAACTGTTAATTGGGAGTGCATGGTAATAGGATTTAGGCTAGGGATGAGTAAAGGAGGATGGAAGAGGCGAAAGTCTGTGGAAGGGGTTAAGGAGATCATAGTAGCAGAGTGAGATAAATGAGGGAGAATTTACTAGGTTTATTTGGGAGATCATGGTAGTAATGTGAGGTTTGGTGAGTTAGATAAGGAAGCGGAGGGAAGAGCTTAGGCAGAGTTATTAAGGAGATGAAAGTAGTAGAATGGATTTGGGATGAGTCAGAGTGGGAATGGAAGATAGATTGATAGAGACATGACATATGGTGATGGGTAGATAAGTGTGATATAAAATGAGAGCAGGGATTCATAAGTATCTAGTATAACGACTTATCTAGGAGTTATGCAATGACCTATGAACATGTTAAGCATAGAATGTAAATAGCTTGTCTTGTGCACTATTCTGAGCCCTGATGGATGGGAAAAGCAATAGGTACACTAGCAGAAAAACACTAGGTAGGAAAATACAATAAATAAGCATTTAATTGTTACCAATGTTTAAGATAATAGGTCCTAATGGCCCGCACGATGAATGGTCTCCGAGAATTAGTTAGAGCTTATGTTATCTTTATGTCAGCTTTGGGACTGGAGGTCAATTTTAAGAAATCGCATTTTATGGTTTGCGGTAAACCTATGAGTAGGGTGGGGGAGCTAAGGGTGGAGGATCAAGTTATTAGCAGAGTCCATGAGTTCCCATACTTAGGGGTCATTTTTGATGAGAAAGGATCTTGGAAACCCTGTATTGCTAGAAGGATTGTGCTTTTTCATGCAACAGTTGGTGCAACCTTTGACTTTGCGGCTAGGGTAGGTAGCAAACCTATCAAACCCCTGCTTGAAATCTATAGGCGGAAATGCCTACCTGTCCTCCTGTATGGTTCGGCACTCTGGGGGTTTAGGGATACCCGAGCCCTTATGGTGGAAGAAAATCGTTTTTGTAGAAGGCTTCTGGGTGTTGGACAAAATATTCCTGGTTTCTGCCTTTACCTGGAACTTGAGCTTGAGTATGTACAGGACACTACCCAGCTGGCTCCCCTTCTGTTATGGATCTCAGTTTGGAGTAACGAACATGCCACTCTTAATAGGGATATCCTAAGGGATTGCCTGGCCTGCGACAATGTAAAGCATATTCCCTGGCTTTCGCACATAAGGAAGATGGCACATGACCTGGGGCGGCCTGATTTGTTTGATTATCCCGAGGACCTGACTAGCTACGATAAGAAATGGGTTAAGGATAACTTTCTGAGAATCCAGGAGACCAAGAGGGAGGGGGAGGTTCTAAGGAAAAAATCGATCAGGGATTTTATTATGCTAAAGATGTGGGTGGGTCCTGAGCGATATCTCTTAGAAATTAAGGATGTGAGGGAAAGGTCTCTCATAACTCGATTTCGCTTGGGGATCATTAGAAGTAATCTGTGCTTCCCCCTAGGTCAGTATGGGGAAAAATATAATAGACCCTGCCCCTGTGATGGGGTGTCTCATCAGACCTTGATCCATTTTACACTGTTTTGTGTCTTTTATGCACCATTTAGAACCCGATTTCTATTACCGCTCCTAAGGCCCAAGGGTTTCGTGCAATACCGTCCTGCTTTTATGTGGCTGCAAATGGCCTCAGATGTATTGGTATGGAAGGGCCTGGGATCATTCCTGAAGGGAGCTACTACTTGGCGCAAAAATGTAGAATTTTTAGAGTGATTTCTTTTATTCCTTTTCAGTTTTTATGAATGAGGTTTTTATCTTCTTTTTTTTATTTTATATATATATATATATATATATATATATATATATATATATATATATATATATATATATATATGTATATGTTTTCATGATGGGTGTTTTTATCATATATGGTTTTTATTGGTATTTTTACAATGTATTGGTGATTATTTGTTGTAATGGATTAATTTTTTCATACCGAATAAAGCTTCTTCTTCTTCTAGGTTAAATGAAAATAGGAAATTAGCAATTTGTGACCCACTAAAACTTTAACTTGTAAAACAATGCACACAAAAAAACATGTATATATTGATGCCAGCTCCCATTATAAATCTACTGATGCTGGTTCTTCAGGTACATTGTTTTTACAAAATTGTGACAATTTAGGAAAACTCTGAAAGTGGGCTTGTGCTGCTGTCTTCCAGGGCTCATGTAGCCAAGCTTATTGTCCAAGCTTATTGTGGTAACATCCACTGGGACCAAAAGCTCTAAGGGTCTCAGTGTAGTCCAGTCAGAGGCAGACACATAAGTGGGTTACTTATAACATGGAAGCGGTCATCCTCCAGCCTACCTAGTGCCTTCCTAGTGTGGCCAAGATGCTCCTCAGTGAGAGAATGACTGCTGTCTCATATTGGAGCCCACACAAATAAAGGGGTATTTTAGAAAGAGATAATCCCATGAGTACAAAACACTGGCAACTGTTAACAAAGTGTGGCTTTGAACCTCCAGGGTTTACTCTATATTATTATAAGAAGACTCTGGCAGTGGGCTTGTGCTGCTGACTTCCAGGGTTCATGTAGGCAAGCTTATTGTCCAAGCTTATTGTGGTAACATTCACCAGACCTAAATGCTCTACAGCGTCACAGTACAGCCCAGTTAGAGGCAGACACACAAATGGGTTGCTAATAACAAGGATGAAGCCATCCTCCAGCCTACCTAGTGCCTTCCTAGTGTGGCCATAGATGCTCCTCAGTGAGAGAATTACGGATGTATCAGATTGGAACCCACACAAAACAAGCATTTCTAATGCAATGGGTCTTGCATTTAATTCCTAACTGGATTTTTTTGACACATAAATTGAAAATGAAAAGTAAAACAGTTGAAATAAGCAATCCAATTCAAAGTTCCACGGCCACCATGAGTGTGAACATGAAGGAGAGACACAAAAAGAAAAAGAAGTTTGCTTGCAGTCAAATGTATCGGCAAACGTGCAACTATCCATGTAACTGGGTCGATGGCCAAGATGGTAACAAAACTGCACCAAGGAGGGACAAACGTAAAGCATTTACCAATGATAACAAAAGATTTTTGAAAGGCAAACTCATGAACGAGTGATAGTGATGGGTGTGCGATGGGTGTGGTTAAAAGCCCACAGATAGATTACAATACGTCAGAGCGCTTGCACGCTCGACCTAAAAAGGGGCATTTTAGAAAGAGATAATAACAAGTGTACAAAACACTGGCAACTGTTAACAACGTGTGGCTTTGAACCTCTGCGGTTTATTCTTGTATTGTCTCAATTATGGCTAAACACTTGAAGCATGCCAAGGTGTCTGCCTTAATTTATTTCTTGAATTTCTAAATCTATGCAACTGATTTTACCCACACATGGATTGGTGTGTTTATTATTCTTTTCAGTTCATTCCCATCCTACTGAGCCTGTGGGAAACACAAGCAAGAAATATCCAAGATGTACTGTACAGTAGGGGGTGCATTATGGGAGAGAGGTACATTACAGGAGATGAGCTTTGCAGGAGAGGGGGTATGCGCTTTGGAGAACAGGTGTTCAATGGGAGAGAAGGGTGCTACAGAAATGTTACTTTACTGGGGAGAGATGATTTACAGAAAAGTTGCTTTAGTGTTGAGCGATTCCTTACAGGAGAAGAATGATTTAGGGGTGAAGATTGATTTTTAAAATAGAGGTAATTTGCTAACAAGACGTGTTTTACATGAGAGGGGTGCTATACTTGAAGGATTGTTTACTGGAAATGTGCCTCAGGTGGCCTGTGCTCTACAAGAGCTGTACTTTAAACGAAATTAATGCATTACAGAAGAGAGATATTTACAAGAGACACGTATTTTGTAAGACAGAGACGATTTACATTAGGGAATTTAGAGAAGAGATCTGCTTTACACAAAAAATCAAAATAGAAATCCCCCCATTCACAGTGAATTTAATACTGGTGTATGCACCACAACATGACAAAATATTTGTGCCTTTGAGTTTTTTCATGAGAATTAAATATTATTAAGTTATATTTGAGGAATCAAAGCAGGTTTTTGAACAAAAGACAAACAATTAAGACACACTGCATTTCTCTATACCAATACACTAAGAACACAGCCATTACGTATCACAAATCATTTAAGTACACAAAATAGGGACACATTTTAATTTCAAAATTGGAATGTGTTCAGAATAGTTTCCAAAAGTCCTAGAATATAAGTCATTCTGTTCTCCTTATTTACATAACACTCAAAGGTATCCCACAAAGGAGGAGGGGGAGGCCCATTCATGAGTCACTTTAGAGATGTAAATATGCATCAGTGTCAGTACTTTCTCAAGATTTAATTTGTTTTCAAATAAGGGGTACTCCTCCACATTCCTCTGACTAAATGTTGCTGACGCGTTTTGACTTCAGAAAACATCAAGATGTTACTTGTGCGAGGTCATGATCAGGACGTTTATCCATTATTAAGTGGACACTAGATTGAGGAAATAATTTGTGTTTGAAGTGGAGGTAAAAGTGATCATTCATGTATCTTAAAGATTCTTTTAAGAGTATTGGACCATATGTACAAAGCACTTGTGCGGTAGGAAACAGCCCGACTGCAAAATAATGCTTAAACAAAGTGCAAAATCAATCAATCAGTACTTGTAGAGTGCTGCTTATCACCCATGTGGTATGAAGGCACTGTTGTGGGTTTGCTGATCACTTGAATAGGCAGGTCTACAGCACCGTCCTGAATTGCTTCAGTGATGCGGCCTGTCTGAGGTTGAGTGGCACAGTATTCCATGTCCGGGCTGCGAGGTGGGAGAAGGATCTGCCTCCGGCCGTGCTTTTCCTGATTCTGCTAATGTCGACAAGAGAGATATGGGAGGATCGGAGTTGCCTGGCAGTGGTGTTGAAGGTCAGGCAGTGGTTGAGGTAGTCTGGTCTGATGCTGTGAAGTGCATTGTAGGTGTGAGTCAGTAGCTTGAAGGTGATGCGTTTGTCGATCGGGAGCCAGTGGAGGTCTCTGAGGTGGGGGGAGATTTTGGTGTGGCGGGGGATATCCAGGATGAGTCTGGTTCCTGAGTTCTGGATACTCTGTAGCCTTGCTTGTAGTTTCTTTGTGATGCCAGCATAGAGAGCATTGCAGTAGTCCAATCTGATGCTCACCAGAATGTGGGTTACTGTCCTTGTAGTCTTGGTGGGGATCCACTCGAAGATCTTCCGAAGCAGACGAAGGGTGTGGAAGCAGGCTGATGAGACGGCATTGACTTGACGGGCCATGGAAAGCATGAAGTCCAGGATGATTCCTAGGTTGTGTGCATGGTCAGTGGGGGTGGGAGCGTTTCCTAGGGCGGCTGGCCACCAGGAGTTGTCCCAGACGGAGGGGGTGGAGCTGAGTTTGAGGAACTCTGTCTTGTCCTAGTTGAGCCTGAGGCAGCTGGCTTCCATCCAGGCGGCGATTGCACTCATAATGCTGTGGAAGTTTCCATTGGCTGTTGATGGGTCGTCGGTCAGGGAGAGGATCAGTTGGGTATCGTCAAACACAAATTGTGATTCGCCAACAGGTTACCAGGTCTCAATTTGTCCTTGTGATTCAATATTTGGATTGGGCGTGTTTAGGGAGTTGCAGAACATTAATATTTTACCGACTCCTTGAAAGAGATAGTAACCCATTCGCAAACGGGAAGGGACCCCTTCCCCCTTGAGATTAGGAAACAAATAGTTTTTAAGAGCAGGCAGTGGTCCCATGGATCACTGCCTACTCATAAACAATTAAACTTCAAAGTTTCATTTTTTTCTTTTCAAATGCTTTCTGTACTCCTTTAACAATAACAGGCTGCATTTAAACAAAAAAAGATTGCTTTATTTTAAACTAATCACAGACATGGTGGTCTGCTGACCCCAGCAGGTCACCATTCCTGTGATGGCTGCGATTCCTAATAGATCGCAAATTGCAACCTACCTCATTAATATTCATGAGGTAGGTCTTTTTGTGACACACTAGGAAATACAAATGAAACTCAAAAGAGTTTATACATTTGAAATAGTGATTTCCTAATTGTGAATTGCAGGAAATTGCAATTAGGAAATCACCAGTTTAAATCTCGCATATGCAGCCCATTGTTTTTATATACTGTAGGAAAGTACCCTCTTTCTAGCATGGTTAACCCCACTTTTGGCCTGTTTGTGAGTGTGTGTCAGTGTGTTTTTAGTGTGTCACTGGGATCCTGCTAGCCAGGACCCCAGTGCTCATAGATAAAAACCTAAAAGTCAGTGTGTTTTGCCTGTCTCACTGGGATCCTGCTAACCAGGACCCCAGTGCTCATAGTTTGTAGTCTAATGTGTATGCCTGTGTAGTGCCTAACTGTGTCACTGAGGCTCTGCTAACCAGAACCTCAGTGCTTATGCTCTCTCTGCTTTTACATTTGTCACTGTAAGCCATTGACTTCATTTACCAATTTCAATTGGCATACTGGACCCCCCTTATAAGTCCCTAGTATATGGTACCTAGGTGCCCAGGGCATTAGGGTTCCAGGGGACCCATATGGGCTGCAGCATTTCTTATGCCACCCATAGGGAGCTCACACAAACCCTTACACAGGACTGCCACTGCAGCCTGCGTGAAATAGTGCACGCACTATTTCACAGCCATTTTCACTGCACTTAAGTAACTTATAAGTCACCTATATGTCTAACCTTCACTTGCTGAAGGTTAGGTACATAGTTACTAAGTGTGAGGGCACCCTTGCACAAGCAAAGGTGCCCCCACATAGTTCAGGGCCATTTCCCCAGACTTTGTGAGTGCAGGGACACCAATACACGCGTGCACTACATATAGGTCAATACCTATATGTAGCTTCACAATGGCAACTCCGAATATGGCCATGTAACATGTCTAAGATCATGGTATTGTCCCTCCATTCCAAATCTGGTAATTGGGAGCCAATTCCATGCATCCTGGGGGCTCTACCATGGACCCCAGTAGTGCCAAACCAGCTCTCCGAGGCTTGCACTGCAGCTACAGGTGCTGCCACCTCACAGGCAGGGTTCTGCCTCCTGGGATCTGGGCAGCCCAGTCCCAGGAAGGAAGAACAAAGCATTTCCTCTGAGAGCAGGGTGTTAAACCCTCCCCCTTTGGAAATAGGTGTTACAGGCTGGGGAGGGGTAGGCTAACCCAGCCTCTGGAAATGCTTTGAAGGGCACAGAAGGTGCCCTCCTTGCATAAACCAGTCTACACTGGTTCAGGGACCCTTTCTGCCCTGCTCTGGTGGGAAACTGGACAAAGGAAAGGGGAGTGACCACTCCCCTGTCCATCACCACCCTAGGGGTGGTGCCCAGAGCTCCTCCAGTGTGTCACAGACATCAGCCATCTTGCTTTGCAAGGTGTGGGGGCACTCTGGAGGGCTCTGAGTGGCCTGTGCCAGCAGGTGACATCAGAGACTCCTCCTGATAGGTCCATACCTGATAAGGTAGCCAGTCCCCCTCTCAGGGCTATTTAGGGTCTCTCCTCTGGGTTCTCTTCAGATTCTGCTTGCAAGTTTCCTTCAGGAATCCTCTGCAACAACTTCAGACTCTTCTGACCTCGGATCAACTGCAGCCTGCTCCAAGAAATGCTGTAACTGCAACAAAGTGTCTACAAGAGACACTTTTCTTCAGCAACCTCAGCTCCAAGTCAGCATCTGCAACAGTTTCCATGATGTGCACGCTCTGGGGACTCCCTGTCTTCACCCTGCTACAGAAGAACTGAAGAAATCTCCCGTGGATTGATGGAGTCACTCCCCTGCTCCAAGCAGGCACCTTCCAAGGCTATGACCGGTACCCTGGGACTTCTCTCATGGCAACGAGCATGCTCCTAAGGAAACAGAGGGTGGACATCATCGACATAGACTGTCCTGAGGTCCTGCTGATGCAGTTTGGAGGAGGTAAGATCTTGCCTTCCCCGAGAACGACAGTACTCCTGTGTATTGTGTCTTCTTTGCCTCCTGAGGCCTCTGTGCAATCTTTGCAAAATTCCTTTGTGTACAGCCTGGCCCAGGTCTCCAGCACTCCATCCTGCGATGCTCAACTCACTGAGTTGTTCTCCGGCGGTGTGGGACCTTCTTTTGTTGTGCTACATCAACCGCATTTTGCACATCCTTTGAACCTGGATCCTACGGCGGCATCTGGGGGTGCTAGCTGCCATCCTGAGGGCTCTCTAAAGTGTTGAGAGCCCCCTCTTCCTCCTCACACAGAGTTTAGGCCCCCAGGTCCCTCCTGGGCCCATCTAGCGCCATTTTGATGAAAGACGCACTTTTGCTGTAGCCAAGGCTTGTTGGCACCTTCCAACGCAAAATCTCATCTGCAACGATCTTCACACCATGGGACAACTTTTGCATCATGCAGGAATCCGCTGGCATCTTCCTAGGGTGTATTTCAGCAGTCTTCTACTAACCAGGGACTCTTCTTTTGCTCCCTCTTCTGGGTTGGCAGGGGCTCCTGTCCTTCCCAGGACTTCTTTCGACTTCTGAACTTGGTCCCCTTTCTTTGCAGGTCTTCAGGTCCAATAATCCAGCAGCAGTTCTTTGCCGACTTGGTTGGCAGCTGCAAAATCCCCAAAATGAGGTGTAGTGTGTCCTAAGGAAACTTGCAGTACTTTACTCATGCTTTTCTGGGCTCTGGAGTGGGGTAATTTACTTACCTTTACTGTATTCTTACTCTCCCAGCGATTCTGCACACACTACACTTGTCTAGGGGGAATTTGTGATTCACATTCCACTTTTTTGTATATGGTTTGTGTTGCCCCTACACCTATTTTCTCCCAATGCATTCTATAGGATTTCCTACTGTTTGCATTGTTCTATGACCATTTACTTGTCTAATTTTGGTGTCTAGTGTATACATTGTGTATAATACTTACCTCCAGAAGGAGTATGTCTCTAAGATATTTTTGGTACTGTGTCACCAAAATAAATACCTTGATTTTTGGTAACACTGAGTATTGTCTTTACTTGCGCATAAGTACTGTGTAACTATAAGTGGTATTGCTTGAGCTTTGCATGTCTCCTAGTTCAGCCTAAGCGGCTCTGCTATAGCTACCTCTATCAGCCTAAGCTGCTAGAAGACTACTACATTTCACTAATAAGAGATAACTAGATCTGGTATAAGGTGTAAGCACCCAAGGTACCCATTACAAACCAGGCCAGGCTCCTACATATACCCACTAAAAAGATATGTGTTTTTTTATGATTCTGGTGTTCTCAGCTAGTAATCTAATAACAGAGGAAAAAAGGGAACAAAGATTTCTGTGAAACCTGCATGCGGGAGGCTGCGGTAAGAGTAAAACAGCATGTGTGGTTCATGTCTCTACTGCTGAAATGTGTGTGTCCACAACACACAAACATATACACAAATAATTTTATGCTGGAGTAGCATTTACCCTTCAAGCAGTCTGACTAGTATTATAGTCTTCGTGCTCGAGGACACACACAGTAGATATGTACTGTCTGAGAGCTCACTTACTGTATTTAGTACTGGCTTATGGGGCAACCTACAAGTTCAGTTTGAAGTGCTATACTAATGTCTTATAATACCTTGGTGTATATCAAATCAAGAGCTATGTAGATCTTTCTGTACTGATATATTTATGTAGGATGCAAATCTGAATTGAGGTGCTTTTTCGAGCTGTCTGCTTGTTTTAATACTGTGATGCCAGGGTGCACTGAAAAACAGACTACAGCTGCACTGTGAGAGTTGTCATAAGATCTTATTATTTTGCTAGAAATATGTACTCTAGGCCACAATACAGATGTTGGAACTCATCAGGTTTCAGTATTTGGAAACCCGAGCACAGGACATTTAAGTTTATACTTGGATATATAATCATTGTCTAGAATTTTACATCTTGACTTGCCTACGATTGAGTTACTCCTAGCAAATCTTTGAAGCTTCCTATGTAATGTTCATTTAACAACTTAACTACTTCTTTGTCTATTTGTTTTAGTGTCATTCTTTTGTTATCAAATACTTAATTGATTTTGCACTTATTGTACTCTTTGTCTGTTCTATAACTTCCAGTGATGGCTTCATGGACAAATGGCATGTAATGTCATCAGGATAAAAGGATGTGTGCTGTTACATTCTTTGATGTTATCAGGGCCAAAAGGAATGTGATGTCACTTCTGCTACCTCTCAGCATTTTGCTGAATTGACATCCAAAACGAGCAAGTATACAAGTGGTCAAACCAAGATATCTATGTATGGAACAAGACATCTTTTCCTACGTGCCTCGTAATACCAAAAAATCATGAGCTGCATTATAGTCAGTAAAGAAAGATGATCACAAGGATATAAATTCATATTATGAGTAAAATCCCATCCATTGGGAAGAAATAATATATGGTGAACCAAACTCATTATAAAGAGTGTTTACAAATAACAATCCCTTGACTAGACACCAAAAATAAATAAGGTTCCAAGTTTGTGACTGCATTAGGTACAAAGTAGGATTTAACATCACACTTAAAAGTCAACTAGGAGGTTGCATAAGTAGATGCATGCCACATCTGTTTTCCTCTACCTAAAGGATTCTGTGGTCAACATACCCCAGCTTCATCACAGACAGATGAAACACATTTGCTATCAGAAAAAGCAAGCACATACAGGGGCAATTTGTTACTTAACTTAGAGTCAAAGACCAGTGCCTGTCTTGTCAAACATTAAGCCAAAGTAAGAAAATGCCTGCAATTAGGAAAGTATCTGGTTGTTAATAGGGAAGGTTCTTGGTTTGGTGGGTTTAGGCTGCAAAGTCATGATAAAAGTTTTTGAAAAGTTGGTGCTCAAATCAGTTCTATCCATAAATGACGCAAAACCTTCTATGAGTTCTTCAACACCCATATTAGCAAGGAGTGACCAGCGAGTCTGTCTATTATTTGATAAAACGCTGAACTCAGGTCTGGTAAACCAGGTGAAGAGATTCCTTTTCATGGTACTATATATTGCAGCTGGTAAGTGCAGGTTTAGCTGTTGCTCCATGGCCATGAACCCCTCCCTAAAGCCATACTGATGGCTTGATTTAAAGTTTGGTAGCAGAGAACATTACATCGGCCACCCTGACGGACTACGGCACACCAAATTTAGAAATGACTATTGGCCTAGCAGTTATCCCCGTGCATTGAAGGGAACCAATATCACGGCGGTTCCTTTCAATGTTCTATATGTTTGGTGGATTACCTCCATTGGTTCTGATGGCTGTCTAAACTTTTAACTTCTTTTTGCTTTTCAAAAACAAACTTACAAGGTGGGATTTTTTTTGAAAAACTAATGACTCCCCACCCTTTTTCTCAAAGAGTGGGGGGCATTACAAATTCTTTCCTGTCACTCACTGACAGGATTTTCCTGGTAGTAACAGAGAGGAAAAAATACATTATACTGTCCATCCTAAATAGGGTGGCAGTGTAATGTAATTCTTCTCTTGGCTCCTAGTATGTTGGGCCGTCAGAGGAAGTATTTCATTAACCAATCCAATAGGGGCTCCATTGATCGAATACCTAAGGTCTGCCAATCTCTATATGAGAGTTTGGCAGGCGGGCTACTTTGTGTTTGTGACAGAGTACCTTGTTTGCCAAATTCTTAATTAGGCCCTGAATATCTGAAAATGTGTTCTTCTTCTTTGCCCAGCAGAGTAGTCTTTTTGAGATCACTCTGACCGCAATCGCCACACCTAAGTGTATTAGATTAATAGGACGGTAGCAGCAGGGATCTCCTCTGTTCCTCATCATAAAAATGGGCATAATGGTCAGTTCAGACCACGAGGCACACATAGATGAATAGCTGGTAGCATTTAGACCTCGAGTAAACATAGGAACTCACAAATCTGGGTTGTCGTTATAGAGGTCCACTTGAACCCTATCAGGACCAGGAGCTTGCCGGCACGGCTATGGTTAATCACTTCTGTGAGGCTAAAAATGATGTTCTCATGCAAAAAAAACAAGTGTGACAGATTATTAGTCATGGGGGGTTAGAAAATATCGCTATTGCTACCACAAAAGTGGTTACCCAGGTGTCAGGAAGGATGGCAGCATCTATAGACAACAATTGGATTGCTTAAAGAAGTGAGAATTTATGATTTTCCAGAAGTGTCTGCTATTCCACTGCTCATTTGTAGTCACAAACTCATCCTGGGCCAACTCCTTAATATAAGACTGTCATTGCTATTCCTTCCCTCCACAGAATTGGTTTCCAATACCCATTTAAATGCTATCTCAGCTGCAAGGATCACTGGGATCTTTACTGGGTAGATTTTTCTATTAAGTGTTTCCCACTTGTTATTGAGTGTTTGTCTCTTTCCTGTGAAACCTGATTGATCTTCATCAACTAATTCTGGTAAGTGGTTATGTAGGCATGAGTATTATGGCATCCAGATTGATCAGTGCTGTTGTCCATGTGAATTTACATATTTTGGGGTCTTTTCCTGGGTTTTGGATTACAGGTGTATCTGTTCTGTTATGGTGGATGTAAAGGATTTACTCAACCTTGTTAGAGTAACTGCCATATTCTCTGTAAAGTTTTTGTAAAGCTTACCTGTAAACTCTTTTTGTTCTGGTAACTTAGATTGGAGCAAACATATGACCTCCTTCATTTACACTACTTGTATTGGTCTGTCTAATTCTTGTCACTGTATCACTGCTGTTCTGTAAGATAACAAGGGTCTAAATATTTCAACCTCTCAAATATACACTCTTGACCCATGGTGTAGAGCAGTCCATAGAAGTGTCTGAATGCTTCTAATTTGCCTCTCTCCTCTCGTTGTACATCACTCTTTTCTGTTTGCCTTTCAAGTATTAATATTTTTTCATTATAATTTGGTTGAGATTTTAGAAGTCAGTATTTAATACATTTAATTTTTTTGAAGCTGACATTTTGTCATTGATTAGCCATTTCACATTCTTGTTGCTCTATGAATACCTTGTCAGTGACTATTCAACATTCTGTCTTGGTGCATGCATCTAATACAATCACATACTTTTAATGCACACAGTTAGTGCATCCCAATACGTCAGAGACACAGCACTTTCTTTATATATCTGACAGAATTCTTGAATCTGTCTCACAACATCCTTCTTGTGTAGTGGGTAAACAAATAAGTGTTCCTTATGGTGCCACAGGGATCTACCTTACTTTTATTTGGTGTCAAAACATTGCCACTGTTGACGCAGCTTAGTTTGGCTAATGAATATGCCATTGAACCACATGTGCGATCTGTGGCCAAGGAGAAGTAGGAATAGTCCCTATCCGAAATGTGCAAATGTCTCCATATAGCAATCAGACCAAAGTTTTACACCTGATCTTCCAGCTTCTTTGTAGCTGCTTTATTTGGTGACTTCTAGCAGCCGTATCTGTCCTTTCGAGCAACCTACATCAGGTGAATGTCATCCACTAAACTCACATCTCCCTCAAACGAATGGCCCAGTGATGGTACACTGTCTCTTATGTGTTCTTCTCAATGCAGTGTAAGTCTGATTTGCACTCCTGGTACCTTCAGGACAGCTTAATGGGGATAAACATGGCAGGTAAATCTTCCCCTCTGAGATCCCTTGGAACATTATAGCAACATTAGATCTTTGATCTTTATTCTCTAAATCCAATGACTAGTTTGCTTCCAGGCAAAAGTCATGAGGAAGATATCTGCATTCATTCCCATTTTATTCTTTTTTGTTCACTTAGACCCGAATTTAAGAAAAGTGACGCTGCATCCAATGTAGCACCACTTTTCTTGCGCCATATAGCGCCCCCCCACAGCCACCATGTGCGCCCTGTATGTAATATGCTGTGCATCATGGGACAGGGTAGGGGCAATAGCGTTAAAGGTTTTGACGTGATTGATGAACTGTGCAGGATTAGCGCCAACATTTTGGCGCTAATCATGCAGAGGGCATAGGGGCCCATTGAAAACAATGAAATGCCCCCTTTTAATGCCTGCTCTGTGCAGGTGTTAAAAATAGTCACTAAAAATGGCGCAGTGGAATCTCAGATTCCACTGCGTCATTTTTGCTGTCCCTCTAACGGGGGTAAGCCCCCTTGCCTACATTATGCCTGGCACAGGCATAATGTGGCAAAAGGGGTTACAAAGTGGTGCAATGCATGCATTGCACCACTTTGCAAATATGGCGTGGCAAATTTGGCCTGGTTGGGCCACATTAGTGTCATAAAAAATGGCGCTAATGTGGCGCAAGGGGGTGCTAGTCCCTTAGTGTTCAAACCTGGTCTTGCTTTAATTTATATTCTAGTGCTTAGGCCTTCAAAGCTTCTGATTTCCTTTAGTCACGGCTAAATGGTACTCAGTTCAGTTGCAAAAATATGTTTATTTAAGAGATACGTGTCTTAAAACAAATACGTACAGACCGTATAATACACTCAATTTGTACACTTTCAAAGTTTAAAATCATTTAAAGCCTTTAGAAGTCCAGTACGTGCACATGCAACATTCAAATATTGCACTGAAAAGGAAGAATTCATAGCTAACAATCTGGAGGATATGTTATATTTTAAAAATGGTTTTAAAAATGTGCATCAAGTGAAGGAGTAAAGGCAATGCTGCTCCTTTAGAAGTTTTCAGCATTCCTATCCCTTAGTCTCATCTTTTTTCTTCAGTGATTTTCTGGAGGCTTCTGGCTTCATTCATCTACTAGTGCGACTGTAATTTCTGCATCCCTTCATTTAAATTGCAGCTGGTCTGGGAAGAACCAATGGTAGGCTATTTACTTTTCTTTGAGTTCAGGCACAACAGAGTGGCATTTGTGTTGTTTTAACAGTGTCCTGAACACCAGATCCTGATAGTGTCATGTGACTGCTCTGGAAGAGTATATTGAGGGTGGGGTCAACAAGCCGTGAGGATC